>NC_134828.1:90344545-90709461 GCF_004210375.1 Tachypleus tridentatus
CAACAAACGGTATAAATACAACAATACGAAAGTACTCCTCAGGGCTAGTGGTTTGTGGGTAAGCACGGTACATCTGTCTTTTAGCCTGCCTTGGCATTATGATGTCAATTTGAAGCTCACTACACAGAGTTTGAGCCTCACAGAAAATGTTGTTAAGTTCATTCACAGTATTATTTCTGAGTGAACGGATTGAATCTTCCACTATTTCAGTGTGATGCATCGCATCACCTAAATCAATGTTTTGTTGCTGCGATAAGTTGCACAGAGGTAAACTAAAGGAAAACAATTTAGCAATGGTAAGTAGAGTGATGATAAATTCTGGCTGTGTTATGGAACACAACAATTGATTGGCTTGCATGGCAGAATCTCTGTCTTGCCAACCTGATATGGTCTCAAAGGCATCTGCAACTGCATGGATTGATTCTAGAAAGACAATGACTAAGTCATGCCTCTCAACCCACCGGGTGGGGCAAAGACCTTTCAAACTTTTTTTTTCGATTCAGGTGCTTTATTCTCCACCGAAAGAGCCAAAACATGCTTTATTTTGGGTGTAGTGAGAAAGTGTTTAATGCTAGAAATTATTCCCATGCAATTTCGCACAGGAATTTCTTTACAAGCATCAGAAATTGCCAAGTTTAGGGAATTGGCACTGCAGTGTACATAGGGTGCAAGTGGGAATTTATTAGTTATGTATCTCTGGACACCATTGAATTTCCCACTCATAGCGGCAGCACCGTCGTACCCTGGTCCTCGCAGGCTAGCCACGTCAGTACCATATTTTGTCAGATTGGTTATAATAATATCAGCGAAGTTTCTGCCTGTCACATCATAAACAGGTAGAAATTGCAAAAAAATCTTCTCTTATTGCAACAGAGTTGTCATTGGCATACAGATATCTAACACACAGCAAAACTGTTCAATGCCTGAAATATCTGTTGTTTCATCAGCTAATATTGAGAAACTTTGCAACATTAACCCTGTTGACCAAAGCATCAAGAACATGAATATTACAGGCATTGATGATATCATTTTGAATTTGAGGACTCAGATATGTAGCATTCCTCTTTGTACTCTTAAGGCTTACTGAAAGCTTGACATCACCCTTTGCCCTGTAGCGCAAAATTGCCCGAAAATTCCCATCATTATTGATGGGCTCCTCATCAGTTTCACCAACAAACATTGGACCAGAATCATATTTTCCCCTCAAAGCTAAACCCTGTCTCCCACACAGCAATACAGTATCAATAATAGGCATTAAATATTGCCGGTTCTGTTCCATTTCTTGCTTATAAGTTGCATCAAGCTGCAAGTGCACAGATGAACTCGTGTTTACGACCTGTAGAAAATTGTTAGCTTTTTCTTTGCTGTCTTGGTGGTACTGTTTCAATTCATGTGCCTTAAAGTCTTCAACAGCCTTCTTCCAGTTTGTGTATGGAAATTTCACTAATTGTCCCAATTTCTGGCTTCCAAAACCAGCACCATCAGGAACAAAAAGACAGCAGTACTTGCCGAAAGCACCCTTTGCATGTTGACTGTAGAGTAGCCATCTCCACTGTGAAAGACAACAATGCTGAAAACGCAGCTTTCTTGGACCACACTGGGGGAAAACATAATCACTCCCTGGCTTCCAGGCATTCTCAGGGAGGCATTTTTTTGTTTCAACGTTTATCTAAAAGAGATAGAAAGACATAGTTCTAATAAAGTTATTCTGCACATAGGAAAGTTTGTTATGAGAATACAATAACCTCGAAGAGAAAGGCTTAGAGCTGTACTTCTCAGAGCAGGCCTAACATCCTGTGGCTGTAGGCCTACAATCACTAGCAGCAATGAATATTTCATGTCTAAAACTCCTCAGAGTGTTTGCATGATTTTTAATACAAAATTAATATAATGAGGAGTTGACTTACCTGTTTACCAATGCTGACATCATCAGAAATGTAATTTCCAATGACCTAGACTGGACCTGAGGTGGTAGTGGCAGCACTGGTAGAAGGCAAGGGTGATAACTCTGACAGTTCAGTTGACAATTCTGATTCAACCTGATTGGCTGCAGCAGATTGATCAGGTTCAGCCTCATGAATAGGTTTAAAGAACCCATGCAGTGTCTTTTGCTTTTTCAGGCTTGAAATAGTGAATGATTGTTTATCGCAACTTTTGTTTGTCAACGTCACATTCACAGTACCATTGTCGCCATCTATAGTGAATCATTTACTATAGATGGCGCCAATGGTACTAGGTTAATGTCATGGTGCTGCCAGCCTGCCACGGTGCCAGTCACTGTTTATTTGTGAAGCTAATTCTTGAAATCCAGGTAATCTGAACATTCACTGTCCATGATATTTGAATACAGATTATACACACTATACATATATTTTGCACTCTCCTTAGTGACTCTATATTATATATGTTGATGACAGGACTGTAGGCCTACTTTGCTGGGCCTGATAACTTTAAGCTATATATTATATATATCGGCCTATATATTTATTTATGATTAAAAAATAAGACAAACACCTCAGTGTGCCATTCTGAAATTTGCCAAAAGGTGGCCTCAGAATGCATAATTCAGGCTGCTCTTTTATATTTTTATTAAAAAATTTCCCAGGGGGGCATGCACTGTACCCTTACTTAATTGCCAGGGTTTTAAGAGTACATTATAGGTTTGGAGACAATCGGTCAAGCACTTCGCCTGTTCAACGTTCGATAAGACATAAGGGATCGCAAGGTTATATAGCAAGCTCAATCAGTACTCTACGACTTTTGTCCCGCCTCTCAGGGTCATATAGGTACATGCCAAGTATGGTGACCATTGGTTTAGCACTTTGTCAAATTATGGATTAGGTTATAAACTTCATAATGTTTTGTACATTTCTATAAAAAAGTAATTGTTAAAATACATTTTGATACATACCTCTGCTGTGTTAGTACTAATTTTGTTTTAATGTAATTACTAATTCTTTTTGTATGATAACAATTTATTATATCTATAAAATTATCTGTTCCAAATCTATGAAAATTTAGTTATCTATAAATTCAAATGAAATGAAAACGAACCAAATTCATATAAAACAGTTGTAAACAAACGCTATGTTTTCATTTCACCAATACCTGAGAAAAAAAAATGATCAACACTTGACACATTATTATAAAGAACTTAACAATCATTAAATATTAAGTCATGAAATAATCCAAATAATAACACCAACACTAAATAGTCTTGTATATCCAAAAATAAGCCTTTCTTTAATAAAAATATTAGTTATGTTCACTATATACAAACACTATTCTTAATTCGTATCCTAAGGCTTCTCGTATAGTCTACACCTGCATTTGTTGGCCTCTCTTCTCTCATAGGGTCTCCTGTAGGGGTTTACAGAAAAAGTCAAACAAGGACTTTCCAGCGACGTTCATTACTGACTGATTGATGTTATAAGCTCACTGTACGGGAGGACGACACTTACCAGTTTCACGTGTAGAAGTTACTTACATTTTACATGTAGACATATACGATTTTTGTTCTGTCGGATCATCGATGGACCAATTTTACGTTTACGGACTTACAACATTAAAATCCAGGGTTTTACTCCAATGCTGATCAATATCTGAAGCTTCAGCCGCTTATGAAGTAATTTTATATCATGAATCACAATCGATTCAAACCTCTTCACAGATGCTTATCTTTCCGGTTGGGGTACATCACTGAACAACAATCTCACCTCAGACATCTGGACCAGCACAAGCAATTCCTCCATATCAGTGTGCTAGACCTTTATTCTGTCAAACGAACATGTTTGCATTTCTTACCTCTGCTACCAGATTGTTTGATTATGATCCATTCTGGCAATTTCATGGTGGTTTTATATATCAATATTACAGTAAGTACTAGATCTATAACTCTTTGTTTTTAAACAATCGACCTTATGGACATCTGTCCAATGAATCTGCTTTATAGATTCTAATGTATTGAGAGCGATGTAGATCATAGTAGACCATCTGTACCATGTTCCGCCTATTAAATAGCCACTTCACCCACAAGTTTCCTGATGTGTATGCTTTATTTTGGGTACTTACGACTTTATTTCTCGTCAATAATGAAGATTTATGAGTACAGATGGAGCAAGCAAACAGGGAATTGACGTCACTCTCCTATTGGTAGAAGGAGGGCTTTTACTGCACAATAACATCATTATTCAATAATTTTGAAAAGTTACGAGAGTTAAGGTAGGAGTTGCCTGAAAGCTAGTGTCATGCAAATACTCATGTAAGATGCTGACAGAAGATAAAATTTTTCTTTGAAATTGTAAGTATCTAATGGAAACACATTTTAATGTGTTAACTCTCCAAAACCAGATCTCTGGTGACCAACCAGCAGGCGATAAGAGAAAGGGGTTTCCGTCTTCACCTTTACATCTGATGATGTGTTAAAAGTTTTCCTCTTTCTTTTACTTTAAGGCTTTGTTGTTTGTTAGTGTTTCCTTTATTTTATAGTTATTAATTAGCTATGGTTTTAAAATTCACTCCAGGTGAACATGAATCTTGAATTTCATATGACTTTTCATACCCTTTTCACCTGGTAGAATTTTCAAAACATTTCTTAATTGCGCTGAAATTTCCTCCTTTTACTTTAGGTTGATCAACTCCTGATTTGTCCACCAGTGACGCTATTTCTGTTTTGAGAATCGTGTCTATGATGGAAGTCCCTATACCTATGACTCACACTCACCTTCACACATGCCACTGAGTATGATATAATTAATGGAAGATTTCTGTAGGTTCTCCGAAATCCTCTATGCATCTATATCTTTCCTACAAAATCCTTTGTATAGCCTGTTTTTCTCAATTCCCAACGGTTCTGATGGTTATAAAATCAGTTGAATACTCAACGTCTGAAAACATTTACCACCTAAGTAAAAAATGTTCCTCTTTTTTTTGGTCCCCAGTACCACATTCTTCAGCTTAGATGGTAAATTAATTGATACAGGATTAGACCAACTTATCCATATACTTGTCTACTTCCTTCTCTAGGTTATATCCATCATTCAGTCCACACCAGCATCTGTCCTTCTGATAAGACCTTTATGGGATCTCAAACTTAATTTGCAGTCCTCATTTTACTTCAGGAAATAACTCCCTTAACACTTCCTCTTTATCACTCCTTCATCAGACTCAGTGCTAAATGTATCATTTGCTATCACAACTCCCTTCAACATGTGGTCATCTATCGGTCAGTTACCTCTTTCTTTCTTTGTGAACCTGAGAATGATCGAAGAAGGTCGAAACGTTGTTCACTCCTCTACATAGAAACAATTCCCAACCCAAACCAGCAGTTTTTACATAGAGAGAATTAAGTTGATAATCATTTCCAACATTTTGAGAAGGCTGTCCTAATCATGGAATGACTCACCGAAAATGGTCATTATTATTTTAAAGTGTTTTAATTGGTAAAACACAAGAAACTTATGCTGGTATCTCGCAAGAAGATTGTACAGATTGTGATAAAATTAAAGCAGCTATTCTGAAAGCATACAACTTACTACTGGAGGCTTATTACCAAAAGTTTAGAAGTTATTGCAAGAAAGATAATCAAACCTATATAGAGTTCGTCCATTAAAAAGAAGCTTGTTTTGATCGATGGTGTAATTGTATATATATATACAACATTTTCGA
Organism: Tachypleus tridentatus; assembly: GCF_004210375.1. Taxonomy (NCBI): domain Eukaryota; kingdom Metazoa; phylum Arthropoda; class Merostomata; order Xiphosura; family Limulidae; genus Tachypleus; species Tachypleus tridentatus. The sequence continues at coordinate 90,350,213 of NC_134828.1, forward strand.
CATACTAAGACAGTTATGCCAAATTGAGAAATTAAAACGTTATACAAGTGACGACCTAAAGTTTACTTTATTGAAATACTACAAGAAGCAGTTGTTATTTCTGATGATTACATTTTAACACAGATAAAACCACTTTGTATGAAAACAAAACTCCTGCCACATCAACCAACACCTGCATCTGTTCAATCCAATAAAGTTAAGGATTCCTTTAAGAAGTACCATATAAAAGGATTTAGGGCTATTGTTAATATGAAAGTGTATTTAAATTTATGTCGTAAATATTGTTTTAACTAGGTTACACTGAATTTTTTTATTACCTTATTCGACGATTTTGTTACAAATCCTTAAATAAAAGAGAAAAACGTCTAAAACAGATAAGTAAGTAAATGTAATTCCATAAAAGGTGTTTTATATGTTATTAAAACACATTTTGGTAACATTCAATAGGATAATATGACAGTTGCTAAGCAGAAAATATACATATATAAGAATATATTTAAAATCAGCTACAATAAAATTGAAACTGTAACTTCGATAAATGTAGTGATAAGACACTAGAAAGACAGATCAAACAGTTTGAACCATATTAAAATTTTTATCTTAATTATTTAATAAAATTAATATTCAAGAATAAACTTGAGGTCAATAAAAATTCATTTTATGTAAAGACTGAAATATATGATACTATGTAAAATAATTTAAACATTTGTATACAATTTTTGTGTGTCTTTCTTCTTCTATAAGCTGTAACTTATAAACCACTGTGTACCTACTTCTGACTTGTACAACAAAAACACGTAAATATCATCTGGGATAGCTTTCATACCTAAACATCCTAAAGTGTGTGTGTGTTTTCTTATTGCAAAGCCACATCAGGCCATCTGCTGAGCCCACCAAGGGGAATCGAACTCCTGATTGTAGTCTTGTAAATCCGTAGACTTACCGCCGTACTAGCGGGTGGAAACATCCTAGAGATCCACGATAAATTAGTAACAGCCCAAAATATATGCAGTTATTAAGATTGTATTGCGCAATACGCATATCAGTCAATTGATGGCGAGATGTAAGAAGTTAATCTAAGAGTTTTCAATCATTAAGTTATGTATTTACATTTAGTATTTACCACTAATGAATTCTGTGATGTGGAAAGTTTTATTTCATCGATTTCTTGATAGTTCAACAAAAAATACAAATACCAAGCTCTAGAAAGTCGTTTTGTTGAATCTGTCAACACAGATTTCTGTTTGTGTATGAATAAACATTACATTATAGATTTCACTCTGTTGTCGGCGTTTCTACAAACACCCGTAACTTAAGATGTAATGCTGACCATCAGCTGTTTGAAGAACAAAATACAGTCACTTAAGATGTAATGTTAACCTAATGGTATTAGTAGAACAAATCAGAATCATTTCAGATATTACGTTTACTTATACCTATAAAAATATATTTTTCATCTAGTACTGTCAGTGTTGATTGTACCTTGTAATTCTCGTCCAATCTAACCATTAAAGTTTGTGGTATGTTTCTTGTTCTCAGTTTTATTAAACATCAAAGATTGAAATTTGACAAGCAGATTGTTTAAAGTGGATTAACTTCTATATTTATGTAATTTACACCGTAACTGAATATATTTTACTTATGTATGTAGTAACCTAGTCCTTGAGTGATATAATGATATAGATTGTTACTTCGTTTTCAGTATTATTCTAATAATCAGATTTCTGAAACACCTACCTACTACTACTATCACAGTAAAACGTTATATTATCTACACATTAAAATTATATAGATATGATGAAAAATCATGCCTACAGTTACAGAATAACTTATTACACATTGAATTTCTAAAACAATTATTATAAACTCTTGCATTTCAAAGTTTCCAACATCAGTTTATGGTTTAATAAACAATACCATAATAAACAGAAACAGTGTTTAAACAAAAATATCACTGGTGATGAAAAAGGAATTCAGAATCGTCATGAGAAATGATGTCTACATAATGAGAGGATGGCCGAATACTGTCCTCAAGAGGATGAGAAGTTGATAAATCCTAAGTAGTATAATGTGGTTTTAAATTTACCTCAGTTTAGACAATAACACAAATGTATTGGCTTACAAGAGTATACCGTACATTGCATATTAGTATTTACTCATTAATGTTTAAATTTTAGTAACATTTCTTAAAACGTAGAAAGTAAATGAGAAATACTTTGAAAAACGTTGATTTCGATACGTACCCGTGCTACGAAATTCTTCACTCGCGCATACATACTAATTTTCCTAAGCCTTGTTTAGAATTGAGGGTAAGGTGTGTGGGAGGGCATTGACTTAAAAAATCAGATTAGAGTATTAGTATTCTCAAAATCCCTGTATTTAATTTACCAGGGTCTCTAAATAAAGTGTATGTGGGTTGAAAAAAATCCCATACCTATTCAGAGCTACGTTTTATTAATTACACACCTACAGTTTCAGCAGAATTCTTTCTCACGTTTTCAAATCACTTATAAACATCTGTCAGGATTACATTGAGGGGAAAATTCTCTTTCTATTGGTTATAAACTTATGTTACTTAGAAGTAGGTGGTAATAGTTAAGACCAAATGATTGGTTTAAAAGGCGGAGTTACTGTAGTAATTTGCTAAATATATTGTTATCTCAGCAAATCCTAGAGGAGGGCGGTTCTTATTTTATATTTAGTTGTCTGTATCTCAATTTCGAGGTTCTAATTCGTTAGATACTTGTATTGCGGGCGTAATCAAATAGAAACTGAGCAGTTAGACAATTGGACGTGTTATGTGACACATAAGAGCCAATACTTAACATTTTCCCTTTACAGTTTTTCTTAAATGAGTAAGTTAAAACATATATAATTGTAAAATTGAAATTAAACTACGATTTCATGCTAATCTCATTGACGAAAGTGATTAAAAATGTTATTTAATAAACTTTTGAAAGTAACGATCCAAAGGTCTCAGCACGTGCAATTTAACCTAGATGGACGAATGTGTGTTTGTGTGTGTTTTCTCATAGCAAAGCCACATTGGGCTAGCTGCCGAGCCCACCGAGGGGAATCGAACCCCTGATTTTAGCGTTGTAAATACGTAGACTTACCGCTGTACTAGCAGGGGGCAAAAACGAAGCGAATAGATATCGGTGCACTGTCTGCCACGGGTATCGAGACCCGGTTTTTAGCAGCATAAGTCTGAAGACATATGGCTGTGCCAGTGGGGGGGGACTTCCACATATTTATCATAAGTAGTAGGTTGAATTCCTTTTCACTGAGCTGTTATAAGTATTATTGATAGCAATAATTTAAATACCATACAAACTGTACAAGTTTAATTAAAATAATTCTTACAAGAACTAGTAATAGTCTGACTTAAAATTTACACAATATTTAGTCTCTTGTTTATTGTAAGACTTAATATTCGTAAATATTATTCCTTTAATATACGTTTATTTTAAAATAGAAAAGCTACTTTTATAACAATATTGGCCTGGCATGGCCAAACGCGTAAGGCGTGCGACTCGTAATCCGAGGGTCGCAGATTCGCGCCCGCGTCGCGCTAAACATGCTCGCCCTCCCAGCCGTGGGGGCGTTATAATGTGACGGTCAATCCCACTATTTGTTGGTAAAAGAGTAGCCCAAGAGTTGGCAGTGGGTGGTGATGACTAGCTGCCTTCCCTCTAGTCTTACACTGCTAAATTAGGGACGGCTAACACAGATAGCCCTCGAGTAGCTTTGTGCGAAATTCCAAAACAAACAAAAGCTACTTTTGTAACAATATTCTTCAAATTTACTATCACTAGAAAGTTCACCTCTGTCATACACATATGTATGAAAGTTTGGATGTATACAGCAAAACAAATTGTCATTCTAAGGTAAATCTCAAAACAGTTTATGATTTATTTAGAATATAATGCAGGCATACGACAAGTCACCTAATTAATGTTAGTTTATGTTGTGATAAAGTGATTCGAAACATCAAAGTTTTATTAAAAACATTAATAGATCAACTAAGTTAAGAAATTAATTCATTTGTTATAATTTTTCTTCAAAATTAAAATGTATTAAAAGAAATTTCCAGATACATTTCTGAACTTTTTGAATTGCTGATAAAACAACAGTTAAAGAGTAACGTTATCACATGTATGGCTGATATTTTTCGTTAACAATATCGAACATGAATTTCATTAACTTTCCACTAAGAATTCACTATTTAATCTTTGAGTAAGAAAATAGTATCAGCATTTTATCAGCATTTATAAGTAACTCTTTCTATTTTCAATAAAAAAAGACAACAAAACAAATTAGGGTTAATGCGTAAACTTAAACAAATAAAGTGTGTGTGTAAAATTAAAGTGTATCCTAAAGAACACAGTTACTAGAGAACATTTTCCAAACATTAATTCTTGTCAGAAGATGGGGTTTGAAACTTGAAGCAACATAAAACACATGAATAACATTAAATGTTAAAAATTTGTTGATAACTGAGTTTTTTTAAAAGTCAGTAACCAAGTTAAGATATCAGTGTACATAAAAAACTATTATAAAAGATATAGATTCTTAATATATATTTTTTAAACACGTAGATGTCAAAACCTGTCAAACTAATGCTCTAAACTGAGTAAAAAATTTCCATGTGAGCTGACATAAACAATTTAATGGATAAGGATGTTAGATAGGGTTATGCATTTTTTATTTTGTATTAAGTTATAAGACTGCCATGGATGATTGGTAATGTTCTAAAATACCTCTGATAAAAATATATAAATCTATTTATTTATTTGTCAAGTATATTAATTATTAATTATGTCTGAAATATCATTTTTAGAAATGACATCATAATCAAATCCTTAAATAATTTCCGAAGTCAAATCGGACAGTTTCTGTGAGATAGTGTTGATGTCATGATCAGAGCAACTATCGCATGGAATATTGTAAATATTACAACAGTTTACAATACTTTCCAGGGTAATCATCGCCAGTTTGATAGATATTACAATGTCCGTATAACCAGTCTCCAACTTTCAAGTAAAATTCTATAATACTCTCGGGAATTACAAATAAAAGTTGTATCAAGCTAATACCACATCACTTCACCTATTCTTAACTGTTATATCATCTACCATGTTCCTAATTACTTTTTTAGTTGTTTTCAGATCTGAAAATATTTTTACTTTATTGTTTAGCTTTCATTCAGTTTCATGTTTCACTTCTTTAATATGAAATAACATTACATATAGAAATAGTTTTATTATGTAGAGCATTGCTTGAGACTATCCTTAACGTTGAAGTGAGGTTTCAGACGGTACTTCTTCAGATAAGTCAGTTGTAATCAATAGCTCCTCGTCTGTTTATGTAAGGAAGAAATTAGTAAACTATAATTCTGTTGAGAAGCTCCTTCTGTTTAAAATGTGGCTACTTCACTGATGTAACTTATCTTACCAGATGTGATCACTGACACAGAGAATTTACAGATCTTAATCATATGTACAACCTCACTTAAACCAACACAGTTTTACTGTTGTTGACTACAAACACAATTACCTTCCATTACATATCACCTATTAAACATACCAATAACTCATATATTACTTGACAACTTATATTACAGAACATGATAGTAATATCAGCCACCTCTCATGAGAAACCTCTTTTATATAAATCAAACACTAACTTAAAAACATAATAAGTCAAGTTTAAACCAACATACAACCATCATCTGATACTCAGATTGGTATGTACAGTTGTTAGAAAAACAGATGCAACACTCATCGTTACACTGAACACAGAACATCTAGTCCTTAGTCAACTTACTGTTATTAGCTGTCCACCTGTACATTTTTTAATTTATTGTATATTTGTGAAAAACATAGCCCCAACACCAGCCACGTGCTCAATGAATGCAAATGTGAAGACTTGTATAGCATTTCAGTTGAGAATTTAAAATAATTTCTCTACAACATTATACCTCAAACACCAAAAAATTAATATAAAAAAGGATGTTGTAAGTGAGATTGTATAAGTCAGTTTAGTATTAACAAATGGTTTAGACTTTTATAAATTAAAATAACATACATATTTGTTTCTTCATTTTTATATATTTAAAAAATTGTTAAAGTTATTTTTAAACTCCTTATATTAACTATGTTTTTACGTATTTCTTGTTATAATATTTTTATTTCCTTAGCTGTATTCAACACCTTGTTAATACTTTCTTTGTTATATTGTTATTATTAATACTCATGTTTCTATCTTGTAAAATATTATTTTCTCAACTGTTGTATTCGATTCAAAATTTCCTGTCATTAACCAAAAGCTTGTTTCTGGCTTGAAAAGAATATTTGTTTAAAACATTACAAGAAAATAAAACCAAATTTAAAGTAATTAAACACAAAGTTTAATTTATTTTATTAACCTTCACACTGTTCTGTTATTTTATATAAACACACACACACTTACTCATTACACACATTTTCACACTGTTCTGTTATTTTATATAAACACACACACACTTACTCATTACAAACATATTACACACATTTTCATTCATCTGTTTTGTTTTTTTGAATTCATAAACAGTCTGTATCAATATTTCTTTTGATAAATTAATATCTCTATAGGGCTATACTTGATAATGTAAGTTTAAGTCACATCTGTTCTTGTTGAAGTATACTAGACCTGACTATCATTAGTTACTGTTGTCTCTATTTCTTTAATGTAGAAACTTTATATTAATGTAAGTTTCATGTTTACATGATTTACTAAACAAGATTCTGGCTATATGACTTACAGAAACAAAAATGAACCTAGACCATCAACTGGCATGCTGCATTAAACCAGAGTTTTACGAACTTATACAACAAAACATAAACCAAATCAACACTTGGAATGACAGAGACAAAAGATCTACCACAACAAAAAACTTGAGAAACTAAGATGCAAACAACAGAAAAGACAACACGACAAACCATTGATTAACCTCATAATTAACAGATCTGACTGACAATTAAACACAGATGAGATACGTCAACTTAACAAAGGACCCAACTTCGCAATACCACCTAGGTGCATTCCAACTTTAGAAATTAAAGCATGTTTAGAAGACTTAACCAGGAGACTTGTGATACTTTCCACAGAAAACAAAATCAACAGAAAATAACCAACAGAAAGAAGACAATTTTGACAATACTATTGACATCCAACAGCCAAACTTCTTGGGAAAAATTAAAAAATTAATATTTTCCAGAAACACCTAAACACAACATCTTAAACGATTTTTTCAAAGAATTTTCTCACAAAACCATCAACATAATTTCACAAAACAGAAAACTAAAAAACAACCTCACAAAAAGAGACATTAATTCCATTAAAACCTAAAACAAGACAAAAACATTAAAATTCTAAAAGCAGATAAAGGAAATACTATAGTCATAATAAACACAAATGAATACATCCAAAAAACGAAGAACATCCCATCAGACATAAACAAATTGAAACCAATACACACAAATCCAACAGAGACACATGAAACGAAACGAAACAAAATACTACTATAAACGAAAAAAGCTAACACAATTTCAAAAAACACCACACCACAAATACACGGCATCCCCAAACCTCATAAACCAGATTGTCCACTATGACCAATAATGTACACATATGAATCGTTTAATTACAGTTTTGGTAAATACATAGCATGGGCATTCTCCAAATATGTAACATCAGCCAGCTTACTCATCAAAGACTTAATTTCAAATCTAACCTCAATCTTCTTAATCATAAAGCCTTAATGGCCAGTCTTGATGTAATATCCCTCTTTACAGAAGTCCCAACTGCTGAAGTCTGCAAGATAGCGTTAGAACTCTATATCCAAGACCCTAACCCATCAATAGACATTCCAGCAACCAATTAGCAACCCTTATAGAATTCACCAAAATGAAGACAAACTTCATGTTCAACAACCACAACTATATACTAACAAATGGCCTCAGCATGGGTAATCCAGTATCACCAGTTCTAGCCAATATTTTTATGACACTTGTTGAAACAATCAATTAACACAACATTACATCCACCACTATATTGATACAGATATGTAGACGACATTATTGCGGGATTCACATCTACAGAACACACGCTTAATTTTTTCAATCACATTAATTCTATACATCCCAACATCAACTTCACATGTGAACAGGAAGAAAGAAATCAAATATCATTGATGATAACATGAGTTACTTTGTTCCTTTTGGTAAAGGTTTGATTTTATGTTTTATGTAAGGGTCTGCTAGAAATTTTTAAAAAATGCAGATTTTCTACTTATGTTTATTTTAGATATGAGAACACTTTTCTATGAGGAATATAACTTGTATACAGTTGAGAATATGAAAGGAGATGACGTTTCTACCTATAACTGTTTTTAAAATAAAATTACTTCACCTATCTAATGTTATCAGTGTTAATAGCTTTCATTAAGTTGAAATTAAAACTCTACTAACTACAACTAATGCCTCTGTAGTCCCTCATTAATTATAATTAACAAAGTGTTTGTTTCCTTTCCCAATGTGCAAAACTAAATACATTGGCACTTTTTAAGTAAAATTAATTGAATGACACTGATGAAAAGAAAAGTACACTTCTATTTAGTGTGTGATTATCAAAACGTACGAGTGAAGTTGTACATGTTTTATATTATATCATGATACACAAATATAGTTTTTAAAAACTGTACTGTCCTCCAACTTATAATGTAAGGAAGCTGCTCAGTCACCATGTTTACTGGTTAACTGTTTATGTTGGACAAGTATCTGAGTTTGGAATGTTTCCTTATAAATCGGCCTGTAACATCACTCAATACCACATCAACAACAACATCCTGTAGTTGTTAAATTAATTAACTTTATCTTCCCCACAGATCTAAATAAATCTCTGCATCAACACATTTAACAAAAGTGAAAACCTTTGTTCTATTTTTCGACAGTTAATTCAGGAAAAACATGTTTCACCACTTCTGGATTTTAGATAAATCCCATTATTTAAATAACATAATGATCTCTAGACAGTTTTAATGAACAGCTTCAGTTCACTTAGAAAACGATTTAGAAACAAATGGGAAAAAAAATAAAACCAAGAGTACTAAAACCACAAACCTGTCAACACAGTAACCACTTCACAGTTTTATTTATCACTTTTGTACTATCTCATAAAGTTTTAATTATAATATCTTAGCTATTAAGTTGTGTTAGAAAATGGAAAGCCAAAAGCACAAACTTCCTATACCCACCTTTATGAAACCAAATATTGCTGCTTCTTTTAAGCAATTAAAGACATGACCTTAGTTTAAGAACATTTCAGAAACCAAGATACTCTTAGTGAATAGAGCAGAAATACCCATTGTGTAGCTTTATGCTTAACTCAGAAGCATTTGTTGTATTTTTAAGTAGCACAAAATAAAGACTATCTACCACAGGATTTTACAAAGGCCTTAATATACCAGTTAAATGTCTCCTTTATTAATTCTATAGCTATCCCAATGCACCACTTCTTTAATTGATTTTTCTTTTAAATTTTTTATCTTAATTTGCTTCAACTCTTTTCAAAAACAAAAAGATTTACTTTAGTTTCTCATACTCAATTTTTTTTTCTTGCTGTGATTTTATTTAAATTTGTTCTGTCTTCAAATTATGCAGTATTCTTTGTTTCTATTTTTAAAACTTAGTTCATTTCAACTGTTTTAAGTTCCATGTTTATGTTGAAAATAGATTATTTGGCAGGAAATATCCATATGTTGTTGTTCATATGATGCTTTTCTATAGGCTTCAGGAAGCAGAATAATTAGGCTTAAAAGTGAGAGGGCAAAATCTGGCCATTTTTATGTCAAATCTAACATATTATATCCCAGTACACACCTCCAGTACCCCTTTACCATGTGTGCAAAGTTTTAGATCTGTCTCTCTCTCACACACACACACACACACAACAAATAGGCTCTTTCATTATTATTGACAAAAAAAATCTTTACAATAAAAGAACTTTCTAATAGTATAGCAATATTTATTATTTTAGATATATTTATACTTATTCATCACTTAAACTACTTGTGGTTTGTCAATATTTTTAAGAGTCTCTGACATGTGTATATTGTTTCAGTTTAAGTATTATAAATTTATTTATAAGTATTATAAATAATTGACTTTAATGGTACGTGTAAGATATGATGATATCTCTATTTAAAAGAGATAAGACTTCTACACTTGTGGTTCGAGAGCTGTTTGAAAAGTTTAATGTAGAACAAGTGTACTGAGATTGGTGGAGAGGAACACTTGAAAATGTAGAATAACAAGTTAAGAAAAATCAGGTTTAATAGAAATAGCAAAGGCATTAAACTGTAACTGAAAATGACCACTGGTAGGAAATATTGAATAATACCTTAAGATGATCAATAACATTTTAAACAAATACATGAATTGGGAAACACATTATGCATATATAACAGTAGATAAAGAGACAACGATTTATAAACAAAGAAGTGTTTTACTGATGGTAGAAAGTACTGAACATAGGTCTACTGTTTCTTAAGAAAACGGACCAATGTTTTCTGGAAACATGTAATACATTCCACCACCAATAAAATTCTTTTTGTGCTAATAATTAGTTGTTTGCCTGTCTATTATTTTAACCAAACTTTATAAAATTGTAAAATTTCTTGTTTCAAAGTGTTGTAAATACTGGAAATATATATTTTAATCTTTGGAGAAAGATTAACTGTAGAGTTGAGAAAGGGTTAGTGATTGAATAACTGTGTGTTTTCGTATAGTAAAGCCACATCAGGTTATCTGTTGTGTGCACCAAATGGAACTGAACCCCTGATTTTAGCATTACAACCAGAGGAACAGAGTGAATCATAGATACATTATTTTACCTTTTAGTTTGTAGATATTATAAATCAATCTAGTGATGAACTGACAATGTCATAAATAGTTTTATTTTTTATTATACAAACTTACAAAAAGTTTAAAATATGATGATAATTACATATATATTATGATTAAAACGTAAGTGGGCTGAATGTAAATATATCAGCACCTTAAATTAATTTATAAATATAACACTCCTTCTGTGATAACTTAAACCTATAAATATATAATCATGTAATTTTCATACTTGTGTCCAGGAATATATTTCTGATGTTTAATTTTAAGTATGAAAATTTTTTATTCATGCACTTTTATGATAACTATAAATATTTAGTTATGGTATGTTAACAAAAAAAGCACATAAAAATGTTTATTCTGTTGTTTTTTCAAATAATACGAAAAACTATGAAGAAGCTTATGAAAAAAAACTGAAAATATTTACACGTAGGGGTAAACGTGTCTTTACTGTATCAAATGCACCTACATAGGTGAAACAATTAAGAGTGTTAACTTTTACCTCTTACAGTAAAGTTACTCAAGATTTAATAATTTCCCTGCACATAAATAATAAAAACACTGTAAATCTCCATTATTCATAAGTGTGTGTAACATGGTACTAATAACAATATGGTAAGTGTGTGTGTACCACTTACATATTGGTTTTATTTTTGTATGACTTTATTTGTATACCTATGTGCTTTACTATGAAATCTTAGATATTTCCCAAATATATATATATCAATATTGCATTGTCGTTAACAGTCCATGTTGCTAACTTATTGTCATAATGGAATAGAACAGAAATGTGTTCAGTATATCCCATCTGTCAGTTAAAATCCAAAAAGTGATGTCAATCTAGTCAGCAGCCTGAATAATAAAAAAAGATCACACACAAATGTGGTTGGGTGTACATTTCCATGTTGTTGTTTTTTTTTTTGAAGGTTGAAGGTTGGAAGAATAATTAGTAGAAATATTAGGGGTGGATTCTATTTATTTGCTTTTTACTTTAAGGTATGTAGTGGTAACTGTATTCCCACAAAAGATTATAATATTATAACACCCCTTGGCTGAAAGAACAAGCATTTTTGGTTGCACAAGGATTCAAACCCACTACTCTCAGACTGCAAATTGAACTTGCAATATGTAACACCGTAACACACGGTTTTGAGACTAAAAGACATAGATTTCACAAAAATATCAGGATAAATCAGAATGCATATCTGTTTGACATCAATGTTCCTTTTATTCATTTTTTTAACAAATATAATAAAAAAATGTTCATTATGATAAATAAAATAATAATTTGATCTAAGAAGATGTTTTGTTTCTTCCTAATTCATAATAATATTCTTACATGGTAGAGGAAATGGATATTATTTTGAAAATCTATGAAGCTGAATTATAGGAAATTATGGCACTCAATATACTACTGCTCTTGGAAAAATCTAACAAACATAATCTGTTAAATTTTCTTGTCCTAGAATAATGCCAGTCTTCGTAACTTGCATATTTCAACATGTATACTGGGATATTTGGTTTTTGAGCTATTAATGATTTTAACTGTATATTTGGTTATCACTGTAATGGGTTGTAGTGTTCACATTAATCTGTTACTTCCATTAACAGATGCTGTGTGAAAAATGAAAAACATTTCAACAAAAGTGCTTATTCTACATCACATACATTTTGTTAAATTAGTCCTTGTATACAGTACTGTGTGAAAGTGTTAGGACAAAAGAATATTTTATCATTCTTTCTATTTTATGAGCTAATTCTTCCATGCCATTACTGATTCAAAATTTCATCACCATGGTAATGACTCACTGATCACTTTTAACAATTAAATGAACCAGGGTGAGAACACTTATTTTTTTAGAATTCCCTATACTTGTACCATGGGCAAGTCATAATTGTTCTGTTTGAAGGAACATAGTGGTCAAATTTAGGGCCTGAAATAAGTGTCATGGTACTGCATGTCTTAACTATGTAGAAAGAAGCTAGCTTATTGTACCAGTATATGCTAAAAGGAATCAGTTTAATAGCAATCCACAAATAAATCTTGATAAAACAGTAATAACATATGTGATGTTATCTTGTCATTCTGCAGTCCAAAAGAGGAGAGAATTGTCAGTAGAGCAGAGAGTTTGCATAAAACTTTCATGTGATTGTAGCTGGACTCTCCATTTAACTGCTGTAGACTTGAAATGTTTCCCAAACACTATCAAGTACACCCTAGATCATGAAAACAATACAGATAACTTTGAAAATACTAAAGGAAGAAACAGAACATCTAGGTTTAATGATACTGGTGTTAAGTACCTTTGTTTATGCAACATTCTGAACAGAAGGAAGACTGTCACTGGTCTCAAGCTTGAGATAAATGACCATGTACCAAATGAAGTAAAATTGTCCACATCTACAGTATCAAGAAGAGTCAATGATAATGGAATATTTGATTGTGTTGGAGTTAAAAAAAACACTTTTACTTTGTTTTCCAAATATTGACAAGAAACTGGACTGCTCATAACTGAAAAGAAGTGATATGGATGGATGAGTCAAAGTTTGAAATAGTTGGTTCAAAGTGTACGTTGTTGTCCAGCAGAAGAAAGGTGAAGGACACTTATTTCAATGCATAGCACTTGTGATAAAGCATGGTAGAGACAGTTTCATGGTTTGAGGATGTTTTTTAGCTGAGGTGACAGGAGATTTCTGCAAAATAGATGGAATATCAGACCAAATTATTGGTAATGAATTCTACTACCAAGAACATAATGACCAAAAACACTCAACCAACATATGTAGAAATTACTTACCTGAGAAACAAGCTGCTGGGGTTATTCAAATGAAACAACAGTTCCCACAGAATCCCTATTTCAACCCAATTAAACAGATCCAGGATTTGACAGATTATAAACTTGACATATGAAAAGGTACTTCCAATGCAACTTTGTGCATGTGTATTCGAGACATTGAGTATTTTTGTTTTGAATTTTGCACAAAGCAATGTAAGGCCTATGTGCACCGACACCGAGTAAAATCCCAAAGGACACCATGATTACACATCACTCAACAATGCCTGAAAGACCTTTCATGGTTATTAAGGAAAAAGGGGGACACAGAAAATATTCATTGTTTGCTGAATTCAAGCATAGTTACTTAATTCCTGTTGCACTAAATGTGAAGAATAATAAAATATTGATGTTCTACCTGTGATTTATCTTCAACTGTTCTTTGAAAGTAATCTGAAATTTGATTTTTGACTTTGTCGTAACACTTTTGTACTACAGTACTGTAAATTGGAATGGATGGATCTAAATGTATATAAACATTTTTTGCAGAGTAAAAGTTGATATATGGAATTATGATATTACAAAATAAATAAATATAAAACTATGAGGTGGTGCCATAATAAGTTGAAGTTTTCACATCATGCAAGGAATAGCCAAGAATGACAATGAATCCTTACACTTAATGGTACTGCTTTTTTGATGTAGGTTATTAAGATAATAGATTCAAAGCAAACCAAAACAGCCTTGTAAAATAACAGTAATTTATACCATACTTTTAAGAGTTCAGAGGCAGTGTATCTTTTATCTACATCCACCTTCAGACACCTGTCCAGGAAGTCTTGAAAACCTGTAGACAGGTTATCTTTATTCTCAGTGTTTGGTTTCCCATTTATTAATATTAAATCAAGTACCTGAAAAGGAGTGTGACTTGATGACTGAATCAATAACCTAACTTACCAACATAATAATTCTGATAATAAAAATATACATGTATGTATATAATGAAAACAATTATACATGTTAAACATTTTAACCAATACTGTTAATGACACTAACATTACAGAGATAGAATACACCTTACTTACAAAATACAAAAATACTATCTGTTTCATGCACTATCACTGAATCCCTGTCACTTGACAACCATGACATTGGAATGTACAAATCTTTGAATAATATTCCATAATACTGTCTAAATATCTCCAAAAATATAACTTTACAGTAGCTGAACACCATGAGTGAATTACCTAACATGTTACTATTTATATATAGGGGTTTAACAAAAGTTGCTAGAAACCTGATATATTTATGTGTTTCTTTCTTTGTTCAAGAACAAATAGTTTTTAATGAAGTATTTTTCTGAAGCTGCTGGTCTTAACAAAAACATCAAATCAAACTAAATAAACAATTTGTTTTATAATTACCAATTACCTAAACCCAACACTTAAAAATACGGTCTGAAAATGAAATTATTTCCTTTTTTGCAGTCGATTTGCCACAGATTTCCTTTTCTTTATTCACATGGATCATATGTTTGTAAACATTTAGGTATTAAATCAGAAAATAATTTATGATAATTTCTTGCAACAAAGTGGGCTAGTAGATAATTTGAAATAGACTGTACTATTGTTAATACGTATACATAAAACCTGTCTTTTATGTCAAGTTATAATCTTATTCATTAGGTTTGTTTGTTTTTTGAATTTCGCACAAAGCTACTCAAGGGCTATCTGTGCTAGCCGTCTTTAATTTTGCAGTGTAAGACTAGAGGGAAGGCAGCTAGTCATCACCACCCACCGCCAACTGTTGGGCTACTCTTTTACCAACGAATAGTGGGATTGACCGTCACATTATAATGCCACCCCCACGGCTGAAAGGGCGAGCATGTTTGGTGCGATGGGGATGCGAACCCGTGACCCTCGGATTACGAGTCGCATGCCTTAACACGCTTGGCCATGCTGGGCCGTTCTTTAAGAGCACAATAAGTAGCTGTGTTACATAGTTGGACTTCTTTCATTACATTTTAAGTTTATAGAAAAATTCAAATTAATATTTAAAAAATATTCAGTGCTTTATACAGCCAGAAAAAGACTATTTTTCATTGGGTATTCTTTCTCAATTACAGTTTTCAAATTTGATATTGAGGTAAAAATGAAGAAATAAACAACCATAGAATAAAATAAAAATATGAAATATGACACTAATTTGTAAAGATAAATAAAAGAAAAGCATGGATACATTCTCTTAGAAATCATTGAAGATGCATTGAACATGAGAATTGGAAACATTTGTACTTACATGTACATATTTTATGCTTTTTATGTAAATAATCAAGTAAACCACTGATATTATGTGATGTTTGAACATCTTCATAACGTACATATATTGTCAAGTAATCTACACTAAGAGGAAACTGTTACAAACAACCTAAAATACTTAGAAATGCTCGTGTTCACAAAAGACATCATATGTCTAAAAACTATCCTCGTTTTATGGTCCAATCTTCCCCACATTAAATGTTATCACTTATAATATTTCTATGAATTATTTTGTCATGGTGTAGAAACTATTGCCTGAAAAATATAAATTAAATATGAATTTATTTCAAAGACAAATATCTTAAGATATTAGTGTAATTTTAATTCAGCATGCTTGTTGTATTCAGTATTATATATATGTATGTATATGTTGTACTGTTTGGAGACAACAACACAAACATTAATTACAACAAAAAATAGTTTGTTTTTTTTACATTAAAAACTACCAGAAGTAATTTCATCATGTTATTAGGTTAATATTAGTTGTTTTATCTTCTGTTGCCAAGAGCTAGAGGTTCTTACACCAACATCCAACATAAAGCTGGCCATGAGTAAAGTGTGGGCTTTGTAGGTTGACACCAACAACCTTGATGGACAACCCCTATCTTATTTTAAACTTAAATAATTTCTGAATGAAGGTATTTGCTGTTATGTCACAAGTGATTTTGATAAAAAATGAAGTTCTTTAATCAGTGCAGGCTTTAAATTAAAAAATTAAATATTTTCCAGTTTTGTTATTCATATATTTAATTTTATATTTACAGTACAATATTAATCTATACTTTTGTTACGAGGCAACATAACAAAAGCTATTGCAAGAAAGCACCATTACCAAAACACACTGGGTTTTCTATGTATTAAGTATTGTTATATGAATGAAAGTACCCAGTTATGCTCAGGTTATTAGATCAATATATTTTATGTGACAGAGGTAGAATAGCCACTGTCCCAAGGTATATGGGCACCCTTGTATGAAGTGTATAGGTTATACATGACTCTCAGTGCTTGCAGGTTGGTATGGGCCCCAACTCATAATAAAGTGGTGTGGCCCCTCAAAACACGTCCAGTCCATCTCTGCAACAGGACTATGTTATTACTGATATTTTGAACCTATTTTAGTATAAAAGTATAACAAATATACTTTTCTTGCCGAGCAACATGACATAGAAGACATCTTAACAAAAACCTATTACCTTTTGTATGTATTAGAGGTTGTTATATAACAAACCACAAATGTATGTGCTAAAAGGAACACCAAGACAGACAGGTTTTAATTGCTGTTCTCGTTACATATGAGAAATGAGACCTGTTGTTAAACTATGTTTCTGAAAAAACTTCGCAGAATATTATCAGGAAACAGCTTTTTTATCATTGATTTTCTCCAAAATGAAAAGCTTCTAAAATTATGTGATATATCTTGCACAGCATTTGTAGGAACGATATGAGAAGTACCAAATTTTCATTTTTGAACGAAACATGTCACAATCAAATTTCTCTTCTTAATTTCGTTTGCATATACATATATTGCGAGATCTCATATTAAACCACTTGTCGAATGTACGGCATCAAAGAAAAGCAATCGTTTCTTTGCAGACCGTTTTCAAACTTCCAAAGTACATATTCCTCGTACACTTGGAACTGATATTTCCGATACAAATAGCAGGTTTTCTCGATTCTAGCCTTAGAAAAATTAATTTTGAAGGTAATGAGGCAAAATTTAAAGTGTTGTGTGAGTGGTTGAGTTGGAACCAATTCCTGATAAATCAGACTGTTTCCTTCACGCATGGCCATCATCTTCTTATTTCTGAATTTTGATTGAAATTTTAAATGAACGTGCAACAAGCGTGATGTTTCTGAAGTCGCATTGATCAGTCAGACATGTGTTATCACTATTCATCCTGATGGCTTTTGTTTAATAACTTTTTCGAATGTTTTCGGTCTCATACTATTTAACTATGCTTTCCCCGTCACGAATGAACAGTTCCAATTGTTATTTTAAACTGAAAAGCTGGAAATAACGACGGCAGATAGATTAAGAAGCTTTACCGAAAATGCAAGCTATGAGAATGGTCTTAATCAATGAACGATATGTTTCTGACTTAAAAGAAACTTGATTTTCGGTTCTCTTCTTTGTCCATTTCGAGGAAGAAATCCTTTCTATCAGTCATTCCATTATGATTTCCGTTCCGTTCTTGGTTACTAACCAAATGAACTTTAGCTCGACAATTAGAAAAAATAGAAAGTTCCCTTCAGTGACTGTCTTTTATAATCATATAATTTGGTGTTGTTTCGAAACTAGAAATCACGCAAACCACTTCCACTGTTGCTAGTTTCTTCTTCCATATTCCTAAATTTTAACATACAACACAGATTTGACACATAAAAGTTCTCTTATTCTTCTTTATTTTTACCTAGCTAAACGTGATTCATATTTTAAGAGAGTGCAGGTATCATGTTTCATAACGTGCTCAAAAAATGTGTTCACTGACACAATCGACAAACTAAGAAAAATATTGGTATCAAGAGGAACACCTAAACAGTTTATATTTGTTCATGTTACTTCTATAAAGTGAGGCTTGTTTTAGAAAATCGGCCTTCGTAGAATAAAACATACTATTTTTTCCCTGATTGTGTCATAAAGGATATCACCTAAAAGTATACTACATTTCTAGCTCACATCTTTTCTTACGTTGTAGAGATCGCAGTTATTATATTTTATAGTAAAACATGTAATAATAAAAGTTATGTTGTTCATCCATAAGTAGAAAAGTTTTCGCTTTTAACATTTTCCTTTAAATGAAATCATATGTTAATGGTCCATTTTGAACCTAAAATACAAGTACCGGAAAATTTCTTGACAACGTGAGTCACGTTAACGTAAGAATGAAAAGAGGCAAAATATCAGTGATTCTGTCAGGAGTGGGATTCGAACCCACGCCCGGAAAACCGGACTGCGACCTGAACGCAGCGCCTTAGACCGCTCGGCCATCCTGACGTAGTTTTTATTTAAATTTTCATTTTCTCGAATGGTGGCGACTTTTAAAGTTAAGAACGTGTTATCCATCTCTTTCTGCAACTTTGGCTCTTTAATATTTTTAATTTTTCCGATCTCATCGCTCTGTCCATAAACTACTCAGCTAGCATTTAAACCACATATGACGAGAGACAAAACCACCATAAGACCCTCAACAGATAGAAACTCAAAGTATCGAACAAACAGAAAGCGTTAGTTACTTTACCGTAAATGAAAATAAAACAATCGACTTAGTCAATTGATGATCGTAATTTTCAAGAAATGCGAATGAAAACTTCCTAACAAAGCGTTCCTATATTTTTCGATTTCGCGACGTTTATATGATGCAAATATAATATTTTATAATAAATTTCTGGTGTGTATACTCCATAATAACCGAAAACAAAATTATTATCTTTTACTATTCTAGCAAGAACAACATAAGATCTTTCATCTCTTTAACAGTTCTTTAAATCAAACTAAAGTTGATTAGGAAAGTTATACTTTCCACTTTGTCTTTGTAAAAATTTATCCGATTTACTTAGGTTTACTAACTCAATTAACCTGTCTAAAACGTCAAAGGTATGAATGTATAATACGGTTGCGAACTGGACATTTTCTGATATAATTTTCAAAAGGTGCTTTCATATGTTTAAACGAATAGGTTAAACATGTACGATCTTACTGAATGTGACTTATTTTTACCATATTTCTCATAAAACCTTTACTGTGCTGCATAATCATCGTTAAATGCATATTTCTACATAAACTTTCTATTATTCTTCATATTTTCGCTAGATAAAAAAAATGTTTATTCACCCAAACAACACAAATGTATGTGCTAAGAGGAACACCAAGACAGACAGGTTTTAATTGCTGTTCTCGTTACATATGAGAAATGAGACCTGTTGTTAAACTTTGTTTCTGAGAAAGCTTCGCAGAATATTATGAGGAAACAGCTTTTTTATCATTGATTTTCTCCAAAATGAAAAGCTTCTAAAATTATGTGATATATCTTGCACAGCTTTTTTAGGAACGATCTGAGAAGTACCAAATTTTCATTTTTAACGAAACATGTCACAATCAAATTTCTCTTCTTAATTTCGTTTGCATATACATATATAGCGAGATCTCATTTTAAACCACTTGTCGAATGTACGGCATCAAAGAAAAGCAATCGTTTCTTTGCAGGCCGTTTTCAAACGTCCAAAGTACATATTCCTCGTACACTTGGAACTGATATTTCCGATACAAATAGCAGGTTTTCTCGATTCTAGCCTTAGAAAAATTAATTTTGAAGGTAATGAGGCAAAATTTAAAGTGTTGTGTGAGTGGTTGAGTTGGAACCAATTCCTGATAAATCAGACTGCTTCCTTCACGCATGGCCATCATCTTCTTATTTCTGAATTTTGATTGAAATTTTAAATGAACGTGCAACAAGCGTGATGTTTCTGAAGTCGCATTGATCAGTCAGACATGTGTTATCACTATTCATCCTGATGGCTTTTGTTTAATAACTTTTTTCGAATGTTTTCGGTCTCATACTATTTAACTATGCTTTCCCGTCACGAATGAACAGTTCCAATTGTTATTTTAAACTGAAAAGCTGGAAATAACGACGGCAGATAGATTAAGAAGCTTTACCGAAAATGCAAGCTATGAGAATGGTCTTAATCAATGAACGATATGTTTCTGACTTAAAAGAAACTTGATTTTCGGTTCTCTTCTTTGTCCATTTCGAGGAAGAAATCCTTTCTATCAGTCATTCCATTATGATTTCCGTTCCGTAACTTTAGCTCGACAATTAGAAAAAATAGAAAGTTCCCTTCAGTGACTGTCTTTTATAATCATATAATTTGGTGTTGTTTCGAAACTAGAAATCACGGGAACCACTTCCACTGTTGCTAGTTTCTTCTTCCATATTCCTAAATTTTAACATACAACACAGATTTGACAAATAAAAGTTCTCTTATTCTTCTTTATTTTTACCTAGCTAAACGTGATTCATATTTTAAGGGAGTGCAGGTATCATGTTTCATAACGTGCTCAAAAAATGTGTTCACTGACACGATCGACAAACTAAGAAAAATATTGGTATCAAGAGGAACACCTAAACAGTTTATATTTGTTCATGTTACTTCTATAAAGTGAGGCTTGTTTTAGAAAATCGGCCTTCGTAGAATAAAACATACTATTTTTTCCCTGATTGTGTCATAAAGGATATCACCTAAAAGTATACTACATTTCTAGCTCACATCTTTTCTTACGTTGTAGAGAGATCGCAGTTATTATATTTTTATAGTAAAACATGTAATAATAAAAGTTATGTTGTTCATCCATAAGTAGAAAAGTTTTCGCTTTTAACATTTTCCTTTAAATGAAATCATATGTTAATGGTCCATTTTGAACCTAAAATACAAGTACCGGAAAATTTCTTGACAACGTGAGTCACGCCAACGTACGAATGAAAAGAGGCAAAATATCAGTGATTCTGTCAGGAGTGGGATTCGAACCCACGCCCGGAAGACCGGACTGCGACCTTAACGCAGCGCCTTAGACCGCTCGGCCATCCTGACGTATTTTTTTTTATTTAAATTTTAATTTTTTCTAAACTAAACTACCGTGGCAGGGGTTCAGTTTAGAGAGAGAGAGAAATCAGAAGAGTTCTCTCTCCAACTGGGGTGTTCAGGAACTTTGTAGTTCCTCTTCGTCCCCTTTCGTGGATTGTTATTAAGATTAAGTGGTGTTTTTTTTTATTATTATTATTAGTTTAATAAATTAATTATCGTTATTATTCTTGACTTTTTGGGTGGAGAATGTCTCACTAAATGTTCTTTTGGGTGGAGGCAAAGGCAGCAGTGGAAAGAAAGGCCTGGACCTGTCCCGAAAAGAAAAAAGCTGGGCAGATGTGAACGTGAATGTAATTCATTCAAATTAAGATCAAATCAAACGGCCCGATTCTGTGTCTGGCAAAAATGTTGCCTACGCTGGGATCTAGAAATCCAATCAAACAGGAAATTTAGCTGTAAGAAGATTTTGATGTGGGGAAACGGGAGTGCCCCGAGAAAACCCACTTTCACACTTTTTTAATTTTTTTTCGAATGGTGGCGCCTTTTAAAGTTAAGAACGTGTTATCCATCTCTTTCTGCATCTTTGGCTCTTTAATATTTTTAATTTTTCCGATCTCATCGCTCTGTCCATAAACTACTCAGCTAGCATTTAAACCACATATGACGAGAGACAAAACCACCATAAGACCCTCAACAGATAGAAACTCAAAGTATCGAACAAACAGAAAGCGTAAGTTACTTTACCGTAAATGAAAATAAAACAATCGACTTAGTCAATTGATGATCGTAATTTTCAAGAAATGCGAATGAAAACTTCCTAACAAAGCGTTCCTATATTTTTCGATTTCGCGACGTTTATATGATGCAAATATAATATTTTATAATAAATTTCTGGTGTGTATACTCCATAATAACCGAAAACAAAATTATTATCTTTTACTATTCTAGCAAGAACAACATAAGATCTTTCATCTCTTTAACAGTTCTTTAAATCAAACTAAAAGTTGATTAGGAAAGTTATACTTTCCACTTTGTCTTTGTAAAATTTATCCGATTTACTTAGGTTTACTAACTCAATTAACCTGTCTAAAACGTCAAAGGTATGAATGTATAATACGGTTGCGAACTGGACATTTTCTGAGATAATTTTCAAAAGGTGCTTTCATATGTTTAAACGAATAGGTTAAACATGTACGATCTTACTGAATGTGACTTATTTTTACCATATTTCTCATAAAACCTTTACTGTGCTGCATAATCATCGTTAAATGCATATTTCTACATAAACTTTCTATTATTCTTCATATTTTCGCTAGATAAAAAAAATGTTTATTCACCCAAACAACACAAATGTATGTGCTAAGAACACCAAGACAGACAGGTTTTAATTGCTGTTCTCGTTACATATGAGAAATGAGACCTGTTGTTAAACTTTGTTTCTGAGAAAGCTTCGCAGAATATTATGAGGAAACAGCTTTTTTATCATTGATTTTCTCCAAAATGAAAAGCTTCTAAAATTATGTGATATATCTTGCACAGCTTTTTTAGGAACGATCTGAGAAGTACCAAATTTTCATTTTTGAACGAAACATGTCACAATCAAATTTCTCTTCTTAATTTCGTTTGCATATACATATATAGCGAGATCTCATTTTAAACCACTTGTCGAATGTACGGCATCAAAGAAAAGCAATCGTTTCTTTGCAGGCCGTTTTCAAACGTCCAAAGTACATATTCCTCGTACACTTGGAACTGATATTTCCGATACAAATAGCAGATTTTCTCGATTCTAGCCTTAGAAAAATTAATTTTTGAAGGTAATGAGGCAAAATTTAAAGTGTTGTGTGAGTGGTTGAGTTGGAACCAATTCCTGATAAATCAGACTGCTTCCTTCACGCATGGCCATCATCTTCTTATTTCTGAATTTTGATTGAAATTTTAAATGAACGTGCAACAAGCGTGATGTTTCTGAAGTCGCATTGATCAGTCAGACATGTGTTATCACTATTCATCCTGATGGCTTTTGTTTAATAACTTTTTTCGAATGTTTTCGGTCTCATACTATTTAACTATGCTTTCCCCGTCACGAATGAACAGTTCCAATTGTTATTTTAAACTGAAAAGCTGGAAATAACGACGGCAGATAGATTAAGAAGCTTTACCGAAAATGCAAGCTATGAGAATGGTCTTAATCAATGAACGATATGTTTCTGACTTAAAAGAAACTTGATTTTCGGTTCTCTTCTTTGTCCATTTCGAGGAAGAAATCCTTTCTATCAGTCATTCCATTATGATTTCCGTTCCGTAACTTTAGCTCGACAATTAGAAAAAATAGAAAGTTCCCTTCAGTGACTGTCTTTTATAATCATATAATTTGGTGTTGTTTCGAAACTAGAAATCACGGGAACCACTTCCACTGTTGCTAGTTTCTTCTTCCATATTCCTAAATTTTAACATACAACACAGATTTGACAAATAAAAGTTCTCTTATTCTTCTTTATTTTTACCTAGCTAAACGTGATTCATATTTTAAGGGAGTGCAGGTATCATGTTTCATAACGTGCTCAAAAAATGTGTTCACTGACACGATCGACAAACTAAGAAAAATATTGGTATCAAGAGGAACACCTAAACAGTTTATATTTGTTCATGTTACTTCTATAAAGTGAGGCTTGTTTTTAGAAAATCGGCCTTCGTAGAATAAAACATACTATTTTTTCCCTGATTGTGTCATAAAAGATATCACCTAAAAGTATACTACATTTCTAGCACACATCTTTTGTTACGTTGTAGAGAGATCGCAGTTATTATATTTTTATAGTAAAACATGTAATAATAAAAGTTATGTTGTTCATCCATAAGTAGAAAAGTTTTCGCTTTTAACATTTTCCTTTAAATGAAATCATATGTTAATGGTCCATTTTGAACCTAAAATACAAGTACCGGAAAATTTCTTGACAACGTGAGTCACGTTAACGTACGAATGAAAAGAGGCAAAATATCAGCGATTCTGTCAGGAGTGGGATTCGAACCCACGCCCGGAATACCGGACTGCGACCTTAACGCAGCGCCTTAGACCGCTCGGTACATCCTGACGTATTTTTTATTTAAATTTTCATTTTTGACTTTTTTGAATGGTGGCGCCTTTTACACTTAAGAACGTGTTATCCATCTTTTTTTGATGTGGGGAAACTGCATCTTTGGCTCTTTAATATTTTTAATTTATCCGATCTCATCGCTCAGTCCATAAACTACGCAGCTAGCATTTAAACCACACATGACGAGAGACAAAACCACCATAAGACCCTCAACAGATAGGAACTCAAAGTATCGAACAAACAGAAAGCGTAAGTTACATTACCGTAAATGAAAATAAAAGAATCGACTTAGTCAATTGATGATCGTAATTTTCAAGAAATGCGAATGAAAACTTCCTAACAAAGCGTTCCTATATTTTTCGATTTCGCGACGTTTATATGATGCAAATATAATATTTTATAATAAATTTCTGGTGTGTATACTCCACACTAACCGAAAACGAAATTATTGTCTTTTACTATTCTAGCAAGAACAATATAAGATCTTTCATCTCTTTAAAAGTTCTTTAAATCAAACTAAAAGTTGATTAGGAAAGTTATACTTTCCACTCTGTCTTTTGTAAAAATTTATCCGATTTACTTAGGTTTACTATCTCAATTAACCTGTCTAAAACGTCAAAGGTATGAGTGTATAATACGGTTGCTAACTGGACATTTTCTGAGATAATTTTCAAAAGGTGCTTTATTATAATATTTTATAATAAATTTCTGGTGTGTATACTCTACAATAACCGAAAACAAAATTATTATCTTTTACTATTCCAGCAAGAATGAGGCAAAATTTAAAGTGTTGTGTGAGTGGTTTAGCTGGAACCAATTCCTGATAAATAAGACTGCTTCCTTGACGCATGGCCATCATCTTCTTATTTCTGAATTTTGATTGAAATTTTAAATGATCGTGCAATAAGCGTGATGTTTGTGAAGTCGCGTTTTTCAGTCAGACATGTGTTATCACGATTCATCCACATGACTTTCGTTTAAAAAATTCTTTTTCCAATGTTTTCTGTCTCACACTACTCAACTCTGCTTTCCCGTCACGAATGAAAAGTTCCAATTGATATTTTAAACTGAAAAATTTGGAAATAGCGGCAGATAGATTAAGAAGCTTTACCGAAAATGCAAGCCTAGAGAATGGTGTTAATTAATGAACGATTGTAAAGTTCGGTCAAAATTGTTTTAATATCCAGAGAAATAGTTCAATTACATTGTAAATAACGTTTCTCTTGTTTATATGTTTCTGACTTAAAAGAAGCTTAATTTTCGGTTCTCTTCTTTGCCTATTTGCCTCTTCGAAACCATGGTCCGACGGAAGGTGCCGGATCTCCCACGCGATCGGCACCCAAAGCGCCAATCTCCACCCCATAGGACACATCGATCACGCCAAGGGCGGGCGAGCGTGGCCCCCCTTAGGGAATCGAAACTCTTCCTTTTTGGACACGGCAGCCGCTGGGACAGGCACCCTTTCGGGTTCCACCCGCAGCCGCCATGCACGACGCGAGAGGAGAAGCTGCCTCCTCCGCCCATTTCGCTCTCGCCCGTGTGGGCCGCGGAACCGTCGCCGACCCCACAGCCACCGTAGCATTACTTGCCACACGCTTCGGACATGTGTTGCCACCACTACAAATATCACAAGAGAAAGTCCACGAAATGTCCTCATGTCCATACGCCAGACATATCTCGCACTGCGGGGTCTGGCACTCATCTTATAGGTGGCCTTCGAGGGCACAGCGGAGACACAGGCGTCGCATACCCGGTTAATGACACATTACCTGGAAAACGTTCAAGAAAATGAAGTTTAGAACCGTCGTCTTCATGATCATACACACATGTCGGTTCCCGGTGCACATATGTGAGCGCGTCTTGTGTTCTAACTTTCGTACTGTTCCATACGTCGACAGCACGTCCTTAACGACGTCATGAGACAGTTCGTAGGGAACCGAACTGAGGGTGATCCACATGACTTTCTGTCCGGCCGGCTCCACGAGCACGCTCTCGTCCCTCAAGTGAAAGTATCCTTGGTCCAGCAGGCAATGGGCGTGAGCGGCCGACACCAGCAACGCCACA
The DNA here is from genome assembly GCF_004210375.1 of Tachypleus tridentatus. Classification (NCBI taxonomy): domain Eukaryota; kingdom Metazoa; phylum Arthropoda; class Merostomata; order Xiphosura; family Limulidae; genus Tachypleus; species Tachypleus tridentatus. The sequence continues at coordinate 90,376,993 of NC_134828.1, forward strand.
TAACGCCCGCTGCCAAAATGTTGGAGACGTTCAGTATGGCTACCCCGACAGTAGCATTCACGGCGTCTATGACCGCCTATGATAGCGTAGCCGCGGGCACCATAAATCAGATAGACCGCGGCCTTAGCCATACCGACCGACACAGCACTGTACACACACTCCCACGAAAACACTAATTTACAGCACACGACCAAGATTCACGGACGAAGCCGACGCACGTTAAGAAACAATGCAATATCCGTAACGGGCACGGCAAACGACGGCACCAAAATCACTGTGCCAATTTTGAATTTATTTACAACAAATAAAACAGTACAAAAAGGCGTTACATGGGGAAAAACACTAAATAGATACAAACATTAATATATCCAAATGAAGAAAAAACACTAAATAGATACAAATATGAAATATATACAAATGAAAAAACATTAAAAATATACAAAACACCAAAGAAAAACATGAAAACAGAGAAATAGAGAAGAAGCAAGAGTGTAGGCAGGGCGACTCAGAAGCCGACCTCCACCCGACCCCCACTAACGCACAAAGGGGCAAGACGTCCGGCCGCCAAAGTTGGTAAAACGTCCCGGAACCCAGGCGCTTATAGTCCGCATCAAGGCAGAGTAATAGCCTATATCTGGCCCTTCCCAGCATCGAAAAGTACGACACCGGATCCTGCTCGAACACCAATTTTTTTATACTATTTGAGTGACTTTGAAAAAAATTAATGTTGGATGTTACTCATTCTGTGGCATACGTGTAATTGTACAAATATTATTAGAGTACGTTCTAAAAAAATATTTCAAAGGATTAATATTTTTGGAATCAAAACTTGTGGAATAAAAATGTGTTTAAAAGTAGAGAATTTCCTAATAGAATTAATGTGAATAAAAGTTTTAAGTTCTAATAGAATTGTACACCTCTGGTATTTTGTTTATTTCACTTGATTGTTGTCAGATAGTTATTGAATCAAGTTAGATGTGTAATCCAGCCACTGTCAGTGTTAAACATATATAATAGATAGTAATATTTGAGATGAACTTTGATTATTTCATCTAACTTACAATGCAACTCACAGTTGATTCAAAATATCAGGTTGTTTTATATGAAATGTCAGATTTTTAAAGGAAAATGTGAAATAAGTCCATCTAATTGTCTTTTAAATTATTTAATCAAAATAAGCTCCTTTAGATCCAATACACTTCTGCCAGCCAGTTGCAAGTTTATAAATGCCGTATTTAAAGAGTTGGATGTCCTTTGATGCAGTGAAGTCTTCGAAGGTACTGTAATTGATGTTTGGTTTGCAAATGTTTTTTTTCATTAAAAAAAATTTCCAAATCTTTTAAAAAAAGAGATAATCTGTAGGGGAAAGATTTGATAAATGTGGTGGATGAGGTAAAGTTTCATATTGAAATTTGTTTAGGTTTTAGACAGTAATGTGTGAGACATGAGATCGAGTATTGTCATGAAACAGTATGGGTCCACTACCATTGACTAATGCTGGATGTTTTCATGACAACTTTTGAAGCATAATTCCATGTTCACAATAGCATGTTTCTGCTGTTATTGTTTGTCCATTGTTTAAGAATGAATAATGGATCACAGTTGCTGACAATCATCACACACTGACCATAAACTTCTTAGGATGAACAGTTGGTTTTGGTGCTTCTTCATAGCCAAGCCACTGTCTAAATTGTTGTTGATTGTTGTCAAGAATCCAGTTTTCATCACAGGTGACAATTGTATAGAGAAACAGGTGTTTTTTTTTTGGGGGGGGGGGGAATAAGGAGTGAGGAACAAATTTTAACTTGTTATTTGATGGTTTTCAATTAATTCCCGAGGTACCCATTTATTGAGCTTTTACACCTTACCAGTTGCTCTAAGATGTTGGGAAACTTCAATAATGTCAGAAAGTTCTCTTACAGTTTGGTGGGTATCTGATTCAACTAAGGCCTCAAATTCTTCCTTCTTAATTGTGTCTAAGGATGGCCTAGAGGTTTATTTAAAAAACTTGTCACACCAAAGTGAAATCTAAACCAATGCTGTGCTGTCACCAAATGCATCAATGATATTACACATTGCTGTCTCTGTATTGTAACCAAGCTTAAACTCATACAAGAATACTAATGTTATCCATGGTGACAAAAATCAGTATAAAATATAATTTAGTTTACAAACTAGAATAAAGTATGACAATATTTGGAATTGAATCTTAGGAAATCTGTTGTTGGTTTTTGATCAGTTTTTAGCACTTGGTTTAGGTTACATATTTTACAGACTGTCTCTGTGTGTACCTGACAATGTCTTTACAGATAAAACTGTTGTACTCGGAAATAAAACATTTGTGAATGTTTGGTGCAAAACGTTTGACATTTGGCTTTCTTTTCCTTAGTTCTATAATTATATATTTTTATCAACTGCTCATATTTTCAAGAATTGAGTTATTTTTACTAATTCAATGGTATGCACTAATAAATGTCAGCCATGAGATTACTGGCAACACAGCACATTATCATCTGTATGTTTGGTTCAGGGTGAATTTCTTACCAATCGAAAGTGAAACGCTGCCACATATAACACTTGTTGCTGGAGGAGTACATAAGGTCTTTGGGAAGATAAGAATTCATACAGTGAACTTTATAAATAATGTAGAGACAAAGCACATGATATTTGAAAGGCTTAAATCTTCAGTGATCTCCTTGGAAAAACTTGTTATCAGCCTTTAAGACACCAACATGTTCCAAAAAAACGTAATTCACAGCAGTGTCTTCATACATGAAATGAAGGTGATTGCTACAAAGAGAATAGAGAATACTTTGACATACAGAGAAAGCTATCATGATACGTGCATTTCCTAGTACTGTTGACAGATAATAATTAAGGATTTGAGGCTCATGAAGGCTGACAAGCTACAAGTTAACATGTTTCCAGTTATGCCTTGAAATTGATGCTGTTTCTTGGAGAAAGATGGCCAAAGAAATTGAAATTGCAGTAATACTCTTCAATACATGCTTATCACATCCTAAGGTGCAACTCAATAGACTTTTGGGCCTTTGTTCTGCTTAAATATGGTCTTGGTAGCCAAAATTCATATGCAGTATTGGAAAATACATCAAGATGTTTTGGCTGTGATTTACCCCACCATTTATTACAAAATCTTAACATATTATCGAAATAATGTTGAATAATAGAACATAATCTCAGCACTCGAGTTGACCTTTTGAACACTGTTTTTAATAAAGTACAGTTAACCTAAACAGTATAAAAAACTATTTTGAATTTTTATAAACTTCAGTTTCTTTTCATATATTCTTTTGCATTCCACGTGCTTATGTAAATGAGCCATAACTTATTACAAATACATGTATAAAGAATTAATCTACTTACATACTTAAGTCAGAATCTATATATGTACTTTGAACATCATCCCATGAAGACTGTTTTCATAATTCCTTTTCTAACAGTTTTCAATAGCCAGTGAAAAAGTACCTTTATTTGAACTAAGTAAAGACAGACCACCCCACTTACCAACTTGAATCTGAAGAAGCTGCTGGTAAGCAAGTTTTGAAATTTATTTTCTAAAGTATACCAATTTGTTTTAAATTATTTATTGTGCTGAGTACTAAATATTTTTGCATGCATAAATGATTTAAGCTTTTATTAGAATTTTCTCTAACAGTGGCTCATCTGTGAAAAAAAAAATTCAGATGGTGTATTTGTGTGAAGTGTTAATAAGTTTCTCTGCAGCAATGAGATGCAAACCATGGATCCTCAGATTAATTGTCTAACCTGCTAACTGTTATTCTTTAGGCTAGACTAGACCTAGTGGTTATTATGCAGGATTGTGAATTTGCGAGAGTCCATGATTTGCATTCCATTGTAATAAAAAATAGTGCTGTGTGTTTTTGTCTATGGGTGTATAGAACAGTGACAGCCAAAATTCCTCTATTCAAAAATTGACAATGTTGACTACAGTCACTGTTTTCCTTACTCATCTGTCAGTTCAAAAATGAGTGGTGTATAGCACATATAGCTTTGAATGAATATCCAAAATAAACTATTATTCTTTGAATTTGAACAGTTGTTCCCTTCCTTTACACAGTTTAACATCATCTTTGTTTTGTGCATTTTATTAACTGAACCCATTTTACTTTTGTTGTTCCTCGTGCAGCAGTCTGAAAAAAATCACTGTAATCTCCACAAACTGGTTCACTTTGTGATTTTCAAATACAAACTTACATACTTTTACCAATACTTATTCCACTTGTTTGTTTGTTATTTTTTCTAGAATTACCACACTTCACATAAATATTCCAAGTTTAAAAGATATAACTTAATTTTATCAGCCATTCAAAATCAGTTACCACTCTTGTAACAATCATACAATCTGTTCAACAAACAGTTTTATTATCTATGTTAGAAATTACTTGATATATTTTTTTTTACTGAACATATTTAGATTTACATGACAAAAATAATCCCTCAATTTTTTCTTTCAGACCTGTCAGCTCTTGAGATATAGCTTTTCAATTTCTTTTATTTTTTTTTCCCATATTTTCATTCCACAGTTGGAACTTTGTCTGTGTGGTTGTCTCATTTGTAAACTCAGTGAGGTGACAGCATATAAGCTCAGAATTAAGAACCTTTTTAAGGAGTAAAGCATCTGTAACTTTTATAGGAAGTTTATCAAATTCTCATAATTCCATATGTGCACTCATAAATAATTACCACATATCATATGACCTTAAATACATACAACATAATAAGTACTTAAATGTTTCAGCTTCCTGGCCTTGCTTTCCAGTAATACATATTTTTTCTCATTGTTAGCCAAACATTGTCTTCTCTGTTAGAGTGATACAAAAAAAAAGTTTGAGAATTGGATCATTGCTAACTGTGAACATAAAATACAAACAAGTGTGTGTATCTATATATATAAATGCTAAAAATGCATATATACACTTATAAAGAGGCTGAATATGTTATGTTGAAAAGATTTTGGAGCCTCAACACACCATCATAGTATGTCTGATTATGTTTTGTCTGACACTTATGTATCTTAACAATAGTCCTGCAACTGTGATATAAATCCAGTATGCATCATTTTTCTATGCATTTTTTCCATAATCCAATTTGTATACAAGGAAAGACATTTTCTATTTTATCTGTTCAGTGAGGGGAAGGTAAACTGCACATGTGATAAAATGTTTCCATACGACATACAGATGAGAATATTTTAACTTTCCAGTTAGAAACATTATATATATATATATAAGTACTGACAGGACTTTGTAACAACTTTACAGAATATATTCAAGTTGTGGTTCTTTTATCAGCTAGATACACTGTTTTTTGTTTTTTTTATTATTTTTGTTTTTTTGTTGTTAAGCTCAAAACTGAACATTTGTTCTGTCCATAGGGGCTGTCTGAAGTCGATTTTTAACATCATAAGCTCTCAGACTTATCAGTGAACCACAGGACAGTAGATATGACATATATTTGCCAAACTGGTACGTTTTTACAATTCTTATGCAATGGTTAGCTACAGTAACAACGTTTGTTTGTTGTTAAGCACAGTGCTACGGAATGGACTATTTGTGTTTCACCCACAACAGGTATCAAAACTCAATTTCTACTAAGGTAAGTCTGCAGAAATACCACTCTGCCACTGAGGGATATAGTAAAAATTAATATCATTTTAAATATAGAACAACATAGCACTCAAAAAAAAAATTATATTTTGTAAATATAATGAATATAAACTTAATATTTAGCATTAAGGCAGTTAATATATAGGAGGTGGGTCTTCGTGAGCGGGCCCAGCATTGCCATGTGATTAAGGTACTCGACTCTTAATCCGAGGGTTACAGGTTCGAAACCCCATCACATTAAAGATGCTCGCCCTTTCAGCCATGGAGGCGTTAGAAAGTGATGGTTAATCCCACTATTCATTGGTAAAAGAGTAGCCCAAGAGTTGGCAGTGGGTGGTGAAGACTAACTGCCTTCACTCTAGTCTTACACTGCTAAATTAGAGACAGCTTTCAGGAAGCAAAACATTTTGCTGATTGTGACAGGTACCTGGTGAGTATGCACAAATATAGTTTTGGTTTTGCTTCATCAGTAGGAACCCTGAGAAATAGACAGTTAACTGTTTACCAGCAATAACGTATTTAATTGTGTTTATGTTTCTAATATGCTATTAAGTTCAACATAATTTAAAGTGTTTTGCTCCTGATTATCGTTTGTATTCAATATCCGGTGCATCACATTGCAGTGTCCAACAGTAGTCAACAAGCATTGACGGATTCCAGTTGCACTGATATTGTTTTCCATTGAAGCAATGTCCTCGTGAAACCTTTCACTGTGTTCGTCACTAACAGAACCGAGGTTTGCAGGGGAGAAATCCAAGTGTGAGTGGAGAAAATGAATCTTGAGTGACATGTTGCACTTCATTGTTTTGTATGCTTTGAGAAGTTTGTCTACCAGCTGATTGTAATGTGGAACTCTGTAATTGCCAAGAAAATTGTCAACAACGCCTTTGAAGTCTTTCCTGGCAATCTTTTCCGGCCCAACTAACAGATCTTCGAACCGCATGTCACTCATAACATATCTGATCTGAGGGGCAACAAAAATGCTCTCTTTGATCTTGGCCTCAGTTATTTTTGGGAACATCTGTCTTAATTAAAGAAAACCTTTACCTTCTTTGTTCATTACTTTCACGAAATTCTTCATAAGTCCCAATTTTATGTGAAAAGGAAGCAAAAAAATCTTTGCTGGGTCGACAAACGATTCATGCGCCACATTTTTCTGTCCTGGAACAAACCTTTTACGGAGTGGCCAGCTCTGTCGAGAACAATGTGACTCTATGGCACGACTGTCCTATTCACAGATGAAACAACAGTACTTTGTATAGCGAAGCTGCAGTCCCGTAACAGAGCAACGACTTTCAGATCTCCACAAATATTCCAGTTGTACTTGCTGTACTGGATGTGATTCAGCAACATTTCCATGTTCTCGTAGGTTTCTTTTATGTGTGTCGCATAGCCAACAGGTATTGAAGGGTGAACGTTGTCATTGTGTAACAGAACAGCTTTGAGGCTTAACATTGATGAATCAATAAAGAGACGCCACTCTTGCGGGTCATGGTTACAACCCAAAGCTGAAAACAATGTCAACACAGAAACAGAGACTGTCAAGTTGTGCAAAAAATTTGGTTATATCATCTTGGCGGCTTCGACAACAGTAATTTACGTATCTAGTGACGGCAAACACCATTCCTGCAGTCTCAAACCCACCAATTCAGCTTTTGCTTTTGAAAGACCCAAATCTCTGACCAGATCGTTTAATTCTGACTGTGTTATGAGATGTGGATCGCCTGAGGAGCACGGTTCAAAATCCGGATCAGTGTCACTGCCAGTTCCCTGCATTGAAGTTTCTTCATCTGGTTCGTCTAAGGTTCATTCCTCTGGTGGGTTCGGAATGGGAAGATTGTCGTCATGTGGCACGTGTTTTATTGCTGAAGGCAGATTAGGGTATTCAATTGACTTCTTGTTTTTGGCAGAGAAACCAGACACATAAGTCAAACAGAAGTAACAGTTCGTCACATGGTCTTTCTATTCTTGCCATATCATCGAGACAGCAAACGGCATTGTCTTTCGATTGCCTCTGAGCCAAGCTATCAGACAGACAGCATATGTCGCACAACAAATGTCAGGCATCCATTCCTGGTCTTGATCACCAATTTTACAGCCGAAGTACAGATGATATGATTTCTTCACAAGAGCATTCATTGAACATCTCTGATGAACAAGTATATACTCGCCACAAATATAGCAGAATGCTATAGCGGCTGCTACGACATTGATGAGGCATATTGACCGACACCATCGTCCTGCAAAACGTCTATAACATCTAACTTACTTGTTACAGTGCTACTGAGGCAATGCTATATTCTGAAACAATACGTACACACTATAAGGTCTATATTAATCCAATGAGCAGCATCTGTGTATGCAAGCCACTTTTATAGCCTGTTGAGACAGTGTCAAGCTGGCTCTGAGCTGCATACTTCCACAGAACAGCTTCCAACCTGGCCTGATTTCATGCCTGGATATGCCCAGACTGCACAAAACATTTTTCATAGGTCTCTTACAGAAACGAAAATTTTTGGACACAAATATAAGAAAAAACATGACAAAACTAAAGATTTCGATGAAACGGTACGTGATGGGTAAATTTGGATGTGATTTTCGTGATCAGCAGCCAAAAATCTATAAGGAACATCCAACAGCGTTCAAGAAGCAAAAACTTCGTTATGCAGTGTAGCCCTCGTATAACTTTGCGCGAAATTCAAACCAAACTGAACTTCTTTTGCAAATCAAAATTAACATATTATAATATAAAAAATACAAATACTGGGTTTATAAATTATCTGCGTTAGCTCTCGTGAAGCTTTGCGCGATATTCAAAACAAACAAGCAGACCACGCAGTCGTGTGTTACACGTTGTAAACATCTACAGAAAAAGAAAAACCAAACAAGGTTGCGCCAAAGTGAAAACATTTCAAAATAAGGTTTGTCTGTTGTTTACCGCAAAGCTACACATTGGGTTACGTGTGTTTTGCTTACCAGAATTATCAAAACTCGATTCTTCTTGCCGTAAGACTTTCCCCTGAACATTTCAGAACAGAAGTGAACATTATAACATACTGTACTATTCTTAAGATACTCTATTAATGCTAAGATAACAGTAATTTTCGTACAATTTGTTTTATACAGGAAATGGCAAATTTAATTAATTAAAAGCAGGTTGTTGTTTGAGTCAGTTTTACAGTTTTCTTACTTCCTGGCAGAACACCAGTAGCAGAGTAATGAGTGCTTCGACAATGGAATCATGCAAGTCATCATACGAGGTATTGTAAGTTGCACCTTTATTTTTCTTTTTAAAATAAGTTACAAAATTGTATTTTTGTCTTTATTTATATCTCTGTGTGCTTTAGAATCCCTTTAACACGCTGGCATTTAGTAATAGTTATTAACGTGTCAGATTCGGCAGTTTCATTATTCTAATTTTATCTTAAATTAAATAGAAATGAGATCTATATTATGTCTTTTAGATTAGTTAACGGTAAAAGCGATTAAAATATCAACCATCCAGTAAAGATAAGTTAATTTGGTAGAAAGAATCAAATAGTTACCATTCTATTGGCACGTTTGTGTACTCGATTCGGTAGAAGTAATCGACTAGTTATTATTCTATTGACATGTTCGTGTACTCGATTCGGTAGAAGTAATCGACTAGTTACCATTCTATTGACATGTTCGTGTACTCGATTCGGTAGAAGTAATCGACTAGTTACCATTCTATTGACATGTTCATGTACTCGATGTCATGAAATCTAAAATTAACCAATTAAACATAGCACAATTAATATTTGATTTAACAAGCAAAGCTTCAACGTTGTTTACGTTATTTTAGTATTTCATATCTTCGTTACTTATTCATTATCCATTGAATAAATACACGGGTAAAATTCTCATTTACATGTTTATGTTTATAAACTCCAAAAACAGGCGTTTACAGTAGAATTACATAAGGTTGTGATATCATGATTTAAACAAACTTTTATTATCGTTTTCAACAAAACGTCTAATTATTCATTTGTTTCCTTTCATTTGGTTTCTTCAGAATTTTATGATGGTCTGACATGGAAATTGCAGGAAAGCCTGGAATCACATCAAAATAAAATTCTGTAATTTCTTTTGAAGGAGCAAATAAGTCACCTTTATGACTACATACGACAGCATCTAGCTTTGCATGAGCGCCGTCTGTGGGTAGGAAAAGAAAAACTCGTCTATGGCTTAATTTTCGTGACAAAAACTGACCGTATAAGAATTTTTTTTAAATTAAAAGTGTAGCTATTTGCTAAGAAGTCATTTTTAGAATTTTACAAATTACATCTTGGTGTTTATGATAGAAAATTTTCTGATTGTAATAAAAAACGTCGTTAATTTTTACCAAAGTTCCTATGATTTTTGTCATGCCAAACATGCTCGCCCTTTCAGCCGTGGGGACGTTATATCCTAATATCCTATAGCGAACTTACTAAACTAACTAATCACAATTTCGTTCCTTACACAGAAGTACGTGCGTGATCAAACCTAGATAATGTTTTTAATTAGTTCTCGCTGTTCTTAATGGTTGCTGTGTTCATTAGCGAATGAAGTTTCCAATTATAATAATAAAAGTTCAATGCTTCGCGTATCAGGAGTAATCGATTCCATTTTGAGAGTCGCGGGTTCAAATACCCATCACAGCAAACACAAATTTAGTAGTGTAATACTAAAGGGAAAGCAGCTAGTCATCACCACCTACCACCAACTCTTCTTAGGCTATTCTTTTACCAATGTAGAGTGCGATTGATCGTCACATTATAAAGAACTCACGGTTGAAAGGGCATTATAATTTAACGGTCAATCTCACTATACATTTGTTAAAGAATAGCCCAAGAGTTGCTAAATTAGGTACGGCGTATTGTGGATTCGAACCCGCAACCCTCAGAATGCGAGTCGAGCGCTCTAACCACGTGGTCATGCCGGGCCTATTGGGCTTGATCGAATTAATCTGGTAACATTTTTGTCCAGTAGAAAATTACTATTGGGAGATGAAATATCTGGATTTTATTCGTTACCTTCATAGGCTTTATTTAAAATTAAAACAAAAATTATGTAACAGAAATTGATAAAAAAAAAAGAGCTATCCGAGTTAAATACCCCCCATATATATATATATATATATAGTATGTATATTAATGTATTTTTGTGGTAATTTCTATCATCCCAGTACTTTAAGGAAATAATTTACTCGTCAATATTTTATTCAGACCATTTAAACTAAACTGTGGCTTATGTTTCAAATCACCACATAAAACAATCAAAAACGAATTGAGAAACGTACCTTGTAAAGTTTTTCCGGAGCTGTGTATTTTATACTCAGGTTTGGGTTCTGGTCATTAGAATATTGGACATGGACTGTAAATGTCGCGAAAGAACGTTTTGGAGGGTCACCTTGATCCAACATAAGAAATAAATAAAAATATTTATAGATGTATGGTACTTATCATAACATCAACACATTAACTGGGTAAAACGTGGCCCACAGGTTAGCGTGTACTGTATGTTTTAGTTGTTACTATTGGAATACACGAGTATTGTATGTTTCAGTTGTTACTACTGAAACACACCTGAGTACTGTATGTTTCAGTTCTTACGTAATAAATATTTTCTTAGTTCGTAAACGTTATTCCAGATGGTAATAACAAAGGCCTTGGTAGTTCATTATACTTGTCATAAAACTTTATGTTAGGCCTATAATACTTTTAACACTATATTCATAATCTAGTCACTTATTAATTTTCAAGAATTAGGTAAATAAGTAAAACAATCGGTATACAATTTCTACATAATGTCTGTTTAAGTTTTAGTGAACTCTCCTGAAGAAGTTATAAAGTGAAAAGTTGAGTATGTTATTAAATACAGTCAACATGTTGGTGTTATAAGGCCGTTTATTTCTAGTATTAACAATCAATTCGCATGTTTTGCTAAAGAATTGATTAATGTATTAAATAATTAGAATTTCAGTGTACAAGTTTGTCAATATCACGAAAGAAACGAAGACGGTTGATTCTAATTTTTGTATAAGCTCCAATACTAAAACAATGTATGGTATAATAATATTTGTTATAAATTAAAATGCTAATGAGAACAAGCGTAAAGTATTTCAACTGTTCGCACTTTTCTCGAGAAATTATAACTACTCAAATATATTCTGGATCATTTGGGGCAAGTAAAGTATTGTGTGAGAATCGCTTATTGCAATCAAACAAGACATATGTGTTTAAAACAATTAAATTATTGGGTAGGTTTGTAATATAAATAGCAATAATAAGTGTTAAAACAAACAAAGAAGTCATGTGGGTAGGTTCGTGATTTAAGTCGCAATGATAAGTGTTAAGAATAAGTAAAGAAGTCATGTTTGGTAGGTTTGTAACTTAAATACCAATGATAAGTGTTAAAAGCGGCAAAGAAGTCATGTTAGGTAGGTTTGTACATTCACCAACTGTCTGGTCAGGAACAGATAGTTTTTCACAGTGTTTATTATACTTCTTTACGAATTTTTTGACATAATAGTGTGAACAGTCTTGTCATACGACAATCGGATAATGAAATAGAAATATTTTATTTGTTTGACCGATGAATTCTTTGGCTGGTGAATATACTGTGGTGATCTCTTTGTTTTTCACGTTTATTTCAAGTGTTTCATACTGGACTCAGGTGAGATATCAACCTACGTTTCGTTCAGATGCAAATATTCACTCTCACCTTATTCATCAATATTTATTACATCATAAATCGGGTCAAAATGTTTCACATTTACTAATTTAGTTTCAAATGCATTAAGCAGTTCATGAACGTTCATTGTAAAGTCTTCCAAGACTAGTAAAAGTTAAGGTTATATCTTATACAACACATCCGAAACAGCCTATCCACGTATTGTTAACCCTAACAATCATCTGCTTTGACAGTGAGCCAGTCTTATGTATTTTATAGTTTGAAAATTGTCTGAAATTCAGTTAGAAGGTCGTAGCATTTTTTAAATAAAGTGGTTAAAACTCTAGGGCAGTTAGAAATATAACAAATTAACAATATAATATATTTAAAACTTGAAGCTGATTTCTATATTGTACCTAGTTGTTTTCAGCTTTTTTTTGCTGACTAGTTAAAATAATTGTGTTTGTGTTCTATTAACGTAGGTAGTCTCAGATAACTAGTGTCAAATACATTCTTTAAAAAGGATTAAAAAAACGGAAATTGTTTTTAAAACAAGAACTTACACTGATGACAAGCTACTCGTTTGATCAGATCTCCAGTACTTCTTACACTGCTGATATCAGTAACACAGTGAGCTAACGAAACAGAAATAACTTTGTTTATATCATTATGTAGAATGATATGGCTTTATCATCTTTACCAAACAGGGACGTAGCCAAGGGAGGTGTTGGGGGTTAAACCCCACCATGGACCCAAGCTTTTTAGACAAGTTCAGTTACCACCTGTGAAGTTTCATAAACATCCGTGATTGCATGGCAGATAATTTCACACACAACAAATGGTCAAATGCAAATTTCTGATAGAACACACTTTTAATACAGCAAGTTTTGTCAGAACTAGAGAAATACAATCGAATATCTATGAAAGGCTCAAACGCCTGTTCGTTCTTGCCAGGACATCTACAGCACAGTTTGGTTCAACTTTAATATCACGGTGAATGAGGCCAGGCCATTCAATCGATCTTCAGTGGAGGTATTTCTCAAATACGTTTCGAGTCTTCTGAGAGTTGAAAACGAACGCTCCACTGAGCTCGTTTACACAGGCAGCGTGGCAAATATTTTCAACAGTATAGAAATGACTGGGAACATTTCTGCATTGCACATTGCATATGCATCTAGGACAGTTTTTGGTCTGTTGTTCACAAGTGATTTGTACCAAACCCTAAGTTCACCTACTGCATCGAGTGAAGTGCTGTCAATGTCAGCCTTGTATATTTTGACCAACTCTTTAATTTGGTTACATTGTTGTGCTGTAGGTTCTGACTGTTCTGTGATAGATCCTGATGGTAGTAGACACATGACGTTTATAAGGAGATTTTTGTGACTGGACAGACGGTCACATATTTGTAAAAGAAAGTGATCAACAAACGGTATAAATACAACAATACGAAAGTACTCCTCAGGGCTAGTGGTTTGTGGGTAAGCACGGTACATCTGTCTTTTAGCCTGCCTTGGCATTATGATGTCAATTTGAAGCTCACTACACAGAGTTTGAGCCTCACAGAAAATGTTGTTAAGTTCATTCACAGTATTATTTCTGAGTGAACGGATTGAATCTTCCACTATTTCAGTGTGATGCATCGCATCACCTAAATCAATGTTTTGTTGCTGCGATAAGTTGCACAGAGGTAAACTAAAGGAAAACAATTTAGCAATGGTAAGTAGAGTGATGATAAATTCTGGCTGTGTTATGGAACACAACAATTGATTGGCTTGCATGGCAGAATCTCTGTCTTGCCAACCTGATATGGTCTCAAAGGCATCTGCAACTGCATGGATTGATTCTAGAAAGACAATGACTAAGTCATGCCTCTCAACCCACCGGGTGGGGCAAAGACCTTTCAAACTTTTTTTTTCGATTCAGGTGCTTTATTCTCCACCGAAAGAGCCAAAACATGCTTTATTTTGGGTGTAGTGAGAAAGTGTTTAATGCTAGAAATTATTCCCATGCAATTTCGCACAGGAATTTCTTTACAAGCATCAGAAATTGCCAAGTTTAGGGAATTGGCACTGCAGTGTACATAGGGTGCAAGTGGGAATTTATTAGTTATGTATCTCTGGACACCATTGAATTTCCCACTCATAGCGGCAGCAACGTCGTACCCTGGTCCTCGCAGGTAAGCCACGTCAGTACCATATTTTGTCAGATTGGTTATAATAATATCAGCGAAGTTTCTGCCTGTCACATCATAAACAGGTATAAATTGCAAAAAAATCTTCTCTTATTGCAACAGAGTTGTCATTGGCATACAGATATCTAACACACAGCAAAAACTGTTCAATGCCTGAAATATCTGTTGTTTCATCAGCTAATATTGAGAAACTTTGCAACATTAACCCTGTTGACCAAAGCATCAAGAACATGAATATTACAGGCATTGATGATATCATTTTGAATTTGAGGACTCAGATATGTAGCATTCCTCTTTGTACTCTTAAGGCTTACTGAAAGCTTGACATCACCCTTTGCCCTGTAGCGCAAAATTGCCCGAAAATTCCCATCATTATTGATGGGCTCCTCATCAGTTTCACCAACAAACATTGGACCAGAATCATATTTTCCCCTCAAAGCTAAACCCTGTCTCCCACACAGCAATACAGTATCAATAATAGGCATTAAATATTGCCGGTTCTGTTCCATTTCTTGCTTATAAGTTGCATCAAGCTGCAAGTGCACAGATGAACTCGTGTTTACGACCTGTAGAAAATTGTTAGCTTTTTCTTTGCTGTCTTGGTGGTACTGTTTCAATTCATGTGCCTTAAAGTCTTCAACAGCCTTCTTCCAGTTTGTGTATGGAAATTTCACTAATTGTCCCAATTTCTGGCTTCCAAAACCAGCACCATCAGGAACAAAAAGACAGCAGTACTTGCCGAAAGCACCCTTTGCATGTTGACTGTAGAGTAGCCATCTCCACTGTGAAAGACAACAATGCTGAAAACGCAGCTTTCTTGGACCACACTGGGGGAAAACATAATCACTCCCTGGCTTCCAGGCATTCTCAGGGAGGCATTTTTTTGTTTCAACGTTTATCTAAAAGAGATAGAAAGACATAGTTCTAATAAAAATATTCTGCACATAGGAAAGTTTGTTATGAGAATACAATAACCTCGAAGAGAAAGGCTTAGAGCTGTACTTCTCAGAGCAGGCCTAACATCCTGTGGCTGTAGGCCTACAATCACTAGCAGCAATGAATATTTCATGTCTAAAACTCCTCAGAGTGTTTGCATGATTTTTAATACAAAATTAATATAATGAGGAGTTGACTTACCTGTTTACCAATGCTGACATCATCAGAAATGTAATTTCCAATGACCTAGACTGGACCTGAGGTGGTAGTGGCAGCACTGGTAGAAGGCAAGGGTGATAACTCTGACAGTTCAGTTGACAATTCTGATTCAACCTGATTGGCTGCAGCAGATTGATCAGGTTCAGCCTCATGAATAGGTTTAAAGAACCCATGCAGTGTCTTTTGCTTTTTCAGGCTTGAAATAGTGAATGATTGTTTATCGCAACTTTTGTTTGTCAACGTCACATTCACAGTACCATTGTCGCCATCTATAGTGAATCATTTACTATAGATGGCGCCAATGGTACTAGGTTAATGTCATGGTGCTGCCAGCCTGCCACGGTGCCAGTCACTGTTTATTTGTGAAGCTAATTCTTGAAATCCAGGTAATCTGAACATTCACTGTCCATGATATTTGAATACAGATTATACACACTATACATATATTTTGCACTCTCCTTAGTGACTCTATATTATATATGTTGATGACAGGACTGTAGGCCTACTTTGCTGGGCCTGATAACTTTAAGCTATATATTATATATATCGGCCTATATATTTATTTATGATTAAAAAATAAGACAAACACCTCAGTGTGCCATTCTGAAATTTGCCAAAAGGTGGCCTCAGAATGCATAATTCAGGCTGCTCTTTTATATTTTTATTAAAAAATTTCCCAGGGGGGGGGCATGCACTGTACCCTTACTTAATTGCCAGGGGTTTTAAGAGTACATTATAGGTTTGGAGACAATCGGTCAAGCACTTCGCCTGTTCAACGTTCGATAAGACATAAGGGATCGCAAGGTTATATAGCAAGCTCCAATCAGTACTCTACGACTTTTTGTCCCGCCTCTCAGGGTCATATAGGTACATGCCAAGTATGGTGACCATTGGTTTAGCACTTTGTCAAATTATGGATTAGGTTATAAACTTCATAATGTTTTGTACATTTCTATAAAAAAGTAATTGTTAAAATACATTTTGATACATACCTCTGCTGTGTTAGTACTAATTTTGTTTTTAATGTAATTACTAATTGTTTTTCTATGATAACAATTTATTATATCTATAAAATTATCTGTTCCAAATCTATGAAAATTTAGTTATCTATAAATTCAAATGAAATGAAAACGAACCAAATTCATATAAAACAGTTGTAAACAAACGCTATGTTTTCATTTCACCAATACCTGAGAAAAAAAAATGATCAACACTTGACACATTATTATAAAGAACTTAACAATCATTAAATATTAAGTCATGAAATAATCCAAATAATAACACCAACACTAAATAGTCTTGTATATCCAAAAATAAGCCTTTCTTTAATAAAAATATTAGTTATGTTCTTTAACACTATATACAAACACTATTCTTAATTCGTATCCTAAGGCTTCTCGTATAGTCTACACCTGCATTTGTTGGCCTCTCTTCTCTCATAGGGTCTCCTGTAGGGGTTTACAGAAAAAGTCAAACAAGGACTTTCCAGCGACGTTCATTACTGACTGATTGATGTTATAAGCTCACTGTACGGGAGGACGACACTTTCCAGTTTCACGTGTAGAAGTTACTTACATTTTACATGTAGACATATACGATTTATTTTTGTTTTTTGTTCTGTCGGATCATCGATGGACCAATTTTAAGTTTACGGACTTACAACATTAAAATCCAGGGTTTTACTCCAATGCTGATCAATATCTGAAGCTTCAGCCGCTTATGAAGTAATTTTTATATCATGAATCACAATCGATTCAAACCTCTTCACAGATGCTTATCTTTCCGGTTGGGGTACATCACTGAACAACAATCTCACCTCAGACATCTGGACCAGCACAAGCAATTCCTCCATATCAGTGTGCTAGACCTTTATTCTGTCAAACGAACATGTTTGCATTTCTTACCTCTGCTACTAGATTGTTTGATTATGATCCATTCTGGCAATTTCATGGTGGTTTTATATATCAATATTACAGTAAGTACTAGATCTATAACTCTTTGTTTTTAAACAATCGACCTTATGGACATCTGTCCAATGAATCTGCTTTATAGATTCTAATGTATTGAGAGCGATGTAGATCATAGTAGACCATCTGTACCATGTTCCGCCTATTAAATAGCCACTTCACCCACAAGTTTCCTGATGTGTATGCTTTATTTTGGGTACTTACAACTTTATTTCTCGTCAATAATGAAGATTTATGAGTACAGATGGAGCAAGCAAACAGGGAATTGACGTCACTCTCCTATTGGTAGAAGGAGGGCTTTTACTGCACAATAACATCATTATTCAATAATTCTTGAAAAGTTACGAGAGTTAAGGTAGGAGTTGTCTGAAAGCTAGTGTCATGCAAATACTCATGTAAGATGCTGACAGAAGATAAAATTTTTCTTTGAAATGGTAAGTATCTAATGGAAACACATTTTAATGTAAGAAAATGTTAACTTTTCAATACCGTATCTCTGGTGACCAACCAGCAGGAGATAACAGAAAAGGCATTTTTATATTCACCTTTACATCTGATGATGTGTTAAAAGTTTTTCTCTTTCTTTTACTTTAAGGCTTTGTTGTTTGTTAGTGTTTCCTTTATTTTCTAGTTATTAATTAGCTATGGTTTTAAAATTCACTCCAGGTGAACATGAATCTTGAATTTCATATGACTTTTCATACCCTTTTCCCCTGGTAGAATTTTCAAAACATTTCTTAATTGCGCTGAAATTTCCTCCTTTTACTTTAGGTTGATCTTCTCCTGATTTGTCCACCAGTGACGCTATTTCTGTTTTGAGAATCATGTCTATGATGGAAGTCCCTATACCTATGACTCACACTCACCTTCACACATGCCACTGAGTATGATATAATTAATGGAAGATTTCTGTAGGTTCTCCGAAATCCTCTATGCATCTATATCTTTCCTACAAGATCCTTTGTATAGCCTGTTTTTTCTCAATTCCCAACGTTTCTGATGGTTATAAAATCAGTTGAATACTCAACGTCTGAAAACATTTACCACCTAAGTAAAAAAAGTTCCTCTTTTTTTTGGTCCCCAGTACCACATTCTTCAGCTTAGATGGTAAATTAATTGATACAAGATTAGACCAACTTATCCATATACTTGTCTACTTCCTTCTCTAGGTTATGTCCATCATTCAGTCCACACCAGCATCTGTCCTTCTGATAAGACCTTTATGGGATCTCAAACTTAATTTGCAGTCCTCATTTTACTTCAGGAAATAACTCCCTTAACACTTCCTCTTTATCACTCCTTCATCAGACTCAGTGCTAAATGTATCATTTGCTATCACAACTCCCTTCAACATGTGGTCATCTATCGGTCAGTTACCTCTTTCTTTCTTTGTGAACCTGAGAATGATCGAAGAAGGTCGAAACGTTGTTCACTCCTCTACATAGAAACAATTCCCAACCCAAACCAGCAGTTTTTACATAGAGAGAATTAAGTTGATAATCATTTCCAACATTTTGAGAAGGCTGTCCTAATCATGGAATGACTCACCGAAAATGGTCATTATTATTTTAAAGTGTTTTAATTGGTAAAACACAAGAAACTTATGCTGGTATCTCGCAAGAAGATTGTACAGATTGTGATAAAATTAAAGCAGCTATTCTGAAAGCATACAACTTACTACTGGAGGCTTATTACCAAAAGTTTAGAAGTTATTGCAAGAAAGATAATCAAACCTATATAGAGTTCGTCCATTAAAAAGAAGCTTGTTTTGATCGATGGTGTAATTGTATATATATATACAACATTTTCGACATACTAAGACAGTTATGCCAAATTGAGAAATTAAAACGTGAAACAAGTGACGACCTAAAGTTTACTTTATTGAAATACTACAAGAAGCAGTTGTTATTTCTGATGATTACATTTTAACACAGATAAAACCACTTTGTATGAAAACAAAACTCCTGCCACATCAACCAACACCTGCATCTGTTCAATCCAATAAAGTTAAGGATTCCTTTAAGAATTACGGCTTCTCTAGTTCGAAATTAAATTCCCTACGTTTATGAAGTACCATATAAAAGGATTTAGGGCTATTGTTAATATGAAAGTGTATTTAAATTTATGTCGTAAATATTGTTTTAACTAGGTTACACTGAATTTTTTATTACCTTATTCGACGATTTTGTTACAAATCCTTAAATAAAAAGAGAAAAACGTCTAAAACAGATAAGTAAGTAAATGTAATTCCATAAAAAGGTGTTTTATATGTTATTAAAACACATTTTGGTAACATTCCAATAGGATAATATGACAGTTGCTAAGCAGAAAAATATACATATATAAGAATATATTTAAAATCAGCTACAATAAAATTGAAACTGTAACTTCGATAAATGTAGTGATAAGAACTAGAAAGACAGATCAAACAGTTTGAACCATATTAAAATTTTTATCTTAATTATTTAATAAAATTAATATTCAAGAATAAACTTGAGGTCAATAAAAATTCATTTTATGTAAAGACTGAAATATATGATACTATGTAAAATAATTTAAACATTTGTATACAATTTTTGTGTGTCTTTCTTCTTCTATAAGCTGTAACTTATAAACCACTGTGTACCTACTTCTGACTTGTACAACAAAAACACGTAAATATCATCTGGGATAGCTTTCATACCTAAACATCCTAAAGTGTGTGTGTGTTTTCTTATTGCAAAGCCACATCAGGCCATCTGCTGAGCCCACCAAGGGGAATCGAACTCCTGATTGTAGTCTTGTAAATCCGTAGACTTACCGCCGTACTAGCGGGTGGAAACATCCTAGAGATCCACGATAAATTAGTAACAGCCCAAAATATATGCAGTTATTAAGATTGTATTGCGCAATACGCATATCAGTCAATTGATGGCGAGATGTAAGAAGTTAATCTAAGAGTTTTCAATCATTAAGTTATGTATTTACATTTAGTATTTACCACTAATGAATTCTGTGATGTGGAAAGTTTTATTTCATCGATTTCTTGATAGTTCAACAAAAAATACAAATACCAAGCTCTAGAAAGTCGTTTTGTTGAATCTGTCAACACAGATTTCTGTTTGTGTATGAATAAACATTACATTATAGATTTCACTCTGTTGTCGGCGTTTTTACAAACACCCGTAACTTAAGATGTAATGCTGACCATCAGCTGTTTGAAGAACAAAATACAGTCACTTAAGATGTAATGTTAACCTAATGGTATTAGTAGAACAAATCAGAATCATTTCAGATATTACGTTTACTTATACCTATAAAAATATATTTTTCATCTAGTACTGTCAGTGTTGATTGTACCTTGTAATTCTCGTCCAATCTAACCATTAAAGTTTGTGGTATGTTTCTTGTTCTCAGTTTTATTAAACATCAAAGATTGAAATTTGACAAGCAGATTGTTTAAAGTGGATTAACTTCTATATTTATGTAATTTACACCGTAACTGAATATATTTTACTTATGTATGTAGTAACCTAGTCCTTGAGTGATATAATGATATACATTGTTACTTCGTTTTCAGTATTATTCTAATAATCAGATTTCTGAAACACCTACCTACTACTACTATCACAGTAAAACGTTATATTATCTACACATTAAAATTATATAGATATGATGAAAAATCATGCCTACAGTTACAGAATAACTTATTACACATTGAATTTCTAAAACAATTATCATAAACTCTTGCATTTCAAAGTTTCCAACATCAGTTTATGGTTTAATAAACAATACCATAATAAACAGAAACAGTGTTTAAACAAAAAATCACTGGTGATGAAAAAGGAATTTAGAAGCGTCATGAGAAATGATGTCCACATAATGAGAGGATGGCCGAATACTGTCCTCAAGAGGATGAGAAGTTGATAAATCCTAAGTAGTATAATGTGGTTTTAAATTTACCTCAGCTTAGACAATAACACAAATGTAGCAGGTCTAACTATGTATTGCTTACAAGAGTATACCGTACATTGCATATTAGTATTTACTCATTAATGTTTAAATTTTAGTAACATTTCTTAAAACGTAGAAAGTAAATGAGAAATACTTTGAAAACGTTGATTTCGATACGTACCCGTGCTACGAAATTCTTCACTCGCGCATACATACTAATTTTCCTAAGCCTTGTTTAGAATTGAGGGTAAGATGTGTAGGGCATTGACTTAAAAAAATCAGATTAGAGTATTAGTATTCTCAAAATCCCTGTATTTAATTTACCAGGGTCTCTAAATAAAGTGTATGTGGGTTGAAAAATCCCATACCTATTCAGAGCTACGTTTTATTAATTACACACCTACAGTTTCAGCAGAATTCTTTCTCACGTTTTCAAATCACTTATAAAATAAACAATTTAATGGATAAGGATGTTAGATAGGGTTATGCATTTTTTATTTTGTATTAAGTTATAAGACTGCCATGGATGATTGGTAATGTTCTAAAATACCTCTGATAAAAATATATAAATCTATTTATTTATTTGTCAAGTATATTAATTATTAATTATGTCTGAAATATCATTTTTAGAAATGACATCATAATCAAATCCTTAAATAATTTCCGAAGTCAAATCGGACAGTTTCTGTGAGATAGTGTTGATGTCATGATCAGAGCAACTATCGCATGGAATATTGTAAATATTACAACAGTTTACAATACTTTCCAGGGTAATCATCGCCAGTTTGATAGATATTACAATGTCCGTATAACCAGTCTCCAACTTTCAAGTAAAATTCTATAATACTCTCGGGAATTACAAATAAAAGTTGTATCAAGCTAATACCACATCACTTCACCTATTCTTAACTGTTATATCATCTACCATGTTCCTAATTACTTTTTAGTTGTTTTCAGATCTGAAAATATTTTTACTTTATTGTTTAGCTTTCATTCAGTTTCATGTTTCACTTCTTTAATATGAAATAACATTACATATAGAAATAGTTTTATTATGTAGAGCATTGCTTGAGACTATCCTTAACGTTGAAGTGAGGTTTCAGACGGTACTTCTTCAGATAAGT
The DNA here is from genome assembly GCF_004210375.1 of Tachypleus tridentatus. NCBI lineage: Eukaryota > Metazoa > Arthropoda > Merostomata > Xiphosura > Limulidae > Tachypleus > Tachypleus tridentatus. The sequence goes on from NC_134828.1 coordinate 90,399,689, forward strand.
CAGTTGTAATTAATAGCTCCTCGTCTGTTTATGTAAGGAAGAAATTAGTAAACTATAATTCTGTTGAGAAGCTCCTTCTGTTTAAAATGTGGCTACTTCACTGATGTAACTTATCTTACCAGATGTGATCACTGACACAGAGAATTTACAGATCTTAATCATATGTACAACCTCACTTAAACCAACACAGTTTTACTGTTGTTGACTACAAACACAATTACCTTCCATTACATATCACCTATTAAACATACCAATAACTCATATATTACTTGACAACTTATATTACAGAACATGATAGTAATATCAGCCACCTCTCATGAGAAACCTCTTTTATATAAATCAAACACTAACTTAAAAACATAATAAGTCAAGTTTAAACCAACATACAACCATCATCTGATACTCAGATTGGTATGTACAGTTGTTAGAAAAACAGATGCAACACTCATCATTACACTGAACACAGAACATCTAGTCCTTAGTCAACTTACTGTTATTAGCTGTCCACCTGTACATTTTTAATTTATTGTATATTTGTGAAAACATAGCCCCAACACCAGCCACGTGCTCAATGAATGCAAATGTGAAGACTTGTATAGCATTTCAGTTGAGAATTTAAAAATAATTTCTCTACAACATTACACCTCAAACACCAAAAAATTAATATAAAAAAGGATGTTGTAAGTGAGATTGTATAAGTCAGTTTAGTATTAACAAATGGTTTAGACTTTTATAAATTAAAATAACATACATATTTGTTTCTTCATTTTTTATATTTTTAAAAAATTGTAAAAGTTATTTTTAAACTCCTTATATTAACTATGTTTTTACGTATTTCTTGTTATAATATTTTTATTTCCTTAGCTGTATTCAACACCTTGTTAATACTTTCTTTGTTATATTGTTATTATTAATACTCATGTTTCTATCTTGTAAAATATTATTAACTATGTTTTTACGTATTTCTTGTTATAATATTTTTATTTCCTTAGCTGTATTCAACACCTTGTTAATACTTTCTTTGTTATATTGTTGTTATTAATACTCATGTTTCTATCTTGTAAAATATTATTTTCTCAACTGTTGTATTCGATTCAAAATTTCCTGTCATTAACCAAAAAGCTTGTTTCTGGCTTGATATATTTTTAAAACATTACAAGAAAATAAAACCAAATTTAAAGTAATTAAACACAGAGTTTAATTTATTTTATTAACCTTCACACTGTTCTGTTATTTTATATAAACACACACACACTTACTCATTACAAACATATTACACACATTTTCATTCATCTGTTTTGTTTTTTTGAATTCATAAACAGTCTGTATCAATATTTCTTTTGATAAATTAATATCTCTACAGGGCTATACTTGATAATGTAAGTTTAAGTCACATCTGTTCTTGTTGAAGTATACTAGACCTGACTATCATTAGTTACTGTTGTCTCTATTTCTTTAATGTAGAAACTTTATATTAATGTAAGTCTCATGTTTACATGATTTACTAAACAAGATTCTGGCTATATGACTGACAGAAACAAAAAATGAACCTAGACCATCAACTAGCATGCTGCATTAAACCAGAGTTTTACGAACTTATACAACAAAACATAAACCAAATCAACACTTGGAATGACAGAGACAAAAGATCTACCACAACAAAAACTTGAGAAACTAAGATGCAAACAACAGAAAAGACAACACGACAAACCATTGATTAACCTCATAATTGACAGATCTGAACGACAATTAAACACAGATGAGATACATCAACTTAAAAAGGACCCAAATTCTCAATACCACCTAGGTGCATTCCAACTTTAGAAATTAAAGCATGTTTAGAAGACTTAACCAGGAGACTTGTGATACTTTCCACAGAAAACAAAATCAACAGAAAATAACCAACAGAAAGAAGACAATTTTGACAATACTATTGACATCCAACAGCCAAACTTCTTGGGAAAAATTAAAAATTAATATTTTCCAGAAACACCTAAACACAACATCTTAAACGATTTTTTCAAAGAATTTTCTCACAAAACCATCAACATAATTTCACAAAACAGAAAACTAAAAACAACCTCACAAAAAGAGACATTAATTCCATTAAAACCTAAAACAAGACAAAAACATTAAAATTCTAAAAGCAGATAAAGGAAATACTATAGTCATAATAAACACAAATGAATACATCCAAAAACGAAGAACATCCCATCAGACATAAACAAATTGAAACCAATACACACAAATCCAACAGACACATGAAACGAAACGAAACAAAATACTACTATAAACGAAAAAAGCTAACACAATTTCAAAAACACCACACCACAAATACACGGCATCCCCAAACCTCATAAACCAGATTGTCCACTATGACCAATAATGTTCACATATGAATCGTTTAATTACAGTCTTGGTAAATACATAGCATGGGCATTCTCCAAATATGTAACATCAGCCAGCTTACTCATCAAAGACTTAATTTCAAATCTAACCTCAATCTTTTTAGTCATAAAGCCTTAATGGCCAGTCTTGATGTAATATCCCTCTTTACAGAAGTCCCAACTGCTGAAGCCTGCAAGATAGCGTTAGAACTCTATATCCGAGACCCTAACCCATCAATAGACATTCCAGCAACCAATTAGCAACCCTTATAGAATTCACCACAATGAAGACAAACTTCATGTTCAACAACCACAACTATATACAAACATATGGCCTCAGCATGGGTAATTCAGTATCACCAGTTCTAGCCAATATTTTTTGACACGAGTTGAAACAATCAATTAACACAACATTACATCCACCACTATATTGATACAGATATGTAGACGACATTATTGCGATATTCACATCTACAGAACACACGCTTAAATTTTTCAATCACATTAATTCTATACATCCCAACATCAACTTCACATGTGAACAGTAAGAAAGAAATCAAATATCATTGATGATAACATGAGTTACTTTGTTCCTTTTGGTAAAGGTTTGGATTTTATGTTTTATGTAGGGGTCTGCTAGAAAATTTTAAAAAATGCAGATTTTCTACTTATGTTTATTTTAGATATGAGAACACTTTTCTATGGGGAATATAACTTGTATACAGTTGAGAATATGAAAAGAGATGATGTTTCTACCTATAACTGCTTTTAAAATAAAATTACTTCACCTATCTAATGTTATCAGTGTTAATAGCTTTCTTTAAGTTGAAATTAAAACTCTACTAACTACAACTAATGCCTCTGTAGTCCCTCATTAATTATAATTAACAAAGTGTTTGTTTTAAAACTGTACTGTCCTCCAACTAATAATGTAAGGAAGCTGCTCAGTCACCATGTTTACTGGTTAACTGTTTATGTTGGACAAGTATCTGAGTTTGGAATGTTTCCTTATTAATCGGCCTGTAACATCACTCAATACCACATCAACAACAACACCCTGTAGTTGTTAAATTAATTAACTTTATCTTCCCCAGATCTAAATAAATCTCTGCATCAACACATTTAACAAAAGTGAAAACCTTTGTTCTATTGTTCGACAGTTAATTCAGGAAAAACATGTTTCACCAGTTCTGGATTTTAGATAAATCCCATTATTTAAATAACATAATGATCTCTAGACAGTTTTAATGAACAGCTTCAGTTCATTTAGAAAACGATTTAGAAACAAATGGGAAAAAAATAAAACCAAGAGTACTAAAACACAAACCTGTCAACACAGTAACCACTTCACAGTTTTATTTATCACTTTTGTACTATCTCATAAAGTTTTAATTATAATATCTTAGCTATTAAGTTGTGTTAGAAAATGGAAAGCCATAGTAAACTATGTTTAGATGTTTATTTTTCTTCAATACCTAAAGGTCAGCGATGATAAGCTCTTTTCTGGGTTGCTAGGTTACATTAATATCTTTAATTGCAACTTTCAACATAGTAGCATTTGCTATAACTGTATAGACTGTTCTCGAACAACTGAAACAATAAAAGAAAATATCATTAGAATCTGTAACGTGCTTGTACATGAACATATTACTACATGCTATTGATAATGTTCACGTGTCGTATAAAAAGTAATGGATTAACATGTTTCTTGTCTTATACTTTTGTAAGGTGATAAAACTGTATGCTTTAGATATAAGTTTATTACACAACAGTTAGAAACTTGTGCACAATTAATTTTTTTAATTATACGAATTTTATTCTAAAATATTGATAAAAAATAAATGATACATTATATTCACACAAGAAAGCACCATTCCTTTCAAGATACATCAATAACCTTTTGGAAGTGTGTTTTGCCATTACATTCACAATGTCCTCATAATATGATGTTAGTTTTGAGTCTTTAATACAACAGTTCTACAGAGATTATATGCAGAAATTAATCCATTTTAGTAAATGTATGCTTTTAAGTCTTAGAATATTAACAACACTACAGATTATTTTGATCTATAAACCTTGTAGCTGTTACTGTGATCACACTTTAAAAGTTCCTTGAAAATAATGTATTTCTACACTGTTATTTTATTCTTCATAATTTATCAAATCTCTCTTCAAATCAAAATGTACAATTATTTATTTACAAATTTTTAACATCTTCTGAGCTATACAACTATTCTTACTGGGACTGAAATTATTATTGAATATAAACCCTTGTTGATGTAAGCTGCTTTTGAGTGAATCAAATTACCAACTTGTAACACTACTTTTTTTTTTCTTTCCTTGGTAGGTCCATAAAAGGAGAATGTTTTAAATATTCAACATTTCTAAATTTTATGATTTGAATCATATTTTCAATATGTCAGGAATATCATTTACAGACTGGTTAACCTGCATATTTATTTTCAATCTGCATCACGTATTCTATAATATTGTTGTGATATTTATAATTTTCTGTACTAAAAATGTATTTCCGATAAGTACTTATCTCCTTTTACACGGGCCTGGCATAACCAGGTGGTTAAGACACTCGACTCATAATTTTAGAGTCACTAATTCCAATCCCCATCACACGAAGTATGCTTGTCCTTTCAGCTGTAGGGGCCTTCTAATGTCACGGTCAATCACAATATTCATCGGTGAAGAAGTAGCCCAAACGTTGGCGGCGGGTGGTGATCACTAGCTGCCTTCCCTCTAGTCTTACACTGCTAAATTAGAGATGGATAGTGAAGATTGATCTCTTGTAGCTTTCACGAAATTAAAAAAAAAAAAAACTTTTACATCAATAGTTATTCTTATTTAGTGCTGCCATCTATAGGTAAAACTTGTTTTCAAGCACGTCATAAGTTTCTGCCTCCTCCTGATTGCAAATTACTCATTAAAATTATCATGCGACAACCCTCCACCAGTGAGAGTGCAAGGTATTCTTGTTACGCATTATGACTTCCTTTGTTCAATTTCACCAGATATCACTTTCAGTTCTCTTAGAATTTGGAAGCATTAGGTTTTAATGAAGAGAAAAGACAGGAAGTGTGAAATGAGGTAAGAACCTTCCAGAAATACATTTACAGATTAGGAAAATTACAGTTCCGATATTGTACATTACGAGGGCTATCTGCGCTAGCCATCCCTAATTTAGAAGTGTAAGACTAGAGGGAAAGCAACTAGTCATCACCATCTACCGCCAACTCCTGGGTTACTCTTTTACCAACGAATAGTGGGATTGACCGAAACATACAACACCCCCACGGCTGAAAGGGCGATCATGTTTGGTGCGACAGGGATTCGAACCTGTGAGCCTCAGATTACGAGTCGAGTGTCTTAACTACCTGGCCATGTCCGGCATATTTTCTCTGGAAACAATATTTTTGGAGACCCTGTGGGAGTACATCTAGTTTACATCGTGTCATTCGTTGTACTAAGACATAGCTCTTTACCTGTTTTCTTTTTTTATTGTTGGTTTACTGTGTTTCTCCAAAGAATATTACAAAATGTAGCTTCCGGTAGGTCCCGGCAAATATGATGAAGACAGTACTAGTAAAGTTATTGAATGGTGAAGAAGGAAACGTTACCGTATCTTGTGAAAGGTCCACATGACAACCTTCAGAATCTTGACCTTAGGAGTTTGTTTCTGTAGCTGTCATTAGAGGAAAAGTTCAATCTCTTACCTTCTTGGGCCTGTTCATATTCCTGCCACCACTTCTGTTTCATTGGTCGATGGACTTTCAGGATGATCAGTACGTTGGAATGATCATTTGTAGGTAATGAGAATTTTCAGCACCAAACTAATGACTAAAAAAACACTTCTGATTTCGGTTCATGACGCCAATTGATTTGTTTACATGTTTTTGAGAGCAGATAACCTGATGTGGCTTTGCTATAAGAAACACACACACATAAGAATGAAGAAATTGTTTCAGTGTTAACCCTTTTCCTTGTCTTTATTCATACATAAACATGATGTACATTGTAGACTAATTATAAAGAAAACAACTATTCTGTGCATGAAGAATATTGATAACGTTTATTATATTATAAATTTAATAAGGTACGATTTGTTTTTACCTAGTAAGAGTTACTTACCTGTTTTCTGTTGGATATGTAAATCTACAGACATTTCCATATGATAAAGATGTAACATCATTCCATCGTTTAGAATACTTTCTGAAATGCACAAGTGAGAGAAAAATAAACAGATCCATTAAAAATGTACATTTTAAACTTAGGTGATATCATTATTAATGGTGTTAACTTGAAATGTAAAAATGTAAAACAAATGTTTTGAAGGTGGTAATGAATGTGGTCTTTCACGACAGACATATTTATGAGGTTATTGACGTAGAATTGGGGGTGTATTTTGGGAGGCAGAATGCTGTGGCCTCTTTTGGTTGGATCTTTTTATATGTTGTATCGGGCATGTTACATGCAATGGGACATCCGTATTCGTAAAAATGTTTGATGTAGGCTTTGTACATCTTGATGATAGAGTGGCTGTTGCATCCTTTGTTTAAGCCCATGATTCTGTGAAGAACTTTGTGTTTTTGAGGACATTCCTATAGCGAGTGGTCTGTGAAAGGCGTGAATTTAATGCGATAACTAAACATTTGGCGGCAGTTTTAAAGGTAAATCAGATGTTTATAGTGAGTTTGAGTTTTCTAATTTTCTTGTTTTGTCCATCTATTTTCCTGTAAAACGTTATTGCCTGTGTTTTAATTGGGTTGAGAAGAACTTTGCATTTGTTGCACCATATACCGTGTTTCTCCGAAAATAAGACAGGGCTTATATCAATTTTCACTCCAAAATATGACACTAGGGCTTATTTTCGGGGGATGTCTTATTTTGATATATTAAAAAAATGAAGTTACAAAGTAAAACTATTAAACTAACCATTTAAAATAAACTATTATTAAACTATTAAACTATCTGATTAATACTTAAACAAACTAATTAACTAACTATTAAACTAATTAATAATTTTTTTTTTTTATTTCTTTCCTCTTCCTGCCACTTTTAACTAGGGCTTATTTTAAGGGTAGGGCTTATATTAAAACTATCCCCAAAAATCACACTAAATCTTATTTTACGGGTAGGTCTTATTATCGGAGAAACACGGTAAATAACTTATTTAATGTGCCTTGGACTCTGGACGCTGTGGGGAACGGGTCACGTGAAGTATTCCAGACTGCAGTATCATCGACATATTGAGAGATGAGTGTATGTAGTAGCCATTAAAGTGGTATGTCATTTACAAAGAGGATGTAGAGTAATGGACTGAGGACTGAACCCTGGGGGTCTCCTGCTTTCAGTGGAAATGTATTGGAGATGGAATTGTTGATCTTAACTTCAGCAGTTCTCTGGGTGATAAAACTAAAGTCATCTCGTGAATGGAATAGAAATTTTATTATTAGATCACTTATACTTTAGGGCATTATGTCACACAGTGTCTAATGCTTGTTTTATACTCAGAAATACTACAGTTACGGTTACGATTAAATCCTTAGTGTATATTTTTGACTAATCATATTGTCAAAGTTCTTATAATTTCTAAGAAGAGGCTTATAAATTACTTATTTATAAGTAATTATGGCACGAAACTATTTCGTGCCATAGTTTGTGTATATTTCTTCTCTGTTTCTCAATGGGCAAAATGATAATAGTATTTAATTATCATTAAATACTACAGTTACGGTTACGATTAAATTCTTAGTGTATATTTTTGACTAATCTTACCAGATGATCTGTTGTCTGTCTGTGCTTTCTACTGTGTTTTGGTTGTTATTGAGAATGTTGTTGGTTTCTAGGTAATGTGGTAATCTGTTATATGTAACTTTTCCATAAGTTTTCCCAAGGTGTTTAAAAGGATTATAATTCTCCAACTGGTTGGTAGCCTGAGACTCGAGCCTTTCTTGGGGATGACATATTATTTCCGAATAGTTCCCAGAAAATAATGATATATCATACAGGAAGGTTTGGTGTTTAAGTGTGTTGTCAGAAAGGTTTTGAGTATTGTGTTACTGATGCCATCTTTACCTCAAGCCGTGTGTTTTAAAGATGAGTTTTATTGCTCTCAGAGGTAGAGATGTGCATTTAGTTACGGGTACCAGAAATGAAAGGTCAAGTATCGTGTAATTAGTTTGTTTGTTTGTTTTGAATTTCGCGCAAAACTATATGAGGGCTATCAACGCTAGTCGTCCATAATTTAGTAGTGTAAGACTAAAGGGAAGTCAGCTAGTCATTATCATCCATCGCCAACTTGGGCTACTCTTTTACCAACGAATAGTGGGATCGACCGTCACATTATCACGCCCCCACGGCTGAAAGGGCAAGCATGTTTGGCGCGACGGGGGTGCGAACCCGAGACCCTCAGATTACGAGTCGTACGCCTTAACACGCTTGGTCATGCCGGGCCATTTTCTATAGGTAAAGAGATCAATGCAATTTAATTGTATTGATCAATGGATAAGACTAAGCCTACCTCGTGAAATTGTTGATGACCATAAGTATATACATGAAAGTGAACCAGTGATATCAGGGTATATTATCTGCAGCGGAGAACCAACAGGTATTTCTTGGAGTTCAACCTTTTTTGTCTGGTTTTGTCTTTGAATGGCACGCGTTATACAGCATTCACAATTTTTTAATATTTTAACACAAATGTGACCACAAAATTTATCATTAAACAAATTTGTAACACCTTGGTCGTCCCTCATTCTGTTCTCATGCTTGAGAGCTCTTAAGATGGCCATCTATAACATAGACTGAAAGCCACTGCTTGATAGTGGATCAAAATGATACAATATATCTTAATGCACATGTACATGTAATTTCTCGTATACGTGCCATAGTTTGTGTATATTTCTTCTCTGTTTCTCAATCTGACATGACTGTATTGCAAAGACAGATAGTACTCGATATGGATCCTCCAGTTTCTCTTCTAGGAGCTTCCAAAATGATAACCGTGGTATCTTTCCATTAGTGAAATGTCCTACTGCGTGACTTGTAATAAATATAGTAAAAATCAACTCACTTTCACATGGTGTTTAGAATCAGAATGTTCAATAAATGTACAGGCTTTCGTTATTAAATGAAGACGATTGGTCAGCGTTTTCATGATATGGATCCCGGTGATTATGTATGATTCAATCATGGCACTATTTAGTGTGCTATCATCCGTTTTGATTTTTGTCTTTACATTCGTTAACTATGTCAATGAAGCCTGGTTTATTCAGACAGTAAGCTTTCCACCATACAACTAGTGTCACGTGTTTTACAAAAAACGAACTGCAAATACTTCTTTGTAATACAAAATCCGCGTCAAAGAAATATAAGCGTACGATTAGTATACGTGATTACACGTTAGAGTCCATTCTGCAACAACAATATCACTTCTCCAATCCCGCTATTGATATCTGTCAGAACAATCTTACAATGAATATGCCCACATTATGACTTCTATTAAAACCCACTTCAAGGGCTGAAATGCTTTCATACAATATACACTCCATTCAAAGTATGTCCCCAGTTAAGTGAGTCCTTCTAGTAGTGAGGTCATCTTGGAGATATCGATTACAAACATTGTTAATATGATGTAAAACAAAAATTATGGAGTTCTTGCTCGGTCGCAGATTGAGACCAAACCTGCACTGCTGTTATTTTAACAATATCCATGAAGATTCTTTCTTTACCCATAATATGAACAAAAAGTTTTAGTTATCTATGCATTAATGCACATTTTTTAGTTTTAGTTTCAACCCTCCCATTTTCATTTACTGTCATATAATATCATTTTCAGATCCTCGGCTGCAAACTTAATTGTGTGATCAAATGCTTAAGACATCATCTGCATAGACCGAGTACTTCTTACATTGCAGCTTATTTAGTGTAAACTTCATTAAACTCTCAAAAGTGACAGATATATCGCTAAAGGAAAATTACGGAAAATTGTTTTTAAAGGAAATTTGTTTTTATTTAAAAAATGAAGAGCTAGAGAAAATTTGACAATAGGTATCACATTGTAGGTGATGCATCATTTTTCATACTTAATGGCGAGAGTAATAAGACAATGAGATATAAATATAAGTTTTTGCAGAGCAGAAGTCATCATCAACTAAGATAGTTTTAATTTTCTAACATAGGAATCGGTCTTTGGAATGGATCACATTCAGATGTGATGGATGTGGTTCATTTAGGGGAGTTTAAGGGAAAACATGAATACTTGAACGATAAGAGCTGGCTATAGTTTCCTAGTATTCAGTTTAATTTAGTGGATAGGATGGTCTAGATGGAACAAAAATTTCTTCCTGTCTTTCATGTTAAGTTGTGTGAGTGTGAATCTAACCAATCAACAATTTAAGTCCATGAATCTCAACAAGCCACCAAGCTTGTTGCCACTGCGCTGAGTCTAGACTGTCTGTGCAGTCCTCAACTATCAACCTCATATATGTTGGTAACCATATATTCGCTTTTAGGCATGATACAAGAACACAACCCTAGTGTTACAATTAGTATCAGTTATTTTCACTTTGTTTACAATGCATTAGTTATGGGTATCTCAGCAACCAAGTAAATAATCATTGATAAATGGAGAACAACAACAGCAATTTTCACTTCGTACATATAACTGCCTAAATTGATATCACTTGCTTTTTTAACATTAAAATGCCTATTTCATGTATGGGTTCTATAAATACATTATACAGTCCTGATGTACCATATGTTGTGTATAATATACCATGGAATACTACTTCTATACACGTGGACACAGTGGCTTCATCTATTAGATACACTGGTGTAGCCCATTGTTCCTAAGATCAATGTGGCTGACATCTGATAAATGTAGTGCAAAATATCAATTCACCAGTTGCAGAGACAAAATTGACTAATAAGCTCTGCAGATATCCATCACAAGTATGCCAACCTCAAACCTGAGGTTAATGATGACCGTCTTTGTTCTTTAAGGAAGCTCCTATTCATAATCGGAGCATAATGTCTAGTAAGTGGTGGATTTGTTTGAAGTTCTTGATATATCAAGATATCTACTAGTGTTCTGATCATTTGTGTATCAGTCATAATTCTATTTTTCTTGATCTTGAGCTCTGATACGCACACACAAAGACCCACCCAGTTTTGAGAGAACTGATAGGTTGATCACAAAATAGTTTAATGCAAATTATTCATTGTATTTTCCCAGTTTAGTGGTCAGACTCAATTTACGTTTATCTAGTTTTCCAGAGCTGTAGCTGAATTATTCAGTGCATACTATTTGTTACAATCCCCCTTTTGCTTTAGGGATCAAAATCGATAGCCTTGTCTATCTTGCTGCTTGGCAAGGTATAAGTAGTTCACTTGAAAGTGACAAAATATTGTAGAACCAAAGCATATACTTCACCATTCCCTTCCAGACTGACGTTCTAGTGGAGGCATCACGAGCATAGGTTGTGACATATATACCACTGAAGGACCAGATACCAGTATGGTTCCATCACAGTGCTGGGATGTGCAAGTAGTGGGCTGGTGGGCTTGAACCTGTTATAACTTAGATATCTGGGTAGGGGTATGACATTCTACTTGAAGTTAAGTCTTGAGCTGCTCCTCCAGGCTTCGTTTTCCTTGCAGTGGGTTCCACGTTTTCATTTAATACCTCAACGTGATAGTAAATGCCTCAGAAAGGGTAAGAAGACATTCCACACCTAGGTTATGGCATATATTTTCAACTGGGTTGTTTCCACAGCTTTATCAATGAGGATGTCCTCATAATCCATTGAGACAATTTCAGAGTAAACCTTAAAATAAAATGTTTATCGACTTAAGGGGTGATACTTTCCACAGTATCCATCTTCCTAGTTTGAACTCTGCCCAGTGAATTCTTCTGGTTTTTTGCTGTTTCTAAACTCCAGTGCAACTTAGTAATGACTGTCTAATAGTCACATAATTGCTCCTCATTCCCATACTAAGTGGTATCTAGGGTCTGATTGTCTAAACTGAAAACTGTTGTGCTACTTGCTCAAGAGTTCAATCATTCTAAAGATATACTTGCTTGAAATAGTAGCAAAAATGACCCACATCTTTTATAATTGTACCCTTGAACTCTGAAAGTAATCAGCATTCGTCTCACTCACGTGGAAACATGATCATTAGCCAGAACTTTCCCTCCACGACTTCTAGGCCATTGCGGTTATTAGCCATTTTGTTAGAGAGAATAATCATTATCTTGTGGTTCATTCCCTTCAACATTTTATACCAATCATGTCACCTTCTGTTGAAATATCTTATATTAACAAATATCATCCATCAAAAACACCTCCAGTTTCTTTCAGCTGGTCTTGGGTGTTTTTGACTAGAGATTGGGTTATTCTGGCTGGCACAAATCTGCGAGTCTTACACAGACGACCTCAATCATTCTTAGACTCTCCGAACACCATATCACCATTAATTCTCATTCTTCAATGTTTTACTTAGCTCTTCTACGTATCTTGTAATTAGTTTCAGTTACAATTGAAATAAGATCTTGTGACTTTAATGAATTCAAAAGGCAGAGATGATCAAAGAAGTACAGTACAGTATGTTTGTGATTGTGTAGAAGTAATAAATTTTCAAAGAATTGACAAAGATCTAACATGTAGGAGAGGACCTCTCCCCCACCCAAAAACTATCTTAGATAATCATCTTTCTTCACTGACTGATTTTTGTTTTGTAAGAGCTCCTTCTAGTTTTGAAAAATGCTAGTTCTTTAATCAAGGATCGTTTTTAAATCTAAAGCAAAAGAGTTTTTAAAAAAGGGCATAACACAATTTAGCAAAAATTCCAAATTGTAAAATAATATTCTGTGGTCGTGACGAATTCTTCCTAGTACCTAAACAGTGTGTAGTATATTCAGATAAAAACGAATTAACCTTAAAAAAGTAAAGCAATGGGATAGATTTGCTTAGTAACAGAATACTTGACAAAATATCTGTTACAAATAATAAGCTAAGTTTTAAAACATCTAGCTATTACTTTTGTTTAAACTTGTGTTGTACTTGGCATAACAAATACTAGCATCCTTCGTCGCAAATTCTTGGTTGTCAAATAAAAATCACACAATATAGTACATTGATTGAATGGGTTTGGTTTGGTTTGAATTTCGCGCAAAGCTACTCGAGGCCTATCTGTGCTAGCTGTCCCTAATTTAGCAGTGTAAGACTAGAGTGAAAGCAGCTAGTCATCACCACCCACCGCCAACTCCTGGGCTACTCTTTTACCAACGAATAGTGGGATTGATCGTAACATTATAACGCCCCCACGGCTGAAAGGGCGAGCATGTTTGACACGACGGGGATGCGAACCCGCGACCCTCAGATTACGAGTCACACGCCTTGGCCATGCCGAGCCTTGCTATCTGTGTTGTTTGCTTTGGAATTTCGCACAAAGCTACTAGAGGGCTATCTGTGCTAGCCATCCCTAATTTAGCAGTGTAAGACTAGAGGGAGGGCAGCTAGTCATCACCACCCACCGCCAACTCTTGGGCTACTCTTTTACCAACGAATAGTGGGATTGACCGTCACATTATACACCCCCACGGCTGGGAGGGCGAGCATGTTTAGCGCGATGCGGGCGCGAACCCGCAACCCTCGGATTACGAGTCGCACGCCTTACGCGCTTGGCCATGCCAGGCGGCTGTCTGTGCTAGCTGTCCCTAATTTAGCAGTGCAAGACTAGAGTGAAGGTAGTTAGTCATCACCACCCACCGCCAACTCTTGGGCTACTCTTTTACCAACGAATAATGGGATTGACCATCACATTATACGCCCCCACGGCTGAAAGGGTTAGCATGTTTGGTGCGACGGGGATTCGAACTCCCGATCCTCAGATTACAAGTCGAGTGCCTTAACTACCTAGCCATGCCTGGTCTACCAGCCGTCTTGAGATACAGTTCTGATACCGTTTAAGTGGTGTTTGGAAAAAAAAATAAAGTTTGTGCAATTTCTATCACATTTTATGCAAAAATAGTTGGTACGCCCAAGACAGAGAAAGATTTGGATCTTAACGGCTTGCTTGTTGTTAGATTAAAAATTGTATTCTGTAAAACTATAGTTTCTTTGAAAATATGGCATGTCGTTGAAAGAGATTTACGAGTTTAAATTAACACTTTTAAAACTATATTCTTAAAACGAAAAATAACAATATATACTAACATTATTAAAACCATTGACACGATATTTTCCAATTTTAAACACATACTTTTCTTATTTTAATGTGTATTTTAAAGTTATAGCTGAATATCATATTGAAAACTGAAAATGGATCAGTTTGCGACCTTTGCTGAAAGTTTCAAAGACTGATATATCTGTTTTTATCCTTGTAAGTAGATGATAGATTAACAGATTACGACTTACATTGGATTTTAAATGAATTATTTAATTTATTTTTAAGTTGTGTGTGAAATAAGGTATAGTTTAATCTAACAACCATATTAATACAGTAGTATTGGAATCGGAGTTTGACGGTAGGCTTAAGTGACTTGAAGTTAAAAGATATAGATCAGAATAAAAAAAAAAAAAAAAAAAACCTCACGTCGCTTTATCTTTGGCATTTGGGAAGGATTATGTTTTGAAAATAATGGGATTATAAATCAAGAACATGATACAAGAAATGTGTAGAGACTACAACTTATAAGAGTCCATATTATTTAATACTAGTAATACTGTTTATTAATACAAATCACAATAATAAAAAAGTTGATCTGTAATTAGTTTCAGTATTAGTTGCTGGTATCAAGGAATGTTCTTTTAGTTTGTACATTTAGGGGTAACTTATGTTGAAAGTTGTGACTTAGAATAGGTGCTTGAAACTTAAAAACATACATAGTTTTAGGTATAAGAATAGTCGTAGTTCTTTCAGTTTCACTTGAATTGGGGTAGGAATAAATTGCTTACAAAACTCCAACTTAAAGATGATCTAGGGTGTGCTTAAAGTGGTAGTTAGGCATGTGGGACAGATTTTAGGTATGTTTGGATTTACTGAAGATACTATTACTAGAGATTGGCTCAAGTTAAACAGGCTAGATAGTAAGAAAAATGAGGTAGTCATGAAAGAAATAATAATTAACCCTTAAGCACTTGCATGGGGATTTGTATGGAAACAGAAATAAATTCAAATCCTTTAACTGTTGAAACAGATTTTTTTTTTTCCTCTGGTGACTCTGAAAGAATGAAGAATTAATATTTCTTTGACATTTTAAACATTTTCTCTTTCTCCGACCTGTTTGCAACCGTAATGCAGTCTGTGTGAATCGTATATGTTCCTGATGTTAAACATGACAAAATGTAACAACAAAACATTTCTCATTCTCATAGAAGATGTGGTGGTGTCCATATATATTGTGCTGTGTTATGGTGAACCAGGTGTAATGCTTCTAGAGCAGTTCTATTTTAATCTAATAATAGTGTAGGTAATGAATCATTGGTTATCAGTTTTGTTGTTTGTATGTTATGTATGGAACTGTGATACATGAATATACAGACTTTGAGGACTTACTCAGTTTAGTAAACTAAATACTATATTCATGTAAAGTGGGTACTTCTTGAAAAGCTAACATATATATATATATATGGAACCATAATCTAAGAAATAATGGTAAACTTATTGCTATGGGATCTGATTTATTCTTGTTTTTATAGGATAATTATAACAACACTTAAGAGCAAATCATTATAAGAAATTTTAAACTTTGTCAAATACAATACAATTCTTATGGGTAAACTGAAAAGCCTTTCACTATCTTGTTATAATACTGACAGAATAAGAGACACAGATCTTTATGTAAGAGATGAACTGAATTTTATTAGGAGCGAAAGCATAACATTGAGTCTATGTGAGTTACAGTCAAGGGTTTCAACAGTAGAAAGTTTTTAATTATTGTTTGTTATACTGATCTGACATGTTAATGAGAAATAATCATATGACAGTTGCAACCAGTAAGGATACTAGTGCAATAATTGAAGGAGACATTACTTTCAGACTTTGATTGGGTTTTTGTGGAGTCAAGTAACGAGGGTGATAGGTTTCACGAAGCTATTTAGGATAGTTTTTGTGTAGATAAAAAAGCCAACCATAGAGGTATGTAGTTTTAGGTTTATTATTAATCACACTGGATCTTATGAGCCATCTTAACATGGGAGGGATTTGACCTTTGACTTGAGAAGATGTGGTGGAAGTGGGAATTTGGAGAAAGTGACCTTTGCAAAATTTTAGTGTTTTTTTTCTAATGTTGAAGTAAAAATAAGTTCTAGCTCCTAATTTTCAGAAGCCAGGTTTGAGATTATGAGACAAGATATTAGAATCAGGGCATGAATTAAAAAGTTATGTGGGATAAATTCGCTAAATTTTAAAATATAAGTTACTTTTAATCCAAGAAAGGGACATTCCTAAACTTTAATTATAATTGTAGCAAGATCATGCTATAAGTTGTTTTTAATTACAGATACTAATGTTCCTAACAAGAAGAAAAGAATAATGGGAAAGATAAAACATATTGAGCTTATCAACCCAATGTTTAATTATAAGTGTAATTATAAGAACCCATGTATGCTATGAGTGGAAACAAAGGAGAACATGTCAAATATTTTGTCAGCCACACTATTTCTGTTTTATCCAATGCTAACAAGATCTTTCACCCAATACCATGGTTCATGAGGCTGATTGAGACACTATGCACATAGTAGTGATGTAGATACAGTATATATATCTTCAGTTTACGTGAACCACTGGTTATAAAATGAGCCAGATTAAATAAGTGAATTATACTTATAAATTTAAATCATTTATAAATCACATTTTTATGGTAAAAATTAATAACATTACTTTAGTTTCAGCATTGATTATATATTGTATTTGTTTTTGTAACTTTACAATCATTCTCAAGAACTGAATAACAAACAAGCTAGTTTTTTTGTTTCCAGAGTGGGTCATGTAACCACTGTATCATCAGGAGAAAAATGACATTAGCACTTTTTTAAAACCCATGCATGGAAGGAGTGAAGAATATAATAAATTTACTGCAATGCATCCAGGGCTGGCAAGCCTTTTGCCCAGTACTAGGGCTTATTAAGTGGGCTGGGACACATTAAACAATAAGTGGTTGAGGTGCTATATATATATATATATCAACTGTTTTAATGAACAAAACTGTTATGAATTGGAGTAAACACTTGGATTGTAATCACTAGTGGATAACACATATAAGTTGTTGTCATATGAATTACATGTATAATATTGATGGGAACCAACTCAAGAGCATGATAGAAGAAGGGATCTTGGCATAGTAATAGTTAAGTCCTTAAGCCATCTAGGCAGTGCTCTGTTCTTTGGAGCACAGATAACAGAATTTTAAGATTTATTTATATAAACATACTGATTGGGTCCTACAAGACAAAAGAGGTAATTATCTCTTTTTACATAAATCATTACTTAAGCCTCACTTGGAATATTGTACACAGTGGTGCTCTTCTTACTTAGAAAAGAATACTGACTTGTTCGATAGTTCCAGAGAAAAGCTATTAGGATGGTTCTTGTTATGGGAGAGGTTAAGATCTCTTAAATTAATTTTTTTGAAAAGGAGGAACTGGAGGTGAATTTATCAAAGTTTACAAGATTATGTGAGAGAAAGTTAGTAAGATAAAGGCCTTTGACTTCATTGAGTTATATGAGGACACATTTAAAAATTTGGAAATAATTGGTTGGGTTTCAGTTAAGACAGTTTTATTTTTCTAACAAGATTATTGACTTATGTAATACGTTATCAACATTAGTGGGTGCCATTTCTTGTTTGAAAAAGGAAATCAATAGTTTCCTGAAAAATAAAGGGTAACTTTATGTTTTTCTTTTTCTTTTAAAGAATAGGCTTGCAGGACAACCTTGAAAGACCATGGATCCAGGTCAATGTCTCACCAGACAAAGTCTCATCTCCATGATTACTGATTCTTGTTTTAAAACAAACTAACTTTTGATGTTGCCTTCCTATTCATAAATACATAGTTTTGCAAAAATTTGGTATTATTTTGATAAAACTTAAGATGTATACTCTATGAAAAAGTATAACACTTGACTGCAGTAATCAAATTAATTTCTATAAAAATTCAAGAAAGTTTTATGAACAACGTTTCAGTTATGGGCAGTTGCTCTAAGTTTTTTTTATAATAAGTAAATAATATTTTTTTGTTTTGTGTTAAGACAGAATTATTTGTTTTTTCATACAGTTATGTCTTTTGTATTTTTCAGTCATTTTTTGAAAATTTTTAGTCTCTTGTACTTGACTGGCAAATGTGTTTAACAATTGTTTTATTGAAATAGAACCATATCTTTCTTATAAGATACTAGTTTTATGCACAATGTGCTGAATTTTTTACAACCATGTGTAATTTCTTACCTTGAGAAATTCAAGCTATAATTATTAAATTACCTGATTAGATTCTCACTTTGATAGAAACAAACCTAAAATTGCAAACAAAAAAACTTTCAAGATATCTTTAAAAAATAATAATAAAAAATAAAAAGATAGACTATACAAGAAATATTTGGTCGAGATGCCCTTTTTTACCAAAACCTGGTGAGACATTGTCCATATACTGATTTCTCAGTATAAATTTCTGATCAGAACAAGCTAGAAAGTTAGAGTGAAACTAAAATTAAACTTTGTGTGGGTACTGAAAATAGCTAATTTAGTATTCTTTTCTTACATTCTTATATATGATCTTAAAATACATTGTTTCATCAGTTGGGTACCCTAACCAGTAATAGAATTTATGGCTGTAACCTCTATAATACTTTGTAAAATGTGACCAACTTAGAAGTTAGTCCTGAGTACATTTATTAATTTAACAATGCAGTACAGTCTTTACAATAAAAGTATAATAATGAAAAATAAAAGCAAAATAATATATATATATATATATAACATTCCAAACAATATTGACAATGTAAATAATAATAAATAAATGAGTATATCTTACCAACAGAGTACAAAACACTAACATTCAGCTCTCAACAGTGTCAAATGTCTAGTTGTACCACACAATAAGCACAGTATTATAATTTCCAAGAGGTATAGGCCTAGGATATCAGTCAGTTCTGTTTCAAGTGTTTGTCATAAAGTGTAGCCCAAATAGTGTTGTATGCTATTAGTATTATTTGTAACATTCTAGTAGTTTAGTCTGTTTAAAACATAAATAAAGGTTAGTAAGACTATATAATAACAGTTACTGAGGCAAATAATCTGTAAAATTATGTTTTCTTTTTAAAAGATGGATAATGAAAAACTGTATCATAATTGTTGTTAATGTAACTCTATGATAACCTTGTTGAATCTTAGTTGATTTTCATTTAATATATTTCATCATTGACTTGTTCATTATACTTGTAGTATTTTTTAATGTTTTACACATTCTATGCTTGTTTACACATAATACTGGCTTACACTGTATTTGTACTTGGTCATATTCAAAGTAATTTGTCTGTGCAGTTAATATGATAAGATGTTTTATGAATAGCTGATCATCTTTCTGCATTGAAATGTTATCTGATCACCAAGTATTATATAAAAGACAATGGAAGATTGATGCCAAGGGCTTGAGAATATAGAGATTAGATATTGCTTGAAATTAGGTTAGTACTTTTAGATTATAACTTAATCAGGGCTTTTCGTGTTGTATTTTTAGTAAAATTTTATTGATTTAAGAAGGTAGATTGTTTTCCTCTGTGGTTATTAATTCTAGCATTATGTATAGTTGTTGTGCCAAGGTTAAATCGTTGGAACTGAGTTTTTTAACGTCCGAGTCTGACAGTTTTGAATTGTGATTACAATATTTACTTTTAAAAGTATTGATAAATACATATTGTTTTTAAGAATGCTGTTGTTAATGTTTTGATTAGTTATAATGTAAAGCATTTGTTGAACATTCTGACACACTTGTCATAGTCTTATTTAAAAGGTGCCATTTGGGTTTGGTTAGTGAGACTATTCAAATATATTGACAGTTGTTTTTTGTTGGTTTCTTATAAAATTAACAGTTGATACAGGGCAAATCTCAGATAATTATTCATGTATAAGTGAAATGCCTTACTTTTCAGCAGTACTTCTCAGCTGGGTGAATGTGTATTATTAACTGTATAACAAATTCAGCAACAAAAAAGTTTTTATTATTTATTCTACCTGGGGTTTAATAAATACATTTTTATTATATTCATTCTAGTTTTAATTTGATGTATATTTAGGTCATAATAAAGAACCTCACATTTTAATTTAGTAAGTTTATTCTTTTTTTGAACTGGAGTGAGTGAGCTGTTGTAAAAACTTGTAGAAGTGAATGATATTGGTAAAGGTTGAGAAGCATTGTTTTACAGTATATCAATGGAAAGTCTATAAAGGAGGACTAAGTGATAAAGATATATGAATCTTCAGAAAATGTACAAGGTTTTCATTGATTCCATTTGTTAAAATTTATTTATTATAATATAAATATACTCTGAAAGCTGCAGTGAGCTGTAACTGATGGAGAACGCTGTGTCTAATAATTAATAATGTCACAAGTTGAAAAACATACAACAGATACACTATATATGAATTAAGTAATTTCTGTCTTGTAAGAAAACCTTTCTACATTGCTATGTTTAATGTAATGTTTATATTTAAATTGTCTTTAACTTAATGAAGAGACTATAAGCAAGAAAGTTTGAATTCAATAAAGATATTTGGCACTACAAAAAATATATTTTGTTTCTTACCACACTTGGGTACAACTACGTGGCTGTAATGTTGCCACTTTACTGTGTGAAAGTACATTCACCATAAAAACAACAAAAAGATACTGACGATAGACAAAAAAAATACAATTCAAATTTTTAAATTGGGACAAAAAATACCTGTGATGAGAGTTATAGCCTATCTATGCTGACTTTAGTATTTTAAAGTTACTGTGTAAAACAAGAACTGAGCAGATGAAATTTTATACTTGAGAGGTATTTCATAAAAATATATCCATTTCATAATTTTTTTGGCAGGGGTGCGAGTGTCAATTTAAGCATATGTTTAATTTAATTTTTAAGATAACTTTAGGAGAAACAAAATTTCTATTCAAAATTGTTTGATTTTTCATAAAACAGATAAAGAATTCATAAAAAGATGAGATGACAGAGCTGATATAGTGGCCATGGATTGTCCAGAGTTGAGCCACTGTGATGACCGCTCTTTACTAGGAAACTTAGGATCAGATAAAACTACAAGGTCAAATATTCATCAGTCACCTAATGAAAATTCTGCTGGAGGTTTTTGTGAGAGTAGTAACTTCATTGATTTAGAGAAAGACTTGAATGTTGATCAGTATGTTATTGTTTTAGAAAATGGTGAAAAACGTTGGAAGTGCAATCTTTGTTCAAAGCTGTATACTGCCAAGCACAATCTTGTAACTCACATGCTAGGGCATGCAGGCATTAGAAAGTTTATATGTGAAGTTTGTAATAAACCTTTCAAGCAACAGAGCCATCTGAATGTTCATCGACTTACACATTCTGATAGGAGACCACATGAATGCCCAACATGCCAAAAGAAGTTCTGTCAGGTAGCTCATCTGAAGAGACATATGTTAATTCATCTAAGAGGGAATTTCCATAAGTGTCATATATGCAAAAGTAGATTTGTTCTTTCAAGCGAGTTAAAAGCACACATAGAAAAGCACAAACAAGATGATGCATATGTAGAAAATGAGTATCAGAACCAGAATTTAGATACTACAAAGAAGTCCAGTGAAGAACAGGAAGAAAAGGTACATCATATCACATGCGAGGTTTGTCAACGTGTATTTATGTATCCTAGTCAACTGAAAGACCATATGGTTGTCCACACGCAGGTTCGTCGCTATTCGTGTACAGTGTGTGGTACAAAATTCATAAAAGAGCATCATCTGAAAGCTCATCAGTTGACCCATAGTCATGCAAAACCTTTCTTTTGCCCCATATGTGGACGAAGCTTTTCACTCAAAGCAAACATGGAAAGGCATGTATTAATTCATAATGCTGAAAAACGCTTTCCCTGTGAAATTTGTGGAAAAAGGTTTACTCAGGTCCAAACATTACGATCTCACATGGTATCTCACTCTGATATCAAGCCTTACAAATGTCCTGTTTGTGGCAAAGGTCTATCTAGAGCACACAATCTTCGTGCTCACATGGCTCTTCACAAAAACGACAAACCCCATAAGTGTACCATCTGTGGAAATTCATTTACACTTAAAGGAAATTTACAAAGACATATGAAAGAAAAACATGGAAGTTTTGAGGCAGTGACACCAAGAAAATCAACAGATAATAAAGTTTATTCTGGTAGTTCTAACATCGATTGTAATTTGAGAGAGATCACAATATCTAAACAGCCAGTCACACGTTCTCAAACAGAGCAAACACCATTAAATGAACCAGCACCAATAACTACTAAACGAAGAAAAAACACTCCTAAACGGCTAAAGAATTTTGGTAGTGAAGATGATGATGGAGTTGATCCTTCACAAGAGTCTGATACAATTTTTGAAGTTGAAACAGAGAGTGCAGAGAATAATATTCAACCAGTTCCTGATGCAGTTCTGTCTACAGAGGAGAACAATGAAAGAAGCAGTCCTCCTCACTCATCTAGACTGGCAGACTTATTTCCTAGCTCATCTGGTTACTTTCCATCATGTTTTGGAACTGACTTTTCCTCTAACCACAAACCACTTTCTTATAATCATATGCAATATGGTCAAAATTCTGTGGGCACAATTTCTTTTGGTTCTGTATGTTCTAGTCCAGTTATCAGCACGAGCCCTATTAGTTCCATTATTAGCCCACTGACACAGAATTATTACACTGAAGATACAAGTTTTTCTTCCACTTGTCTTTCGTCTCCTGTTGATGATATCACAGTGAAAATTCAGGCAGTGCATACAGCAATAGATGAATTAGCAGGAAAACTGAACTCTCCACATGATAAGGTTGCTTCCCTGCATGATGCAGTCAGTAATTTAGTTAATAAGCCACTATCACCCAGTATGTGTCTACAGTAAAGTTGTATTCAATTATTATTATTTTTAAATTAAAATCTTCATACTGGCATTTTTTTTTAAAATAAAGGTGTGTGACAAGTCTGATTATTGTATTGGAACAGGTAAGTTAAAGTTTGGCTAGTGTATAATATACATGGTACTGACATTTACTCTTTATAGGTATCTGTACTAGTATAAGCTAAAAAAAATTATTATTTATAAAAATTGTTCTATTGATGTTAAATATGTAACAGTTACTTGTTTAGTTGCGCATATATCATACGTAAGAAGTTCTAACTGATCTGACATTGTGGTTATTGTGTGTTAGTAAATTTCTAAAATACATGCTACAAGTTTTTATTCAACATGCATTGTGTAAACTTATTCTTGTTAATACGTGTTTCAGTTTTATGAAACTTTATCACAGGCTGACAAATCAATTATGAAAGTTAATCTGATAGTACATTTAGTATTATTAGTTTTGTGAAAATTTCAGAAGTGTATGATTGAATATTAGGATATTTTGTCTGAGGGTCAAAAGCCTCAAAATGTCATTTACACAGAAGTGTATAAATGGTATTTTAAACAGAGAAGAGAATGTATCAGAAACATAAAGGTAAATTATAGTTTAAAAATTTTGCATATTATTGTACTAAAAATACAATATCTTGTATTATTAGATCTATAAAAAAAAGGTTGGAGATTAGGGAGATTTTTATCTCTTATTGAATTATAACATGCTTTCTAGTTTTGCATCTGTTTTCATTCTGCTTGTCAGAAAGAATATCCACATTACTTCTGGTGATGGTAATATGGCCACAGAAATTTTCACTTTACAGTAAAACCATGTCTATTTTTATGTACATTTATAATAAAACTGTATTTTTACATAATATTTGCAGAGAGATCCACAAAACATTTGTGGTCAGCTTTGTATCTTTACTGCAACAGAATTTCTGGAATAATACAAAATAATTCATATTGCAGACACCAATATCTGCAAGCCCACTTGTCTCAGCCCTGATATTAGTTAAGCCTTCTTATAAGTATGGTCTTTATTCTCTATAGAGGTAAACAAACACATTAATACGTGTATGTTTTGTGTTGTAGTTTAGTAGGGCTAAACTTTACAGTTGACAGTGCTATCAATAAATAAACTTATAATGTTACTCTATGGCATAACCTTTCTAAAAATATCGGTAAGCTTTTAATATTCTGTACAAAATGTTTATTAAAGTTTATTTATATATGTTGAAACAAGGTGCACGTGCATTTTCAGAACAGACAAAGTCTGAGTATTGTTATGGTAGAAGATATATATACACACAAATACATTTAGTTTAAATATACAGAAACTAGTTACTGCAGGGTTTTTGTGAACAGTCAATCCATATATACATACAAGATATTAAAAGCACTTAAGAATATTTCATTTGAAAACTGTTAATACTCTGAAGTACTTAATATAATTTCAGAAATCATATATTGTATTTTGGTATTGGATCTGTTTTTGATGAATATTTCAAGTTAATTAACAGAAGGGATATTCAATTTAAATTTATGGGTTTTTTTAATGTGAATTTTTTTAATATACTGTTTACTGACAGCACATACCTTAATGATATTGAAGCCTTTTAATATTTATTGGTGAAATAAGTAACATTTGGGTAAATATGTTATTGTTTTTGTACACTATTACAGAGATGGGTACCTTTTTACACTTGTACCAAGTATGTGATAATACATCAGGAACCTGTATATTTCATCATCACTTAACAGTGCAACTGCTGCATAGGGTACATGTGAAGACAAGTAAATTATAATTTGTAAATACTTGCATGGCAGTTTTTAAAATGAATGTTATTAAAGTTATTGTACTATATCCATAATTTTAAATTACTAATTAAACCTGTAAACATTAAATACCATGATTGGAACATTTAGTTACCTTCATTTTATTCTACTACAAACTACTGGTTCCAATTCTTTTATGACCAGCAACTGCCAGTTTGTAAACTCCAAAACATTCATTATAGTGACTATAAATTTGATTACCATTTGTCTGTTAGTTTGGGAATATTTTGTAGCTTTTGATGACCTTAACTTTGTTAAATCATTGATGATGTGGAAATACAAAAAAAGTGTCAAAAATTAATTATTATTTACACTTGTAATGTGTGGCAAGTTTAGTTCTTAAGTAGTCATAGTTTAACGTTTTGCTGTGAAAGAAATATTTCCATAACACATTATCTGAATTTTTACATTTGTAACTTGACTTCATTGTATCAAATGAATCATTCTTCAATGAATAGTCACTGTCATTTATTACAAATATCTTAGTTGTTTTAATACCTACACACATATTTCTTACATTCTAAGAGGTAGTAGTAATAGTTTATTTGATGTTTTCATGTGCAGTTAAGTGTTGCTGTAAGTGATTTTTGCTAAGACAATTATTCTAGAATGTCAGTTGTTTAGAAAGTAAGTTACATGATAGCAACTTAAATATTCCATCTTTATAAACAAATGATGATCCTGTTATAAAGACTTAGAGTGTCGTTTTGATGTGTCTAACAAAATAAATGATGAAACCTCATCACCTCACCCCATGGGACCACATGGTTTAAATTTGTAAAAGTGTTACACATAATCAAGCCACACACAATACCTTAGTTCCAATCATAAGATATTCTTAACTACAGATTACTACAAATTAAATTCTATGACTTTTCTCACACCTAATATTGAATTTTGTAATCAAAATTTTCAATTTTTTAAATAAAAATAACAAGCAAACACTTTAACAGTCTCCACTACCATCTCTTTAGCTGTCCAGTCCTTCCACATATCTGTATTTATTTCCTCAAACATTAGTTGGTGTAACACACTGTTTTTCTGGTGTACTGATATTGTATTAAATTTTAAAAATATATACAAATTATTACAATAAAGAACAGTAGAATTTAAGTTTTTATACATTTGCTTCTCAGGTTTTCTGCATTTTTCCTTGTTTTTTTTACTTGGTGGTCATTGATTTAGCCATTAAAGTCTTGTTTTTTCTCAGCATGAATTGCTAATCTGTAGCATCCTTGTTTATTTTTTGATTGCATTTATCAGCTTAGTTTTTTTTCTCATTAAAGAACTTTCTTTCTACAACTTTTTTACATGATGAAGTATATTCAGTGCAATAAATTATCAGGGTAAATTTATACAGGAACCTACAGAAGATCAGATTTTTCATCCAGATTTCATTCAGTACTTTCTCAAAACTTTGAACAAGTCATCTGCCTTTCCATACCCCATATATTTGAATCCAAGATAACTTGTCTTCACTAACTTCTAAAATTTATACTAAAACCTTACGATAACATCCATCTGCTTTTTCAGCATAGCTGAGTTAAGAGCCTCATTAAATTATACCAAATAAGCCTCTGCTTTCCTAATTTTATCAATAAACTTTTCTCTTTTTTTATATATCGAGCTGTATCATAAGATATAATGTATTTACACTTGTCAGCTTTCATAGAATAATTCTGAGCAACAGAACTATCTTGAAACATTAATCTCAACAATTAAGGTTTATCAGTGTTTGAACAAAATGATTAATGTGACATCACAATTTTTGTTGTCAAATGCATTTCTGTCTTTAATGTTTGCTCCTGAATCAAGAATTTTCAGTGTTCTGAAACGATGATAGTGTCAAGTTACTTGTGTCTGCAGTGTTATTAGGTCAGGTCTTTAATAGAAATTTCACATTAGTAGTAGAAGTAAATGGCTATGAATCTATTCCTGAAGCTTAGATTTTAAAAGTTTTTATTTTTAAAGAAAAAACCAATAGGTGGCACCTTTACTGATTGTTCTTGCTGCTTCTCAAGTTAATTTGCTAAGCCTAACTTCACTAACATGACAGTAGACACTTCTACGATAGATGTATCCGAAGTGTTCTGACACATTTTGAAATATGCTTTGAATGTATAATCATTACATGGAACAATCCACTTTTCATATTATGCATGGTTTTCCCAGAGTTGTAAACACACTTTCCAGGAATTATCAAGTCCCACATACCTGAGAGGAGAGAAAATAATCACATTTTTCCTTCAAAAGCTAGAGAAAGCAGAGGAAAAATTAAAATACTTAGAAATTTTGAGAGTTATTTAATGTAGATCATTAATGCAATGCCCTAATAAATCACTACTTTTGATAAGCAAGCAATTGGTCAATATTACTTAGTGCTATGAATTTCCCTATAGAGCATGTACATTACTTTCCTAGCTGTTAAAGAGTTTAATCACATCAGTTTTGTTTAATTGTTGGTACTCCATCTAAACAGTAGTTGACCAAAGTACATCATTTCTTACCTGCTAGTGTTCCTGTTTAACTTGACAATTCTCAGATTTCTGTTTCCTGTTCTATCACAGTTCTACCAAATCCATTAAATGTATATTTACTACACAAAAATATGTTTAACGTTTATTCACAATTTACTGATATATTCTAAGGTATCTACTTGCAAATGTTTATGACTTTCACATCATTTAGAAATAATTTCATAAGGCAAGAACTTCCAGGAAAAAAATGTTACTTTTCAAATTCCAAGTAGTTTTCCAGACCTGGAAATCAAATTTTAAAATTTAATGGCTTTTTATGGTTTTACAAACTCTGGTGTACTAACTATATTGAAATATTCAATGTCACAGTTTATATGATCAGATAATGAATATAAGTCAACCAATCAAAACCACCACGTTATAGAAGTAACCATGCTTGCCAAAAATGGTGGCTCGAGTGCACTGAAGTTTGTACTAGATGATTCTGTGATCACTGTGTGTCCTGTACACTTCATAACATTTTCTCTTCAGTTTTATATAATCTACAAAATAAATGCTTGGGTCTTCAAATCAGGATTTCTGGACCAAAATTCATTGTACTGTGGTAGAGGTTAGCTGTCATAACAGGGCTCGAAAGAATACATTTTGAAGGTTTGTTTTTTTATTTACTATAGATTTGTCAGTCAATTCAGAATTTAATATATAGAATGAATTAAACTGGTAGATTTTCCACTCTTACACATAAAAGTTTCGCATGTTCCAGTTTTTCAAGATATTGTCCTTTGTACTGCATGAAATTTTGTGTCAATATAAAAACATATAATTTCACATGCAGCATTAAGTTGACAGACATATATATGAATGCTTTGCTTTTATAAAACAAGATATTATTTTCTATGATGTACATCTTAATATAACTCCACTATTCAGTAACTTGTAAATTTGAAACATTTTTTTCAATGGAGAATAGAACTTCCAGAATTAGGATGGGTTGTATTCAAGTATTAAAATAATGTTATTATTCACTTACTGAAAAAGGAGGAAAATAAGAGAATTTTTCCAAACACACATGCTTGAGATGTAAACAGGTTTAAACCTTGTAAAAATTTCTGGAAGACAATATGTAAAAGTTACTTATTAGGTGCAAATGAAAATTTTTGTATTGTCAGTAAATAATAGCAGTGTTTTACCAATAAACAAGTGTTATACATATTTTACATTTTTATCATACTTTTATAATGTGTCAACTATCATAATTACTTTTACAGTTTGGCTGTTTAGCACTATATTAAAGAATGTTTTTGGTAAGGCATCTATGTATGTCTTTGGTTGTCAGAATAATAATCATAAGCTTTTATATTGTAAATTTATCAGGAACTAAATCTTTTTTAATGTTTTGTACTGAATAGAAAAATTCATAACACTTATCTCTTATTGACTTTTTCAGTAAATATATACAGGGTTTTTATTTCATTTCTATCAAGACTTCCTGAACC
Source organism: Tachypleus tridentatus (assembly GCF_004210375.1). Classification (NCBI taxonomy): domain Eukaryota; kingdom Metazoa; phylum Arthropoda; class Merostomata; order Xiphosura; family Limulidae; genus Tachypleus; species Tachypleus tridentatus. Next base: position 90,429,007 of record NC_134828.1, read on the forward strand.
TAAGTTTTTTTCTAATATTATGAATATGCAGTGTAATGCATGCAAACTAAAATGAAATATATTTCAAAATATTCATGTTGGCACTGTAACATCTTGTAAACAAATTTTTTGTACATAAGATTTCAATGAAATTGTGCAAATATAAGAGTTGTCTGTATTGTTAGGTTGTGTTGCAAGCCAGAAGACCAGACCTAAAAGTTACTGATTAGATGCAAGAAATTCACATTATCAATAAATAATGATGTTTCAGCAAACTTGAGCATTGTAAATACTTTGTACTTTATATAAATTTAGATATTTTCAATTTTTATAGTTTGACTATTGGTTGCACTGTATTGAAAGATGTTTTTAGTAAGTTATTAGGTACCTAAGCATATGTCTTGTGGTGTTGGAAGAATAATCCCATTTCTTTACTCCATAATAAATTTAGAACCTAAAGTTTCTTGTAAATACATTTTATGATGAGTAGAAAAATTTTAAAGAATTGTTTACTTTTTACTGACGTTTTCACAATTAATAAAATATACAGTGTACTAATGTTCTCAGTTTTAATTTGTTAAAATTAAAATATTATAAATACCGTGAACTGTGGTGTTTGTCCAATTATTTGCCTTTCTCCCATTTGAAAAGGTGTGCTTGCAGACAAAGCTCAGACATTAATAATGTTGATATTAAATTTTATTTCACAAGCAGGATATTCAACACTAAATTGTTAGGACTAAATCACATCTTCATATTTCAAAATGTGATACAACTTAAAAACAAAACTGTACGTTTATACTATGTTCTTGAGTGGCTCTTAGCACAACTGCAATACTAAACAATGACTTTTCATCCTGTGCAGTTTATGTTGCTCAGAGCTCTGGCTCTAAGTGAAACCAAGAATGCAACACAATTGACCTTTTTAAAGTCCATGAAATAATTTAAATTGATAGATTAACTTTTCCTTTTACAGAGGACAGGTAGTTTTACTTCTGAATTATATTCCTTAATATTCATGTTAGCACTGATATGGCTGATACACATACTTCTGTGTAGTGTTATGATGAACTTAGTAAAACATAACAGTTGTATGTAAAGTTGTACTTTATGTTATTACTGCTTTGTGTTTGATAGTGTCATGACAGGCACAGCTCAGTTACACATATTATTGGAGCTTATATCTTCAGCTGCAATCATACATTTTTAGATGCAAGAGATGCAACAATAAATTGTTTTAGTACTAAATTGTCTTAGTTTGTTAAAGATGTGCATTTGTGATAGAAAACCAATTTGTTTTTAATCTCACAAGAACTTAATATGTACATACTTTCCTTGTGTCAGGAACCTTTCCCCTATAATATTCTAGTCAGTGTATGTTGTTGTTTTTTTCAACAGTCTTTGATAAATGACGAGACACTCTACTACAAGTCCCCATCCAGTTTTCAGTGTTTACTTTTTTAATTTATAAAACCTGTTAAGTATTTATATTTATTAAAATGCATCTGTCTTGTGTGCTCAATTCCTGCCATGCTTATTTTGAAAGTTAAGTAATATTACTCTATTAGGATAGCTTGTGGAATGATTGTGTTTAAACTTCCTAATATAAGGGTTGTCATACTTTGAAGTTTTAAATATTAAACCAGGTTTTAACAGTTACCACTGCCATGTAAAAATATACATGTACACTTTATAAATAAACTATGGGCATCTTGTTTTGCAACTGAATTTTATTTTTAGGTTAATACAGCATACAAGCAATACAATTAAAAATTTCAATGTACACACTTCTGATATTAATCAGTTCTCATGTCAGTGTCTACAAGCTTCTAGACCAGTCGTTCCCATATTTTCCAAGGTTGCATACCATTTTTAAAAAAACTTTTTTGAATAACAAATCCAAGACCTGATTGTAAAAAGAACGAGAAAGGGAGAAAACATTCGAGCAAAAAGTATTGTTTTTAAGACTTACCTGTTAATGTAGATGTGATGGTTTTTCAGGCATAATTAATGTAGTGAGTTTTGCCACTTTGGAGGGAAGAAAAACACGAGAGAGCAAGTCTAGATGTAAAGAATTGTTTTGAATTTCGTGCAAAGCTACTCGAGGGCTATCTGCGCTAGCTGTCCCGAATTTAGCAATAAAAGACTAGAGGGAAGGCAGCTAGTCATCACCACCCACTGCCAACTCTTGGGCTACTCTCTCACCAACGAATAGTGGGATTGACCGTCACATCATAATGCCCCCATGGCTGAAAGGGCGAGCATGTTTGATGTGACGGGGATTTGAACCTGCAACCCTAAGATTATAAGTCGAATGCCAACCCACTTGGCCATGCAAGGCCTAATGCGAAGAAGGTAATGTATATATTTACCTAGTAAGATAAAACTGAATTTACTACAAGCGTAATTTTGACATTAATTTTTGTCCTGTAGTACTGACATCAGTGGTACACATGGATCAAAACTTAGTCCGTGCTATAGAAAAGTGAATGCCAAGTCCTTAAAAGAAAAGCTTCAGTAGTACAAATTATCATCAAGTGAATGCCTGTAAGTATCATTATTCCAATTACAGAAATATCACACTTTCAAAGTGCATTCTATAAAACCATCCATTCATATACATTCAGTCTGTTACGGCTACAAGGATTAAAAGCATGATAAATAATTCACATGCATTCTGACATATTAAGAGGAGCGTATCATGAAATATTTATCCGCAGAATTTACACTTTTATAGTACTGTGAGGTCTAACGTTATTTAAATAATTTATAACTTAGTGTATTAATAAATTAATTTTGTAACCTAATATTTAGTGAACAATGAAACAAATACGCTTCATATTTTAACAGAACTGATTACAAGATCAAGTGTCTACATCCTAACACCTTTATAATTTTGAAACGTTTAAAATAACTATACAAATACTGATACAAGTGTTTAATTTTTATGTAAACAGCATGTTAACTGAAACTGCAGAAAACTATGTATTATTTGTCACTCCCAGAAAGGTTGCTAAATAGCTACTAACTAGAAGCATATAGTAAAAAGTGTAGACACCTTCTTTTAACACTTTTTTTTAATCAAATTACACAACAATATATTGTATATATTTCTATTCGTATTATTCAAGGAACTCGTATGGTAACTGCATTAAGTAAAAATACCATATCTTTAAATGTTTAATATTATACATCAAGTTATTATGAAACTTCTTGATGTATTACAAAGTAGCTTGCTCCATAGTTGTAAGTGTGCATAAATCTGTATGATGTCAACTACAGACTGTGGCAAAAAGGATGTAGGAATCAACCAGATGGCACAAATCAATTGACTAATTGATAGACCTCTTGTAGAACAAATAAAATGATTTGGAAAAATCTGCAGCAGACATTTTTAATATGTTATTTTACGTCTTCAAACTGCTGCACAAACTATCTCAGAACAATATCAGGAATTTCCTCATTCTACAGTGAACTGTCAAGTTGCACCATTTTACCTAACTGAGCAAACTAATACTTAATAGTTAAGTGTGATACTTTTGTTAACCATTCTCTTAATTTAACAAGAAATTCAAAATTACTTGGATGTACTTTATCTTCCAAAATCAGTAAGTGTGACGGCAAAGTTGATGATGTTTGTACACATAGTAATAATGTGAAACCATTCTTGAAAAGTGATAACTTTACCTTTTATTACAGACACTGAATCAACAAATGCAAGACAGGAAAGTGAATATCAATACAGTTAAGAAAATAAATTGCCAGGTTATTACAGTACAGAAATGATACTGAAAAATGCACAAGAAATGTCCATTCAACTTCTCACTTTCAAACATTTAATCTCTGTCTACATGTATATTAAAAATTGGGTTTCAATACATACTAGTAACTCGTAAGCACTTGAGAAGCATCACTGATATTTTATTCTTTATGAATGTTATAACAAAAACTGTAATTAAATATAAAACAAGCACATCACACTTTCAATGGCGTCTTCTGTGGCTACGTTTCCTGAAAAGAAAAATTCAAGTACTCTGAAATACGTGCAAAACTTCTGCAAATTTAATTTGCACGATCAACAATGAACTTACATTTCAACAACTGGTATTCATTATTTTACAAAGAAAAAAATCAGAAAAGCTAAATAAACAATGTACTAGTATCTTACCATTTCTCTTTCATATTTCAACTAAATCAACTATTATGAATACTTGTGAAGATTTACAAGATTCTTAAGTTACCTGACCCTTGGGCTACTACACACAAAAAATGTTCTTATAATTATATTCATATCTGAGTAGAATGAAAAAAGGAACTATGGTAATGAAAGATTTCATAATTAAATAGAGTAATTCCAACAATGGAGAAGACAGAGCAAAACTGTCATGTGAAAGCAGCAGTGCAACACCAATTATTCAGGTCACTAGGAGGAACCAACTGCTGTGTAACTTTAAAAGTACAGGTCGTTTGTTTTTTAAATTTAAACTGCCAATTCGTGGGTTACTGTAATTGAATAATTGGTTTTGACTATTGTTTGTATACATGTCCATAACCTGAAAGTGCAATCCTGCAGAAATTATATAAACCACACTTACAGTGCTCAGCATTAACCGCTAGACTTTAAAATCCCAAGACAAAATAACTCCCCATATTTGTTTGGGAGATGATAAAAACCTTATAGCAGTTAGAGGTTCAATATATATATATAAAGGAGGCATTACCTTAAAACATTTCTGTTCTGGCAGATCATATAAATCAAATTAAAACCTTCAATCTGAATATTACTACTAACCACTGTCTGACTAAATGAAACGTGGAATCATTGTTTGTTGTTTTATAGTGACTGGTATAACTTTGTGTACATAAAGCTGACACTAACACAACTCAGTGCAATCTAAGTGAACCAAGGTAACAAACCTACTTTAATTTACTTCCAACATACTTACATTGTTGAATCAAGACCTTATAATTACTTCAGTTGTACATAAGGAAAGAAAGCACAGAAATGTAAAAATACCCTAGTTTAGGTTTTCACTTTTTCTTCTATTTTAGTCACTTATCTATTCTAAACTTAAATCAAAATTATTATTAAAGTTATTATAGAAATGAAAATAGTGCTTTCAAAATGGAATTATTATTTTGAATACTGTACCACCTTTCTGGAAAACTTTTACACAAAACTATAAAAAAAATGGAGATAGTCATTTATGAACACTGAAACATGCATTAGTAATTGATTATTGATAAAACAATTCAATTTGTTTTTGTAAATTATATCCTGAGATTGGAAAAAGTTCAATGTAAAACTACACCTAGAAGGTGTAACTGGGTGGTTTTATAAATGTGAATGTAGAGATATTTAATTAACCATCTGCCCATCTTTGATTCTTGGAATGACTTTAGTGAAATTAAATAAACATTTAAATAAAGTTAAAATCATGAAGAAGGACTGCAATAAAAACAGCAAATCTCAACCTCTGATTCATTGTAACCATAAATTTTTAAACCACACACTAAACACATTAACATGAAACAAAATATACTGCATATTTTAAAAAAGATCCTAGGCTACAAGCTACAATGTGGGTTACAAAATGTATCCTAGGTTTTGGAAGTGACTGTCGAGGTAGGACCCACATTTTGGTGGGGATACACCGTATATCTGTCTTAACCTCCAATTCACTAATCTCACAAAAGAAGATTAGAAATTAGGAAAGCGAGATGTGGGTGCTCAAGCCCACAACGTCCCTCATCTATATCGCCCTTCACTGCCTACATTATACATTAAGAAAGAAAAGCCAATTCCTCTAACTAATATTAAATATCTCTGTATTATAATATTTTGGTATTGCTTTATTATGAAACAAGCACATCACCAAATTTCAAGTTGAGATTATAACTAAGACATGATAAAATGCAACCATTTTAATAAAAATTAAGAGAATATTTAACATACTTTTTAGTTGGTCCTTTAACAAAACACCAATCTACACTGATAGTCTGTCCAAGCATATCTGACCCATTCATTGCTTCTATTGCTGCATTAGCCTCTTTAAATGTTTCATATTCTACAAGGGCATATCCCTAGAAAGAAAGAAAAAAAAAAGAAAGAAACATAATATACATACATATAGTTGATACTTGAAACTATCGGTGCTTGGTGAAACTCCCCGATTACAGAGTTCAGGAAAAACAAAACTGTATGTTTCACAAATAACATTTATTATGACTGGTTTTGCCAATAAAGGCATCACCAGGTATAGAGAAGTGTTTTGTAGGAATGATTGTACACGTTTCAAAAAATAACTGTAAATGAACTAATCATTCACCTGGAGACAAGTGAAGAGGATCTGAATTTGATTTATAATTTTTTCTAGATTTGCTTATTTCTAAACTGTCTAGTTTTTTTGTTTTTTACCATTTTCACAAATATGTAAATTTTTGCATTTTTTTTCTGGATGAAATTGATGTTGACTTTCAATAAGTTAGATGCAAAGGTTGAATCTATTTCCCATTAATTTACAGCTTCAAGGATGTTCTTTACCAGTTGTTGTTTCTATGTGGCATCATGTTTGATTTATACATAAAGTATTGCAGTGTTGACATGTTAATTGGTAAAAAAACCACCATTGATGTACTTTCCAATTCCATCTGTTGTTGCACAACATTTTATCCAAGGTTGTTTTTACAGTAGAAGGCTGGTCTGTAAATTTTTTTAGTCTGTTATATATTTTGTGAGAATTGTTTTACAATGTAACTCATCTTAAATCATTTTTTTTGTTGTTGTTTACAGGCATTATCTGTTATGACATGAAGTTGACAACTAGGACTAACAATGACAATTCTATTGTGATGCTTAATTTATATAAACCTATTTATATATTATCAGAATTAAAATAATGTTTCATTTTTATCTAAATTATAACTGTCTGTTGAAACATTTGCAGAGTAATTATCTGTTTTGTAAGTGATTTTGTAGACAGGGCACCTTGTAAATTTACTGTCATTTAATAAGGTCTAATGTAAACCATAAGCCAAAATTATATGTAAACTGTACGCATTAACAATGTTATTTTACTTTTTGTTATAAATTTTTTTATTAAGAGTTAGAGATACAGTACAGTAAGAGTTTTTGTATCTCTTCAATCAGTCAATCAAGTGTCCAGTATCAGAGAAACAATTTGACTATGTAGCCTAGAAACTTTCATAGTTAAGCCTAAGTCCAGTATTGTTTCAAAAAGGAAAATGTTTTATACAAATTATTACTAAACCAAAGCTTAAACATTTGGTATAAGCCGGATCTTTTAACTTTTTTTTTTTTTTCAAGTTTAATTCTTTCATTACAGGTTGGGTGGAATCCACCTAGCTCATAACCACAAAAGTGTCAACAAGAGTAATTATATTACAATTTTTGATAACATACATGTATATTTTCAAAATTTTGCAGGTTACTGATAGGTAACCATTACAAAGTTTTCATATAAAAAATACCAGGTTTTTTTAAATTAAAATTTATTAACCAAATATTTTCTTGTAAAATGTTTTCTTTCAGTGTTGAATATCCAACATGCAAAGTAATTTTAATTTTAATGTACTGAGTTCATGACCCTAGGTTAACCTTTACAGTTTCCATACTATAATTTCTAATATGTTTTATGTATCTTCATAAAATTTCACAAGCTTTCAGGAACCATTAAGTCTTTTAAATGAAATATTTTCATTAAAAGATTCTCCATGAACATACAAGGGTCAAAGTGTTTACAGCTCAGAGTCCAAAATGACTTTCATGTCAAGATTAAATAAATTTTTTTCTAAAAATACTCAAATCTAATTTGCATAACCTTTGAAATATCCTAAGTAAATTTCATGTTTTTCTGTAAAAATTTATATTTCATCTGTTATTATCTGTATCCTAACTATATAGGGTGGGTCAGTTTGATCAGCCTTGTAACCACCATAAAAAATATAAAAGAAATCTAAATTACTGTTTTTATCTATCTAGAATTACTTCAAATTGTAACATGAAAGAAACTTCATTTGTTTATATTAAATACCTTTAAATTTGTAATAGTATACACCTGTTTACATATAAACTTTATTGTTTTATTGCCATTTGAACCACGTCTAACTAACATTACCACCACACAAGTTGTAAATCAATTAATAAATGTGTAGCTCACATTATCCTATTGAATTACATAACTCACAGGCTACTCCCAAGATGCTTGTAAGTGTATGTCTGGCCTAAAATTTCTAATTTGCATATTTTAGTTATTTTTACAATAATCAATAATGGATACATATGAAAAGCAAGGGATATAATACTTACCTGGGTCTCCCTTTTTTATATTGCTGGTTGTCAATGAAATTTAACTGTACCTTTTAAACTACATTAATTATTTATTCAATTAAATATTTAAAAAAATACAGAATAACATGTAAAAATTAAAGTTCTATACCTATTGCAATTTTTCTACATTTCTAACCTTGTGACAAGGGTTGTTAAAATTTTAACTAAGTTCTCAGATACCTTAACTGTGAGAATAGAGTTTGAGTTGGAAGTGAAATAAACAATTCTCTCTACAGAAAATACCATAAAACAATATATAATTCTGTATATTAAAAGTCTACCTTTCTGTTGGTTATAAATAATATGGTAGTATAAATATAAAAGAGAACTATTGTCTATTTGTAAATGTAAGAATGAAGGGTTGGTGTGGTAAATGGTTCTGAATTTCTATATTATGGCTCTGTAACAAAATAAGGTTAAATTCTACAAAAATTATATTCTACCTGAGCAATGTCAATATTATAATAAGTAAGTTGTTTTAAATTTTGTGCTTCTGACAGCTGTGTTAAATAAACAAGAGAAAAGGGGATACCTGGAGAGCAAATGTCTCAATCCTTATACTAGGGGAAACTGGGGATTTTTAATATTGCAATAACAATTAAGGGCTTAAAATTTATATAATATTAGAAGTTGAATTATTAGCTACTTATTGATGCCAAGTTTATTCATATATCATTATAATAAAAGCATTTTAATCACATTTTGAATGTAATTTAGTTAGACCTCATGACACGCACAGAAAAGAATGCCTGTATGGAAAGAGTTCAACAAACTCAATCCTAGACTGTCCACAAAGCTTTAGCACATGCATGGTGTCAAGTGTAAGATGCAGCCAACTAAACAGAATCATGAAAAGTTGCAACTGAAAACACTTTACAGCAAGTCAAGCTAAAAACCAGAAACCGTGATAGAAATGTGTAAATAATTTGGAAAACAATACAGGAAAAGCAGAAACACAGGTGAACAGAGTTATGAAAAAGCTAGATTTTAGTCAACTACAGAAAAATATAATTATTACCTGAAACAGGTAAATATGAAAATACAACTAAAAGCAAGAAAAAATACTGTTCTGGAAAAATGAATTATAACAAGAATGAGTATTGGTCCAAGAAGAAAATAGATGTTCCAGCAAGAGCTGGAACAGTTAAACTGAGGGTGATCTTGTCTGTTTTTTGTTTGTTTGAATTTTGCGCACAGCTACATGAGGACTATCTGCACTATCCGTCCCTAATTTAGCAAAGACTAGAGGGAAGGCAGCTAGTCATCACCACCCACCGCCAACTCTTGGGCTACTCTTTTACCAACAAATGGTGGGATTGGCTATCACATTATAATGCCCCCACGGCTGAAAGGGCGAGCATGTTTGGTATGACTGGGATTCAAACCTGCAACTCTCAGATTACAGATTGAATGAGTCATATGTTATATGAATAATATTCAGCAATGGTGTAGTTTGAAGATTAAATTTGAACTTTTTTTTTCCCATTGGTGAACCTAAAGACTGGTACCTAATTAATAAAGTAATAATAATGAAATTGCAACATGGGAACTTTATTGCTTTGAGCAAAGTGGAAATGTAATAAAAATGTAAAAAATAAAAGTTTTAAAAATTAAGAAATTCTCTCTTAACTGCAAATACTTGTTACAAACTTTGTAATAAAAACATATTGTTGGCAAGCAAATTAAAACCATTACATACCTTTAGAAAGCCTGTACGCCTGTCTAAGTTCAGGTGAATGTTCTTTATTTCTCCATATTCTGCAAATTTGTCATAAATATCATCTTCCTGTGCTTCTTCATGAACTCCAGTAACAAACAATATCCAGCCTTCCACAGCTAAAACACAGATTATGAACACAATAGTTCAACTGTTAAGATTATATATTGTGATTGATTCACAAAAAAAAACTCTTATGGTACTTAGGTCCACTTATACCCTACAGACATTACCAAATAACAAATGATGAGTATATGAAAATTCAACACAAAAATGTGTAACAAGAACAAAAATCCCTTTTCTGTAAATGACCATATCATACTTATTTTTATTTTAGCTGTTGTCTCGCTTTTAAGTAAGTTGTAAAGAACACCTCTGGTTGCTGAATTTTAATGGAAGACGTTTCTACATAAAAAGAAAACTAAAGCAAGAATAATAACAGATCACAATTATTAGATCTGGTTTGGTTCTGAATTTCGCGGAAAACTGCTCAAGGACTATCTGCGCTAGCCATTCCTAATTGAGCAGTGTAACACTAGGGGGAAGGCAGCTGGTCATAACCACCCACTGTCAACTCTTAGGCTAATCTTTTACCAACAAATCACAGGAATGACCATCACATTATAAAACCCTCATGGCTGAAAGGGCAAGCACATTTGGTGTAGCTGGGATTCATACCCACAACCCTCAGATTATGAGTCAAGTACCTTACCCACCTGGCCAGGCCAGGCTACAATTATAAGAGCCCAGGAGTAAAAGAAAAGAACATATGTAAACTAACTACATCTACCACATATGATACCTGTGTAGTCTTTCACAAAACTAGAGCACAAATGGCAATGTGATATGTCTAATATCGTAGTGGTGTAGGCAACAGATATCAGTTTTCCTGAATAATGACTGTTATGGCATGAAGTATGTTAAACAAGTGAACTGAAATTCTCATCAATTTCATTCAAATCATTTACAAATCAGATTTTCAGAGTAAAAATTAACCTACAACATTCCTATTGCTTTTAACATTAAGCCAAAATGAAAATTCCAAGTGTATCATCCCAAAATCCAAACTGCTGCATCAAAGATCATTCCTATCATACTTAATTGAGAGATACACCCTTCCAGCTCATATCAACTTGTACAAGTTTCTGTAACACCTTTAAGCTTGAACAGAATCTACACAACAAGAAAATGATAAAACATAAACAAAGTTATGTAAGTATAAGTCATCTAAAGTTAGTACTGTGTTACGTCTAAGACAGAAGATAAATGAAAGATTATGAACTTTCACATCCTGTTTTTTGAAAATCTCAATGTAATTAAATACAAAAAAAACCTGTAGAAATTGTTAACAATTTATCTGAATACACTTAATTAAATATACAATTTCTCTATTTATGAAAAGATGAAACATACATTTTCAAACAAAACCTTCATATATTTAGATACTCAAAAAATGTTAATTTTCACTAAGAGCATAAAACTAATTTAAAATATTCCAAATTCCCAATGTTGAGAAAAATATTTTCAACGCAGTTTGTCCTCCGAGACAAGCTAAATTCATAATTTTATTTCTCCCACCAAAGTCAAATGCTAAGCAATTTTTACATGCCGTTGTTTCAGAAACTGAAACAATTACACAAGTACACCTAAAACACACAAACCTGAGCAATGATGACGATAGATCACTGTGCTTTATCTGACTTTTTTTGGGTAGAAAATATTTCTGTAGCTTTTAAATTAATATAATATAAATCCACTATCTGAAATAAGAGATTTATAACACCAAAAACAATAAAAAATTTCAAAGTGTACTGAAAATGCTTTGTATTTTCAAAACTACCCTATTTAACCTTCAGTAAATGTTGAAACTTGAGAGCTCCTCGTATCATCTCAAAGTTCAGTTTCTCTCCTTTACAATGCTTTTCAATAAGTGGACAACAAACTATACAAATCCACTTGTCTCAAGCAAATCTTGCTATAACAGAACAGATGACCATATTTTGTGCACCCTACCATTTCCCATTCTAAAGAAAATTATAATTACTATGCCACCATTTTCAGGGCAAACAATTACAATTATTTTATGATGGTATCAGGAACTTCCCAAACCTTAACAAAACTAATGTCCTTTAAATTTTTGTTAAGAAATATTAAAATGTAATCTTTAAACTTGTGTTAATTCTCTGGTATGTTTATGTATGTTTATCCTGCAATAAATCAATGTCTTTAAACTGTTAATGTCATTGTTCCTGCTTATTAATCTCTAAAACCTACAATGCCAACACATCAAGCTGGGGAACAATATTTTCACCCAAAATTTTCATGATCAAAATTAATTCATATGTAATAATATAACTTCTTTTAGATAAACAACAAGTTACTTTACTTCTCCATGTTGCTTGGCTTCAATAAATTTAACATTATTATTAATAAAAAGGATTTGTGTCTATAGATAATTTTACCTTCACCTACCATACTATCAAAGCTTAACTATGCTTACCTGACATCGTGTCATAAAGAGAACATTTTTATAACTTTAAAATTAGTATAATTAAATATTTTTGAAAATGAGTGTGTGTGTGTGTGTTTTTTTCTTACAGCAAAGTCACATTAGGCCATCTGCAGAGTCCACCAAAAGGAATCAAACCCCTGATTTTAAGCATTGTAAATCTGTACTTACCACTACACCAGTGGTGGAGTTTTGGAAATGAAAATAAAAAGTTTATAGAAACGATAACAACATTTCCTGACCTTTGGTTTGTTCCTATGTCTTTGTTTGGTTTGTTCCTAAATTTTCCAAATAATTTCCATTGTTCTTCCCTGCAAGAACTATGTCTGTTTTTTTGGATATTTACATACAACTATACAAATGGTTCCTGCATTAGCTGTACCTATACTAGACAGACTAGAGAAAAGGACAGTCAACAGCACCCACCACCAACTACTGAGCTAATGGAATTGTGGACTTTCACTTTTATCAGGCACCTTTGGCACCAGTTGCAGAGCACAATTTTATGGCAACAAATGTTGACCATGGACCATTACATTCACAGTCTGGCATCCTGATCACCAAGCCACAACCAACCACCTCTAAGTAAAGTTAAATAACATAGGTAAATTATACTATCATGCTAAAACTTGTTGGTACAGAAACAGATTACCTGAAAAATACATGTAGTATACACATTAAAAAATATGCCGTTTTAATATCAATCTAGTCTTCTATGAATTTGGATGTATAACATAGGAATTTGTATGCTGCATTTTCATAAGTTAGGCACTATTACCACATAGACAGAGAACTACTTACAGGTCAAACTGTAAACTGTTTTTTTTTCTGACAGTATTAAGGATTGCCCAAATATCTGAATCAACTGATATTACTTCCAATAACAGCTTAATCAACTAATAACAAATAAATTCTCTGCAAATGATTCTCAAGAAATGTTAATTACAGAAAATAAAAAATAAAAAAGATGCAAAAATTTTATTACAGTCATAGAAGTTTCTGATTAAATCATTAAGTGTTCAAGATTTTCATTGTGCAACCATTCATTCTACCTTTTCAAACATCTGTATTACTTTGTGAAAGATGTATACATGTGCAGTTTTATTTTATTGAGCTAGGTAAAGTCTTCTCTTCAGAATTCAAATGAAAATCATGAAGTCAGAGCAAAGGAGAAGACAGTGTTCAGAAATAATACATTTATTTTTATTATATATTTAAGTTACTGTTGAAACTGAATAAATTCACATACACCAAATCCATGTTTTAAAGAAAATTTACAATCTCTCATTAAAGAAAATGGATTAGGCTGAGAAATATAATTTTAACAATTTTCATTAAATAATAAATTAGTTGTTACTTCCACATTCACAATTACGTCTTAAAGAGTCACATACATACATTACTGTATCACTCTCCAGGTGTTATAACACTGAAGCATATTTGTTTAAAAATATACATACATTTAGCCATTTCAAAATTAAAATACCACTAACATCTTTTCACACACACTCTTGGCATCGGCTACACTACACCGGAAATGAGATGCACACAATATTACGCAGAGAAATAAACAATTCCCAGAAAACTGAATGACCCTCATGATGCCACTAAACACAGGCCATGAACTTCTCTCACATTATTTATGATTTATAGCTAATTACCTTCATTATTCCTTTTCACAGGAGGTTAGTGCTCCTGTAGGTATTTAATGCAACAATAAAACTATAAATTTACAAAAAATAGTTGTGAAAAAGTTGACAGCCAAAACCTGAACACTAAAAAAACACATCAAACAAGAAATATTGTGCATAAAAAACAAATAAAAAGGGATACTATTCATATTATTTCATATTTTCAACTTATTTCAATGTGCATTGATCAGAATTTATGAAGTCAATACTGTTAGTGCTGTAGTTGGCTAAACAACAGATAGTTTTACCCTGTAAAAAAAAACAACAAATATATTCATTTTTTGTGCTTCAGAGGTTATGCAATGAAATATGAAAGGTGTAAGATGAAAAATGCTTTTTTCATCTTAATATAAAAATCATCTTGCACTGGGCCAAGTCACAGTCCGAGTCAGACTGAATCAGTAAATTCACAGACAAATGTTTAGAATAAATACTAACTTTGTGTACAACAGAATTTTAATGTTTACTGGAAAGTTCATCCACTTTCATGAGGATGAACAAAAGTAACTTCAGAATGACTAGCAATTTTACTAATGCAATGTACAGTGACAGATATACAAAAATTTGTCTTTGAAATATGGAGGGGGAAATACAGATTTTAAGTACAGAATAATAACATTATGATGCTTGGTCATGAATATTCTTTATTTTAGTTTCTTATAAAAAATTAATAAGAAATGTGTAACTTAAAAATGCTTAAATATAAACGTGTTCATCTTAAAAGAATGTATAAGTGACATGTAAAAAAGAAATCACTCAAATTAATGATGGGATGTGAAAAAAATATCCAATTGTAAAATTAATGTTTTGCCAGTTTTTAAAATCAGAAGTGTTTCTGTTTGAAAGAAATATGCCAGCACTGACTAAAAGTGAATAAACTGCATGTATACCCCATGTAATGAAAGAGGAAAATATAACAGTCCCCTACCAGCTATCCCCAGTGACTTATCTATATTTAAACCACACTGAAGCTATGAAATTATTCATTTAAAAGAAAAATAACTTCTCATTGGTAGATCCTGAATCATTGCTAGTTAATTAAATCATAATTAACAGAAACCTAGGATAAGTTGGAGAACAAACAGACTTCTCTCAAATTATTGTACGACAGTCAAAATACTTCTACGATATGTCCACTGAACTGATGTTATAGTTTTAAAATGCACAAGCTATTGATCCTCCATAACAGTGACCAGTACCTTTGTACTTCATACAAAGCTACATCTGTGATAGTTTCTTGATGATGTGTTGACATCAATTTTTCAAAAATAAAATACTCACTTTTGCCAATCTTAAAACAATATAATCTAGAAGCAAGCAGTGATCAACATCAATGCACTATTCCAACTATGAAAGACCATGATGAAGGTGGTACGACCAATGCCAAGTTTTAAAGCAACATAAGTACCAGTGGATGTCTCCCATCCATAAGCTTCGCACATGAATATTTACAGTAATAAACTATTTAAAAATATTACTTCATATAATAGTCATCTTTAAAAATATTTGTCAACTTTACTGACAGTGTTTGTAAATAAATATATTGGTTATAACTTTAGAATGAAGACATGCAAAAAACATTGTTGAATAATAAATGAAACAAATGATGCACAGTTTTACATACAGCGTTGAGGTCCAGGTTCGTCATTGTCATCCGTTTCCATTGCTTCATAATTTCGAATATCTTCTCTGGCAGTTCCATCTGCCACATAAAGATAAGATGATAAATTTAAGATTGAATAAAAGATCATAAAAAAAACTTAATAATCAAATATCTCAAAGTTGTTTTTAAACAGCTTTCAGTCCTCATGCTAAACTATTCTCAAATTTGAATCAAATAATTATGGATTCAACATGTATATTAGTTTTACCCTCAGCTTCAAGTTCAAAAATAAACATTGTAAAACTCTTATTTCTGTATGATCTATTCATCTACATTTTCTCTTACTCACATGAAACTCAAATTCAACACATTTAGTCAAAAGAATATTATCTACTTCAGTCTTGTCAAATGGGAGGTTTTGAATCTTTATTAATCTTCCATTGTCTATTCTGTTCACCTTTTTCATTAGTTTCAAGAAAGCCACCTTTATTAAACAAATACTGGCTGTATTTTTTTTTACTATCTACCAAAGATTATGATAGATGATTCTCAACCACATGACAGCTTCACATATTTCTTGTGTAACAGATTTAAATGTTTGTTTGTTTCAGTGTAATATATATTTAGAATTATAAAAAACTTGAATTGTTAAATGTGTATTGCTCAGATCCCACCTGTTCTATAAATACGTAGAAGATTCTTGAGTGTAAGAATCAACAATATATATGTTTTATGAAAGCACTAGCTAATCTTTGAATATTGTTGTCACGTGAATTTTTCAAGAATCTTGCCTAATTAGTATAAAATCAAGACATCACAACATGTGGAGAGACAGTTTTACAGATATTGTTCAGTAACTACAATCAAAACACTTGGAAACTTTAACTGTGACAAACGGTTATTAATCGGAAAACTAAAGATATCTGGCCAGGAACATTTAAAGGTGAATTTTCAACAAATTTAATAATTGCCTTAGAAATTGTACTTTGGTTAGGTATAATTCCTGTGTGGCTGCCATATTTTTAAACACTTTAGGTTTTAAGTAAAAAATGAAACAAAATATGTGGGTCCTCAAACTCAAGTTCCTCTCGGTCGTTCGGCTGTTTCTGTTACGTTTTACAACTGTGACGTAATAGTTGCCAAACACGCTTTGTTTCATGCCTACCATTTTGTTCCTTTCAGTGCTGGTGTTTTATGTAAATCTATCAGTGCTTTTTTCAGATTACATACTTTGTGAGACTATTTTTTGTCTTGATATTGTTACTTTATGTTTGTTTTATGATAACATGGTTACTGGTCAACAAATTCATAGTATTATGCTTCCAATACATCAATATTCAGGCAACTTCCATCAAAGCCTCGAGTCTGGGTATTGCACTCTTCATCTTTTAATCGATTTGACACCTTGTCGTATGAGCGACAACAAACGCACTCTCTCCTGGTTGGCATCTGCTCGCATAAACCACATCTACACCTTGCACAAACATACGAAATATGTCATAAATTATACATTTATGGTAAATATTAAATTAGCTATTCAAACTGCTACATCTAGTTTGATTTTATAGACAGAATTATGACTTATAATTGAAATTCATTTTGTTGCGAGTTATAAATTCCTGGTACAATGATTGTGGAAGGGCCGAGTATTAGTTACCATAGTTGGCAAAGTATAAACAAATAAAACCCAGTCTGTGATACCAATAATTTATAAACACCAGACAGGTTTCGAGATGCTTAAAATTGCATGTGAAATAATACAGACCATATTTGTTGTCATGACATTGGCTTACCATTCTTCCACTGGAGGTATGACCGACTCGTAACCAGCCTGGGTGCTATCAGTATCACTCACAGTTCCGCTACTCTCGCTCGTGGAACTGCCCTCATCACTAGAACTTGTCAGATATGTGTCAAAAGTAACTGTTCTAGGTTCGTTCAGAGTAGGTTCGAATTGATATGGTGCTACTCAACACTGTTCAGAACACAAAGTCAAAACAGACTCTGCCTCTGTTTCTCCAAATGTACTGGCCATGTTTATTTACATTCGATGTACTGACGTTAGTAGCTTGTTTGGCAACTATTACATCACAGCACTTTTCCTAGCGGCAAACGTAAAAACTAGAATGTTCGGATTGATGCTTGGAAAGGGTTATTTCTGTACCAAGTTCTAAGTTTCATTTATTAGCACATATTTTTCATAAAAAATGTGAACCTGCAAAATTAATCAGTACGAGTAGTTCTTTTGACTGTAAAGTGTTTTTTTTTCTGTAAAATTCACCTTTAAACATTTCAAACTTCAGTGAATTAACTAAGAGGACATTAGATATTTGCATTAGGAACAAACTTGTGTGAAGAACAGAGTTAACCAGCATTCTTGTCGAGTGAATTGTATCTGTGTGTCAAAATAAAAGTAATTTGTGCCTCGTAAACTACTGACGAAGTATTCAGTTCCAGACTTGATACAGGACTTCATATTTTTGTTTGTAAATTCATAAAACTTTTGAATATAAATCATTAGTTGTTACAACCATTATCATAAACTGTATTGTTACTTGTGTATTAAAATATATTTGTGTGCATTAATCTTGCTGGCAAATGTCATAAATTTGATACATATTGATCATTCAATTAACTTCTACATTAAAATTTCTGGTTATTTGAAATTGTAAGACATAATATACGTAACATAATAAATCAAAGACTCATCCAGAATAAATTATAATACATAACACTTGTTGTAAAGTTCAAGCCAGTCACTTCCATTCAGCACATTCTCGTGCCAAAGAGAAACAGAAGAGTTACATCTATGTAGCTAACATACTGGAGGATACACCATATGATTTTGTGACTATGCTATGTCTTGTTTTGAAACCAACTGTACACATAAAAACACTCTCCTGGGTACTATGAACTGTAACTGCTAATGTGGAATTGGACTAAGAGAAGCACAAGCATCTGGACAACACTCACCACAGAGTGAAACCAGTGAAAGTAAAATGTAAGGGACCCTGGTGAAAAGAGACAAGATTATGATTAAAATAGATGTTATTAAAAACAACCATGAGGTAGTGGAAAACTCCCTGAAGAAAGCTATCCAAACAAGTACAGAACATGAAACAAGCATCGGAAGAAGTCTGAATACTGGCTTGTAAAAAGTCCCTCACTGGATAAATGAAATGGTTGACAAAAAAACAAATGTTTTGAATATGATGAGACATAACTCAGAAGATGACTCACTTGTAAAGACCAAAATATGCAAAATGGATAGTTTAGAAATGAGAAAATTCAAGGGAAACTGAATGATCCCAATGAATACACAGTTGAAATGATCACCACAAAAGGAAGAAAAGTTCATCTAACATGACAGACCAAAACAAATTATCAATTACAAATTACTGCAAATATGAGAAAAAGATGGCAAAAGAACTGCAGAGATGGATGTATCCCCTTACCTAGTTGCCAAAACTTATAAAGAAAGGTCCTCTCAGGATATAGCATGATCTATCAGGAGAAAGAAATTCCTACAAACATGCCAACAACTCCAACTTATGCCATCAACATGTCAGCAGGCAAGAAAAATATACTTATACCAAGAGGTGAAAAATGACAGAAAACAAAAACACAAAGGAGGCTACAAGGTCCATCTATTCCATTACATAATAAAACAGCAAATCTTCCAGTCTGAAACAGAAAAATCAGAAAGAAGGAGAAAACTAAATAGTTTCTTCCTTCTTCCACCAATAAGAGAGTAGAAGACAGAGAAAAGCCCACAAATCTCACAAGATCAAATGATTAATTGAAGAAAAAAGGTAGAGGTGGGTCCAAATCAGACTTGTAAAAAACTGACTAAGTAAAGAAAGGTGTCAGAAAACAAAATCCAAATTTCCCAAAAGATCAACAAAAAAGGCATCTTGAGAAGCCGTAGGAGAAAACACCACAGGTCAAATGAATGTCTCCATCTCTGAACAGATTAAAACATAGGCAGCTCCAACCAAAAGTGACCCCTCCCTAGACCACCAAGAGATGAAGGATAACACAGGAGATGTGGGGGAGGTGGATTTGAATTAGCTGCCTTGCTGGCAACTGTAATACGAGAATTCATCCTCACAAATATTACATATATTTAAAGGTTTTTTTTTTTTTTGGATGAGGTGGGGGCTATCATTATACTGAAATTCACAAGGCAGCACAAAAATTCCAATCCTTAATAGGATGACACACAACATTTCATTAGGTTTGTTTGTTTTTGAATTTTGCACAAAGCTACTCGAGGGTTATCTGTGCTAGCCGTCCCTAATTTAGCAATGTAAGACTATAGGGAAGGCAGCTAGTCATCACCACCCACCGCCAACTCTTGGGCTACTCTTTTACCAACGAATAGTGTGATTGACAGTCACATTATAACGTCCCCACGGCTGAAAGGGGGAGCATGTTTAGCGCGACGGGGATGCGAACCCGCGACCTTCAGATTACGAGTCGCACACCTTAACACGCTAGGCCATGCCGGGCCTCATATCATTAGGAAAACTATA
This sequence comes from Tachypleus tridentatus, assembly GCF_004210375.1. Classification (NCBI taxonomy): domain Eukaryota; kingdom Metazoa; phylum Arthropoda; class Merostomata; order Xiphosura; family Limulidae; genus Tachypleus; species Tachypleus tridentatus. The sequence continues at coordinate 90,449,391 of NC_134828.1, forward strand.
ATCATTGCTTTGTTGAGACAAAGTGATTTCATAATCTCTGCAAGTTACTTATGTACAGTACGAGGATAGAGAGCACATTCATCAGGATGAAGAAATTTGCAAATTATACATTGCCAAGAGCATTTAAGTGAGGTAAGAGACTGGAGCATGCAAGACCATTAGATAAGCAAAGCTGATGTTTAAAAATAGCTATATTGTCAGTGGATGGTATGTTTTAGAATTATTTGACAGAAAGGTATATAGTTATAAAAAGCTCAGTTTACACTATATTTCATGAACTGTTAATCTAAAATTGGTGCATAATTTTCATATTAACATAGATGTAACTACCATTACTTCTGTTGTCTACTTTACCAAATATAGCACTTATGGTGGTTTCTTACCTAAATAAGCTATAGTTAGAGACAGTTAAACTGTATTTGGGTTTTATTTCTATACTTTAGTTAATTATATGTTTTAAAAATCATATTTCAATGGTTTGATGAATTTTATAAGTTTGTCACCTATATTACGAAGAGTTATAAACAAGATGATGCTTATATATCACATCTAGTTCAAGCAATGTGTCTCTGCGAAGAGTCAGCCAAAATAACTAAGTAAGGCCACGAGGCCATTAGTTGATGTGTAAATATTTAACGTGTCAGCGTAAATAATAAAAAGATGAAGGAAGCTTACAAATAAACTAAGTAAAAAGATGGACTTTTAGTGGATTTCTTTGAAGAGCTGAAAGGTTTGTACATATTTTCATTTGTTAATACTAAACAGTTTTTTGCACTGTGTTTTGATGATAATGAATAATTACTGATACAGTAAATAAAACAGAAAATAAAATATAAACACTTACCTTAACTAAAAACACTTAAACACTTATGAGGTCTAAAAGAATATGGAAATGAAATGTGAAAACTCTAAAATTACAGTTAGAACATATATCCTTCATATAAAAATCGATTTGCAGGTGAGCTATCAAAGACCAAGTGCAAATAACATGACGAAATGAATTTTTATTTAAAATAATATAAAAATAAAAATATTTTATTTTTTCTGAAACAACATACTTTAAGGAATGTGTTTGTCAAATTTCAAACCATTTCACCAACAAATATTAGTTGAGATTAAAGTTATTTTTTTGGTTTATTTTGGATTTTTTTCTGATATGACTAAGTGTTATGTAATGACAATATACCTAACATGTAAACATTTTTATTATAAACACTTTGTTCTATACCTTTATTCATTTTAAATAACTGTACATTCTTCATCATTTTATATTTATATCTAATACCTACTGCAGTTGACAGTGTATAAGAAGACCCTGATATTTTTTAGCATATCAAGTGTATTTCTTTTAGGTTTAGCATATAAGATAACATATATGATGTTACTGTTGTAAAGAAGTTATTTTTAAACTGTGTTAACCTGCACTTCGTATCAATCAATACAACCACAAGTGTTTTTTTATATTCTTCAAACAGTACAGACAGCTCAATGCATCATAACTAAAGTCAAACACATAATAAACAACGTTAGGTTTTCATCACAACTGAACTCCTTTTCTATTACAAAAAAAACTGAACCTTAAGATAGTGATGTACTAAAAAAATGTTTACATAATTACGTGCATTAGAGAAACTAACTTTTTTGATATATAAGCAATATTTTAGTATGACAGGTAAGCTCAATACATTTCAAATAAAAATGTCACGATTAGTTGTAACTAGCATGCGAAATATCTTCTAGTTATGAAAAATCGAAATGAACAATACAATATGTAATGCAGCAGTTGGCATGATGCCAGCACAATAACCCAAAAAAGCAACCAAAAGTCAAAAGTATGTAGTTTTGGATAAACATGCTATTGACAACAGTTCTTACTGAAACTGTATTTTTAAACTTATGTTAAAGATGAGAGGTAAAATCATGCTCTGTTTTAAGAATAAGATTAATCCTGACAAAGGATGTTGACTTCAAACATTGATCTGTAATCATAAAACAGCATGTATGTAGGTCTGTTTGAGACCACTATAGCTTCAAGAGGAAAGAACCTAGAACATACTAAGTAGACTCTGAGGGTATGCACCTACGTATTATTACTTATTCAAGAGCAAGTGGATATCTTTTTATGAGGTAAAGTAGTCAAAACCCACATTTAAAGAATGAGTGACTGCTATAGCTCCAACAGCAAAAAAAACCTAGAAACATGAAGTTCTGCTCTTTTACTAAGAAAACCCTGGAAAATGCACCTAGGTATTATCACTAATTCACAGGCTAGCATTTTTTTTAATGAGGTAAACTAGTGAAAAACTACATAGAAAACAATTAGTTCTTTATACAACTTCTAATATACAAAAAAGCCAGTGAGTTTTAGTAACAATGTGTTCTAACAATGGCTTTTATGTCATGTTGCTTAGCAACAAAAGTATAGAAGTTTTACTTTATGCTAAAATGGGTTCAGAATACATGCACTATCAACTTAACCCAAGCAAAACCAGGGACTTTTGCTAGTAAGCACTAAATAAGCAAAAGCTTACAGTTTTTATTTCTTTGGATAGATTGCTAACTGCTTATCACTGGAATGTTTATAAATGGAGCACAGGTTAAGAAAAAAAGTTCTGTTCACAGATATTTTCAGCAATGTGTTGACTGCATAACCAGCATCAGCAAACAAGTGATCACATACTCTTTCCATAAAGCTATTAACTCAAATCAGACTTCTGATACTGAGCAATGTACTTAGAGTGAAAAAATGGTGAAATATTTCCACAAGTTTCCTTCATGACTTCAGTTATCATCTTCATCTAACTCAATAACTGCATTCAGCGAGTTCTGAAGTATGATTACCACTGCTGTGTTAGTGGAATATAAATACAAAGTATATTAAACGTACGAAGGTATTATCACTTATCGTAATGTATTACATACAATACGTAAAAAGTGTCATAAACAGGCATGAAATACGATACTAGTTAGGGAAGCTGCAGGCTTGAGACCCATAGCAACATTCCAGTTGTAACCCCAAGAGCAAGAATTCACATCACAGGTGTAGGAGGTTCAGAAAACTCCAATGGGTAGATAAAATGCACAATGAAACAATGTCAAAAAAGCAGTTAATAGAACACTAATGGAAGTTGGGTGCAAGATTCCTCCTTAATGAAGAGTCTAGTGTTATATGATTTGTCTATATATATATATATATCTAAGATAATTGTCTTGAATGATTTTGCCAAAAATATTAGATAACTGACAGAAATAAGTTCTGTAAGAACCAGTAACAAAGTGGAATTTGATTACAATCTGATGGAATAATCCATTTGTTGCTGGAAGGTCCCACTTATACCAATCAAGTTAAAAAGTATTTTTAAATGCAGATCTGCTAAACTTCTTGAACAATCAGAAAAACGTTAAAAACTGTATGTTTAATTTCACGTTTCTGACTTTGTAAGTTTCTCCACATGTACCTGACTCCAGTAGATGGTAGTAATCGAGGATCTACAAGAAGTTCACTGCACAAACAACCTCATAAGTATGTTATTTCTCAGTCTAACAGTTGTTCATTAAAGTTCAATAATATATGACGTATAAAAAGATAAATATGAAAAACATTAACTGTACTAAAGAAACAAAACATGAAAATGCTAGAAGTGGAATTACTTGAAGATATCTCAGAAAAATCATTACAATAGTTATACAGATTATGACTGAGGGAATTTATTCTGTTAAAATAATTGAAAACTAATATTGTATCTTTGCTATTGAATGTACTAGAAGTTATTACTCTTTAATAAGTGTAAAGCCAAACCTCATGACTAAGCCCATGAGCTGCCCACATGCCCATTACATGAGTCATAAGAGTAATAAGACAACTGATAACCTTTAACCTAGTGATTCTCTCCAACATCACAAGACAAGCAAGGCAAGAATTTAATAAAATGTTTTACCACATGGTCACCAGGTGTCATACACTCAAGTAAGACACATGAGCTAGTGTGACAGTTTTGCCAGCTGGTTAATGAGTAAATGTTTTTAAATTAAACCTATTTCTTTCAATATAACATGTGGGTTTCTAAGGTTACAAAACTAATGTTTAGCACAGGTTAAATAGCCATGCATCACAGCTTAGAAGTTTGTGCAAAGTACTTAAATATTATTCCTTTAAAAAAAAAAAAAAAATTCTTGATTTCAAGAAATTTACATGTACCAGATATCTGGTTTTCTAATTACATTTTTTGTAATAGATACATGCAAGTACTATGAATAAGTTATTTTTTGACCAACAATAGCTTTTATTCAATTGCATAGTTAGTTTAATATTTACAAATTCACATAAACACACTGGAAGAAATTTGACAACAGTCAAATAATTAGTCATCAATTAACAATATTTATATTACCAGTCAAGTGGCTTTTCAGCCATAATTTAAATAATACTTATCACAAAAGATACATCGATAAATACAAGTAAAATGAGATGTCACAATAGTTTGTTTGAAATCTTATCTTAATAGAAATGTGTACAACTGTTGAAAACAAATTTTATTGGACAGCTTAATCTTATCCTAAAGTATATTTCTTAGGTAGACAAAGTATTAATATGTAAACGTGATTGTAACCTGATCCAAAGCCTCGTCCTTTTCGCCTTTTGGCTCTCTCTTTCAACTTCTGCACACTTTCTGAAATAGAATAAATATTTTAAAAAACACATTGTAAGAAACAGGATTCTACAAACATGATAAATTATATACATCAACTTTTATGTATAATTAAAAAAAATTACACCACTAAATTTCCTAATGCTAATATCACTTCTACGTTTTCAAGTACACAATGAATTATACATCGTACTTGTAATTATTACATATACTTTACAGCTATATCTTGACACAAAACTATAATTCAAACAGAAACTATATTCTGTGTTATCAAAAAATGAAAAGTACTAACACACTGTACTGTTTGTTTTTAATTAAAGAGGCTAATGCATGAAAATATGGTAACAATGTATAATTGAAATTAAAACTAAACATTAAAAAACAAAAAGTTGTATGCTACGTAACTACATGACATGAACTGTAAATACTAATCTTATTTTTATAAGCAATATTATAAACAGGTAAATAAGAGACAAGAAATGATTTGTGATCCACTATGGATAACTATTAGCTCTGTGAAACAAGCTGGTTATTTTAGTCTTACCCTACACAGTTCTGTTTATTGTATTCACATATTCTACTTCATAATTTATTATTTTATATTAGGCCTAATAAAAATAATTGAAGCATTAGACTGTATATACATGTATAATGCTTACAAAACAGTAAATACTAGAGTGAAGTTTACAAAACCTTTGACTTTTAAAAAAAAAAAAAAACAATACACTAGAAAACAAATTATAATAAAAAACAAGTTTCAAACAATAATTCACACTTGCATAGACATCAAAATGGGTTTAATCTAAGAAAAAAACGGCTTACATCACAAGAGACAGTACAATGTAGATATTTAAGAATACATGCAAAATGACCAACTGTCTTGTCTATTTTATGTTTTTTGTATTTTTACATTGTATGTACAAATTAGTATAACAAAAATATGAAATAATTTTTAACTGAAATAGTTATATCATATCACTGAATAAATATGTGACAATCATCCTGACAAATGTCAATGTTCTATTTACATGGATTGTTTGTTTTGAATTTTGTGCAAAGCTACACAAGGACTATCTGCACTAGCCATCCCTAATTTAACAGTGTAAGACTAGAAGGAAGGTAGCTAGTCATCACCATCCACTGTGAGCTCTTAGGCTACTCTTTTACAAATGAATAGTGGGATTGACTGTCACATTATAATTCCCCATGGCTGAGAGGGCGAGCATGTTTGGTATGATGGGGATTCGAACCTGCAACCCTCAGATTATGAGTCAAATGCCTTAATCCACTGGGCCATGCCAGGCCACAAGCAAAATATTCAAATTGGGGATTGGGCTATTGAATCTTGCCAAATGCAAGGTTTACATCCAAATCTATGAGATGGCTGTTTCTTCCCTTTTTATTTGGCAAGAGTAGATATTAGCAATATTTCTGACCCTGAGCTTTATATGGAAAATATTGGTATTGACCTGAGTTAAGGAAACATTAATCCCTTGGTGGTATGTAGAAAGAATGAGTGATTAAAAGTTAAATATCAGATCTAAAAGTTTCTCTCATTTATTTTTGATAGGTTAAAAGAAAATGTGCCTAAGAATTGATAAGTTGTTAGCTATTCCTATTTTTAAAAGGTTGATGAGAGTTGATCAGGAAATTTTAGGTCAGTTAAACTTTCTTCTATAGTGAAAAATATTGTATTCTTATCAGAAATATTTTTTTTTAGTATGAAGAAATGTAAGCATATGAATGTGTTAGGCTAAGAATTCTTCTACAGTAGGTATATTACTTACTGGCAATAGACTGACAAGAAACAAACAGTATGCACTAAGTTTGTTTGTAATATACATTAGAAATAAGTTGAATGTATGTACAAAAATCTTTACATTATGGAGATCAAAGCTGTATCTTAAACACTGTACAGTTTTATTCTTGTCAAAAGTCCACTGAGGTCTATTCAATTGCTTTAAAATTCAATGGACAAGCCAAACTATTTTTCTTTATTCAGTTGCAATGGTACCTGTATATAATTCACATACACTGTCTCGTAAGTTACAGCATTTGTATCTTCTACTTCCAACAGCTGTCTGCTTTTTTGTGCTTCCAAATAAACATCTGCCTTTCATCAAAGTACACACAGGCAGGTTCAGCTAGCTTAGAATTCCAATGATAAATTATTTTCATCTCTTTCAAATTATTAATCTGACTCTAACAAATCAACTGTTAGGCCTTTTGCTCCTATGAGATTAATTTTACATTTTCTAAATCTTCTGTCACAAAACTTCTCTTTTTCACAACTTTACTTTTTACTCTTTGTGTTTGCTCATCTTGCTACAGCAATTTATACTTCTAACACTTAGGCTTTCAAGAAATCTCTATAGCCTCGACATCACTGGATCAAAGACACAAAATTAATTGTATTCTTAAGAGGGCTGGTATGGGTATTAAAACTTTAAATTAAGTACAGAACAATGTCAACCTTCTTAGCTCATCTTCAGGTTAACCTGAAAAATCTAATAAAGTTTGAATACCCATTTCACCCATCTTAAGAAAACATTTTTATTTCAAATAGGTTTCTCATCATCACAAACAAAATTAATTAATTAATAATACCACAAACACTAAAGTCTTAAATCTGACAAGTCTTATAAAAAGCAGCTTTAAAACATTTATAAACTATGGTATAAATTAAAGTCAAAACAGTCTCACCAAAATGAATTATTTTCTTACTAATACAATTTTTGAGGATGCAATTTGTATATTTGGATAATGGAGAGGATGTGGACTTCGTATTAGATTCTCAAATAGCTTGCTTTAAACATGAAGGTGTTGCACACAAGGTTAAACAAAAATCTGATCAGTAAGGGTTAGAAAGAATTAGTTAATATTATAAAATGCATAGAAGAGAGAAAGCAAAAGCTTTTTCTTTGACAGATTGTTTAGGAAGAGTATCCATGATGAAACTCTGTAGAATGGACAGCAACTGCCTGTTGTGGAGACACAAGTGTTGAGAATGACATTTCGAAAGTCTTCTGCCTTTCGTCTTCAAGTCCAACTGAAGACGAAAGGCGAAAACTTACAAAACATCATTATCAACACTTGTGTCTCCACAACAGGCAGTTGCCGTCCATTCTACAAAGTTTCATCAAAGCAAATGGTTATTATTTAAGTCGTCAAATTGAGTTTATTGGTAGTGTTGTCCTTATCTCAGAAGTCACAGCTAGAGTAACTCAATTTGTTTTCATTAAATTAGCAAAATTTACTGAGGGCTTTAAACTATTGAGTACTTCTAGTTGTATTGAGGATGTTGAGATAATGGAGAATAAATTTAATCAACTCATAAGAGGAACAAGTAATTGGCAAACAACCTTTAACTACAGCAAGTGCAAGTAATACATTTGTTATTCTAATTATTTGTATCATTTAATCCTTTCATGACAGGCTCAATATAATACACAGGAGTTTGTCTACACACTCGACATGTTGAATATTTCCACTAACTTTTGATGCAGCGTGTACCTTCACAAAATTTAGTAGACTTTTAGTACATGTTACAAGTATTTTTACACAAAAAATCAGACTTTTTTAATGAAACATTTTACTAAAGATTTCTTTGTGAAAATGTTGAGTGTGTTTCATTACCAATCTAAGTACAAAGTGATTTCATGTTATGAATAAAAAACTATTCTCATCCCAAAAAATCTCTTATTTGTGTAATCTCTAAAACCTAATAAATATATTTCAAAGGTTTGTTTTCAGTAATACTTCATATTTTATTATTTCCTACACTCTTAACCATGTGGGATCTGTCATTTGACCTAATTCATAACAATCTCAAAAAAAAGGAAATATAAATTGTTTTTTGTGCTAGAAAGAATACATATTGTAACACAGAACTACAAATATTTAGTCAAAGTAATTTAAGCCTCATTAACACTATATCTACACACACACACACACACACACACACATAATTTTGATTTTCCAATTTATGGTTTACCCTCCTTACATGGTAATGTACCAAACCTATCTATTATAAACATTATAACTTTGCAGTTATTCAGATATTGTAAAATTTGTAACAAATTACAATATTTTAATACTGTTGATATACTGATACAAAAGTTAATAGTTAATAGATTTAATAAAGAAATTTCAGATAAAATTATTAAATTATTCTGTAACAAATACAATAATGTATTAAATAAATACAAAGAAAGGAAAATCAGAAAAATTCTACTAAAATTATTTTTAGTTAAAAATAAGGTCATTTAAAAACTTAGCACTACTTTATGTGGATGTACACCTTGAGCTGCATATAAAAGCATTACAGTCACAGTAAACTCTCACTTTACTGATGTGTTAATTAATGCATCTACCATATTGGGAACAGGAATGCTAACTTTAAGAGGTAAGTTTCATCTTTCTTACCCAGAAATAGCAGCACCTTACTTTCCTTTTTTTCATCTTTTCCTTTTTCTTATTTTAACTTGGGAAAGCAATCACCTTCTAACAACTGTCTGCAGGCAGTAAAGGGTGATAACAGATGTGGGACATTGGGAGTTTGAGCATTCACATCTCACTCTCCTAATATCTATATTTCTAATCTTTTTATGCAAGACAAGCAAATTAGAGGCTAAGAATGATAGATGGTGTATACCCATCACTAGGTGGGTCCTACTTCTGCAATCGCCTCCAAAACCAAGGATACATTTTATAATCCTACCTCGAAGCTTGTACCATAGGATCTGTTTTTAAAAATATGCAGCGTATTTTGTTTAATTTTAATGTGTTCTGTTTATAGCTTAAATATTTATGGTTATAATATACATTATTACACTGATCTTCCAGTCATGCCTAGCTAACATTACACAAGTTGCATTGACATGATGCATGTACACGTTACATATCTAATGAAATAAAACTGATCTTTAGTCTTCCCATCTCGGCTGTGTTTTAGGAAACTAGCATTTTGTAATACACAGTCACGTTATTATACATTAATATATGTACACAGATTATTACCACTTAGATTTAAATTATTAAACTTATTTGTCTTAAAATATAAAAGAATAAATAAATAAAACAAACAACTCTCTTCTCACTACAACTTTAAACTCAGTTGTTGCTGGGTATAGATTGCTAAACCTTTTAAAATTATGCAACTGAAGAATGTCAAAAAAATGTTTAGGTTTTATATATACAGTTGAATAACTAAAAAAATCATAAATAACTATACTGATATATACAATTTCACTATAATTTATTAATCTTAGTAATTAATAGATATTTAGATTTTTAAAAATATGAAACTTCAAGAAGAATAAGACACAAAAATCTTGGTTCAAAAGAATGTGGTAGCCTTTTCACAAATTAAAATGGCTGAGAAAATTACTAATGGACATTTTAAGCTGCCAATTGGTCATCAACATGTCATATATTGATGTAAGTGTACTGGGTGGCCCATAAGTCCCTACCCATCCATATGTTATTATGTTATATTCAATTATGCACGTATGAGTTAAAGGCAGCTGTTACTGTGGCATTTGGAACAATAACCCCTGCTATGATGAGGAAAATGTCTCACAGAACATGACATCACATAATATTATGCAGCAAGAATAAGGGACAGCACACAGATACACTGGATACATAAGATATATGGATGGGTATGGATTTATGGGCCACCCTATATACAAGAGACCGCTTCCAAAAATGGAAAGAGGTGAATGGGGCCCATTGTGTTTGATTCAGTACATAAGCTATATCTCAGCAAAATAAAACCATACAATATTCTTATTTTATATTCTTTTTAATCAGTAACCTGAGTTCCTAATTTATACAAAACTATAGTCTTGGTACGATGAGGAAAATGTCTCACAGAACATGACATCACATAATATTATGCAGCAAGAATAAGGGACAGCACACAGATACACTGGATACATAAGATATAAGGATGGGTATGGATTTATGGGCCACCCTATATACAAGAGACCACTTCCAAAAATGGAAAGAGGTGAATGGGGTCCATTGTGTTTGATTCAGTACATAAGCTATATCTCAGCAAAATAAAACCATACAATATTCTTATTTTATATTCTTTTTAATCAGTGACCTGAGTTCCTAATTTATACAAAACTATAGTCTTGGTATTTTGACACGAATATTTAATTTTAAACACTGCTACATTCAACATACTGTGAGAATCACTAAAACCTGTATTTAGGCGTGTTCTTTTAATATTCACTTTTAAATTAGGAAGTCAACTCATATATTAAAGTTTGAGTTGTAATCTAAAATTTAATTCCAAACTTGTTGACATAAATTCATAAAATATTTGTTCAATAAAATTTTGAATGCAACTGAGAAAATGCAATGGCATGACCTTTTACCGGTGACCCATCTTGAAAGGGTTAATATAGATGGGAAGCACTCAATAGCACCACTAAAATAAAAATAAAAAATTCTGATACAGCATATGCAAGTCTCACAAGTCTTCTAAGCATTGCTCTGTTAGTAGCAGTAAAGCTAACAGAATTATAAATGCACTGATTATGAATCAAATGCAATAATTATCTCCATATATAAACTAACTCTGATTGCATTAGTAATTCTACATACAGGTTTGATCTCCTTATTTAAGAAATGTTATTAACTCACTAGAAAGAATTAAGATAGCCTTACAGGGATAAGATTAAGTCTCTAATTTATTTTCTCTTGAGAAAAGTAAGATGTGATCTTACTGATGTTTACTAGATTGCCTGAAAGATCTATAAGACATAGAACTCTAATTTCTTTGTGCTATATTCTAACAGGACAAGAAAACACAAGCTTAATATAAGAAAAACAATGACTAATATCTAAAGAAACTTATTTTTTAAACAAAATTCACTTATAAAATGAGGTGCTACTAACAGTGTTACAAAAAATAAAAAGTTACAAAAGTTTAAGTATACAATGATTTTTCTCTGAAAACAAGATATGGAAGATTTAATTATACCTCTCTCTAGATTAAGTATTCAAGAATAATAATAGAAATTTGTGTGCATTTATCATGATTAATTTAAGAAGCATGACTGGATTTTAAAGTGTACAAATCATACCCGTCACTTCTATTTTTACTTTATAATGATGACTATAAGCTAAAACTAAATAAGGAAATAAGAAATTTACTCCTACAAATTACTTGTATTCTGAATTACAAGAATCAAAATAACAAAAAATAATAATGAATAGTTACTTCATATTAAAATTAATATATTAAAACCAATCAAAACAGGTTAACAATTTGTCTCAAATGGTACTATACAAGGCAATCACAACATTTTTAATCTTATAAATGTAAGTTATATCTCAGCCCTCGCACACATTGTCATTGTTATTTTAATGTCAATAATAACTAAATATGCTAATTCATAGGTCATGTAATAAAGGCATACTGGTAGGCATAATTTTTTATACTTTATCAATTTATGTTACAATTTATAAATACAATCAGTCACCAGGCCTACTACTTTTTTGTTTTTTTATTGTTATACCAGTCCTACTACTACTAATACTAGTATCTCTAATGCTCGCGCATTCCCAAATCCAAGCACCAAGTCTGTACAGACAATCACTAATCTTCAGAGAATAAATAACCAATCTCTCATATTCAAAAAAGGGTTATTTCAATTTTAAAGATAACTTTAACACACACATAACAGTTTATTAAAGTTTAAACTCACGATCTCCTTCTTCATCTACTTCGAAATCTTCCCCACCGCCATCTAAATCTAATACGTCCGCCATCTTTTTAATTCTTAACACAATAAACTATTACAATACTTTTACATATTGTGACGTAATAAATCAACGATAATAATAATAATAAACGTTCAATAAATAATTTATTTTTATTTGTCGTATATCAAGTGACCCACTTAAGCTATACAATAAGAGTAAATAAAAAGCTTATTTTTATCTTCTCATTACTTATATAAGAATAGGGTAAAATTGAGTTAATACGAAAAAAGTATAAAAATGAAAAAGTCCAATATTCAACAGAGAATAGAATATACGAATAGGTGAAATATTTTCACGTTTGCTCACCTTGCTGGACAAAAAGTGTTTTTTCAAATGCAAAAAGAAAGCGAAACAACTGTGTTATTTTTGCTGTTACATTCCTGATAAAGGAATTATCATGCGCAGTTTTGTTAAAAAAGTATATGCTTCCTTTGGGTACATGATGAAAGAATTTTTATTTGAAAGTTGACAGAATCAACATATGTGTTTTGAATAGTAAAATATATCATCTTGTAATTGGGATCCATTAAGAAGTGTAATATACAAATTTCAAAAACAAAGGAAAAAGAAACATATAGAAGAAAAACAAAATGAACAAGTAGGGATAAAAATGAGAACATACAGAGATTGTAGTTATTGGTAATTCCTTAGCACTGCACGTGAACAGGAGAGTCTATCAGGTAAATATGGAGAAAAAATATACTATGTCATCCAGGAGTGAAGAATATAACTGACAGATAAAATGATATAGTAAAGGGTGCTAACAGTATTTGTAAAGCACGTGAAGGTTAATGATGTAGTGAAGGTTAGATCAGAGGAGATAACTGATAAATATAAGTGATTAATAAAAGCATTCTAAAAATGTCATAATAACTTAATTTTGTCAGAGACACCACCAAGATTATAGTGTGAGGATAAAATTATAATTAGGGCACTAAGGTTGAATGTTAGGTTTATATCAACAAGCAGAATGGGTCTGTGGGGTTGATTAAATGACAAAATAGAGCTTTTTCTGGAATAGATGCTTTACATTCCAGTATGATAGAGGCTGAGTTGTTTGTAGGGGCAGCTTTAAATCGGGCCTAAACAGTGGTGAGGTTAAAATAATGAAGTAAAAATAACATGTAGAGAAAATTATAGTGTAGAAACAAAGAACAGGAGTAGTTTTAATGCTAAAAGTAAAAGAAGTAATATGAATGACGTTAGAATACTACTTTTAACGGGGGTTTGATGTAAGGAAAGTAACTCAAACCTAAATAAATGTAGATATTCTTTATGACAGAAATACCTTTCAAAATCTGTAAGAAATTGGCGCTATGAGATTAAATATGGAATCAATTTGCATAAAATATACATTTAACAAAGGTATGATTGTTCACATAAAATCAAGTTAAAAGTCAACATATTATAACTCTTTTGTTACACTACATGGGGAGCTAGATTTAAATTAGCATAAATATGTATGTTTTACTAAAGTACTGTACTATCTTTATGCAGAATTATTAATTAAAAATTTTCTATAAAACAGTAGTATACTAGCTATTTCAATTATTCGATGTAATTTACGTATATGTCTACATTACTAAGATAACATGCTTGCATGCTCCGATCTTCTGGAAAATTTTTTCCACAAATAACAGTGTCATATAAATTGTATATTAAAGTTAGAGCACGCAGTCTTTCTTCGGTAATTATTCAACAGGTGGAGAGCAGATGCAGTACTTTCACGTAAACATGAATTTTGTGGCAGTGTGGTGAAGGGTTTCAATCTTTAAGTTTCAAAATGCCAACAGAAGCCATTGAATGTGACAGCACAAAATGCTCGTGCTTTGTCAGGAGAATGTAGAATACGTAGAAAACGTTAAATATCAGAAGCATCTATCCTATAACTATATAAGCATATTTTTCTTTACACCACAAATTAGGGGATTTGGTCGAGCACCCTCAAACCACCCCTATACAGGAACCTGATAGCAATATAATACTAAAACAAAGGAAGGAGATACTTGATATGTTAAATGTGAGTTACGTCCTTTACAAATTCAGGATATTGAAGCTAATAGTATTAAGGTTGCAATATATTTTGACTTCTGTTAGTGGTTTCAGGAAGAGAAAGCTTTTAGCTAGAATTTCTTACGGACATCATGATACAACTAATGAAATTAATGAGACGTTCCAGAGTGTGATAAAAAAATTCAGCTGTTAATCTATATAACTGAAGTACAAAGAACCTGTGTGTCTGTCTGTTTGACCATTATATAACTACACTTAGGTCGTTGGACCAACATCAACAAAACATTGTGAGATGATAGTTTGGAACAAACGACATGTTAATAGTGGGGTCACGACCCCTCCATTGTCCATTACTGTTATTATTGCGCATTTATCATGTTTGACATTACTTAACGTTACTAACATTCGTATATGACACTACTTTCTCATACCATTGTGGGGAATGGCACACTTAAGGTCCATATAGCATTATATATGGAAGACTTCAATTACAAACGGCAGCTACTATTGCAATAATATATAAATTCAGACAAAGTTTATATTATAACGGCCACCATAACGCTGATATGAAGAGCCGTTTCTTGAGTTATACCCACTTCTTACTTTGATCCGTCGCCTTACAACTTTGTCCCGTAAGATACTTCTACGGCCAGTGACCGCCAATTAACTAATATGTGTGTGTGTGTGTTCTTTTAGCAAAGCCACAAAGGCTATCTGCTCAGCCCACCGAGGAGAATCGAACCCCTGATTTTAGCGCTGTAAATGTGGAAACATACCGCTGTACTAGCGGGGGCATTAACTAATAACGTGGAACAATGTATAATTACTTTAACAGCTGGGAAGCAGATAACGGAAAACATGCTTAACGCTACACTGTGGCCGTCATCTCTTCGTACAAAATCACCCTAACAGTGTATTGAAAAATATATATGTAAGAACGGCTTGTTTGGGTTGAGAAATATTTTTAAGTAGAGGAGCGAGGTCCACAAAGAAAGAAAGAGGTAACTGACCGAAGGCTGACCACCTGCTTGAAAGGGGTTATGTAACTGCGTATCGGAGTGCACGTTAGGGATACACTATACTTATGTTGTAACTCTTAAGGTAAATTGACAGCATGGGCAACCCAGTATCACCAGTTCTAGCCAATATTTTAATGACACAAGTTGAAACACAAGCAATTAACACAGCATTACATCCACCACTATACTGGTACAGATATGTAGATGACACGGTTGCGGGATTCAAATCGACAGAACACATACTTAATTTTTTCAATCACATTAACTCTATACATCCCAACATTAACTTCACATGTGAACAGGAAGAAAGCAATCAAATATCATTTCTTAACCTCAAAATTACAAGAACCGACACACAATTCAAAACAGAAATCCACCGAAAAATCACCCATACTGGACTATACATTCCTTGGAACTCAGCACATGAAACAAAACAAAAGCTCAACATACTAAGAAACCAAATAAACACAGCCATAAAACTATGCTCACCAGATAAAATTAACGATGAATTAGACAAAATAAAACAATACTTCATCAACATCAATAAGTTTCCTCCACAAACCGTAGAAAACATTATACGCACACACCTAGACAAAAAAGCAAAATCGACCACCAAATACAGCTCACGAATCAAAACCACGAAACCATATACTGCTGTATACCATATATTCCTGACATCAGCAAACAAATAACCAACATTTGGCAAAATTAGTAACAAAATATGACATTCCAGTTAATACCAAATTTATTCAAAAACCAGGCACAAAACTGAGGTCTATACTATGTAAAAACTACACTGACAAACACCACACCAACATTATTTATAAAATACAATGTGATAACTGCCACGACTTCTATATTGGAGAAACAAGTAGAAAAATGGAAACCAGATTCAAAGAACATAAAAAGTCACCTTCACACGTTTTCGAACACTGCAAGTCAAATAAACACAACATAACCATAGAAAACACTCAAATACTAAATAAAGAAACAAACATAAACAAACGCAAAATTAAAGAAGCCTTACTTATACAACAACTTAAACCCAAGATAAACCAATATAAAGGAACACCTTTATACCTATATAAATAAAATTATATATTCAAACATCTAATACCGCCCTCTACATTTCGACACACAGTTACACAACCCCCCTTTCAAACATGTGGTCAGCTTCCGGTCAGTTACCTCTTTCTTTCTTTGTGAACCTGACGATGACCGAAGAAGGTCGAAACGTTGTTCGCTCTTCTATGTAAAATATTTTCTCAACCCGAACGAGGCGTTTTTGCATATAAGTAACTGCGTATCGCAATGTAGAGAGCGTGTTTAGATGATAGAATATATAATTTTGTATTATTATTTATTATATTATTTTTAATATAGGTATAAAGGTGTTCCTTTGTATTGGTTTATTTTGGGCTTCATTTGTTGTATAAGTAAGGCTTCTTTAATTTTGCGTTTGTTTATGTTTCTTTATTTATTTAGTATTTGAGTGTTTTCTATGGTTATGTTGTGTTTATTTGACTTGCAGTGTTCGAAAACGTGTGAAGGTGACTTTTTATGTTCTTTGAATCTGGTTTCCATTTTTTTACTTGTTTCTCCAATTTTGAAGTCGAAGCAGTTATCACATCGTATTTTATAGATAATGTTGGTGTGGTGTTTGCAGTGTAGTTTTTACATAGTATAGGCCTCAGTTTTGTGCCTGGTTTTTGAATAAATTTGGTATTAACTGGAATGTCATATTTTGTTACTAGTTTTTGCCAAATGTTGGTTATTTTTCTGCTGATGTCGGGAATATATGGTATGCAGCAGTATATGGTTTCGTGATTTTTTGATTCGTGAGACATATTTACTTTTGTTGGTTGATTTTGCTTTCTGTCTAGGTGTGTGCGTATAATGTTTTCTACGGTTTGTGGAGGAAACTTATTGATGTTGATGAAGTATTGTTTTATTTTGTATTATTATATGTAATATAAAATTCTATATTCAAATATCTGAGCATGCCCTTTACATTTTGACACTCAGTTACACAACCCTTTCAAACATGTGGTCAGCTTCTGGTTAGTTACCTCTTTCTTTGTGAACCTAACGATGACCGAAGAAGGTCTAAACGTTGTTCGCTCCTCTACGTAAAAAAATTTCTCAACCCAAACGAGCCATTTATATATATATATTTTTTCCTTACAAGTGGGTTTTCTCGACATATTGCACAGTGTGTTGTTTTTGTTTTTGAATTTCGCGCAAAGCTAGCCGTCCCTAATTTAGGAGGGTAAGACTAGAGGGAAGGTAGCAAGTCATCACCATCCACCGCCAACTTTTAGGCTATTCTTTTCCCAACGGATAGTGGGAGTGACCGGCACGTTATAACGCCTCCACAGCTGAAAGGGCGAGCATGTTTGGTGTGACAGAGATTCGAACCTGCGACTCTCGGATTACTAGTCGAGAGCTTTAACCACCTGGCCATGCCAGGCCTTGCATACTGTATACCAAGTTTTGCGTTTTAAAATAGTTAAAAATCAGTTGTACGTCCGAATAATGGAACATAAATACAAGACGATTATTAATGTTTTATTAATTTGATGTGAAGGATATTTAACTGTATGCTTAATTGATTAAACTGTTAAACATTACGAAGTTCTTTAACCTTATGTAGAATTTTGGGTGAAGTGATAATGTGTTACGTGTTTTGTTATAACTACGGTACGTAAAAATAAGATCTTTGTATTATTCATCATATTATCTTCTGCCCCCTCACACACACATATTTCTTTTTCAAGTTCATAACCCCGACAAAGGAGGGGTACCTCAGCTTGTTATAAATAATACAATAAATTAAACATTTAGATGTGCAGGTGAAATTTAAATACAAAAGGTACTTAAACTGTCGTCAGCGTCTTTATAATGTAACTTGTATGTTCTTTCAAAGTGACTGAGTTGTAAAATTGTTCTATAACCATGATAAAATATAATAGAAGTAATTATCAAGTTTTTATGCTTTCCATTTAATGGTCTAAGGGAACAGTAAAGGCTAAGTACATGAGCAGGAACATGTTTCAATGATTCACGATATAGTTTCAATTAGGGAACCATGAGCAGAAATTACGTCATTGATCTGACTGCACACTGTTTGTGATTTTACGATTTATTGCATGGTTCTGGTATTATACTATTACGTGTCTTTAACTTATTAAATTACATTAAGTGGAAGAGTAAAGTGTTTTTTATTTATTTTTTAATTCGTTAAGTAATGTTTTATTTTAATTTCAAAAGATTTTGTGTAGTTGTTGTGTAAGTGTTTAACCTCTTTTTTCGTCATTGGCCCAGCATGGCCAAGTGGTTTAATGCGTTCGACTCGTAATCTGAGGGTCGCGGGTTTGAATCCTGTCGCACCAAACATGATCGCCCTTTCAGCCGTGGGGGCGTCATAATGTGACGGTCAATCTCGCTATTCGTTAGTAAAAGAGTAGCCCAAGAGTTGGCAGTGGGTGGTAATGACTAGCTGCCTTACCTCCAGTCTTACATTGCTATATTAAGGACAGCTAGTTCAGACAGTTCTAGTGTAGCTTTGCGCAAAATTCAAAACAAAAAAATTCTTCGTCATTAAAGCGCGTGTACATATTTGTTTAATAAATTTCTTTATTGTGGTTACGAAATATTTGTCATTAAATATTTTTTTGATAATGTATTTCCGTACGTTATCAAGTAATTGAAATTTCCTTTCCTATTTGAGTTAAATTCAGTTTTGCGAAAAATCTCATACGTTTCTAAGTTTCGTTTATTTTATTTTGTTAATTTATTGTTTTATTTTTGTGGTTTTTGCTGTAACGTACAAAACAAGGAAACACACAGTATCTGCTATGTTTTTCATATAGTATACTGCTACTGCATTTCCTTTATATTCTAATTTTTTTAGCATGTTTGGTATGCAAGCATACTAAGTGTTTTTCTCCCTCACTTTATATAAGGCCTGGCATGACCAGTAGGTTAAGGCACTCGACTCGTAATCAGAGGGTTCGAATCCCCATCACACCAAACATGCTCGTCCTTTTAGCTGTTGGTAAAAAGAGTATACCAAGAGTTGGTGGGAGTGGTTATGACAATAGCTGCCTTAGAATGCTAAATTAGGGACGACTATGGCAGATAGTCCTGGCCCGGCATGGCCAAGCGCGTAAAGTGTGCGACTCGTAATCCGAGGGTCGCGGGTTCGCGCCCGCGTCGTGCTAAACATGCTCGCCCTCCCAGGCGTGGGGGTGTATAATGTGACGGTCAATCCCACTATTCGTTGGTAAAAGAGTAGCCCAAGAGTTGGCGGTGGGTGGTGATGACTAGTTGCCTTCCCTCTAGTCTTACACTGCTAAATTAGGGACGGCTAGCACAGATAGCCCTCGAGTAGCTTTGTGCGAAATTCCAAAACCAAGCAGATAGTCCTCGTGTAGATTTGCGCAAAATTTAAAAAACCCAAACTTTATATAAATATTTCAACATATTCGTACATACTGTGTGCGTAACTTTAGTTCCCCGCTAGGGCAGCGGTACGCCTTTGGATTTATAACGCTAAAATAAAGGGTTCGAGTCCTCTAAGTGGACACAGCAGGTAGCCCGATGTGGATTTGCTATATGAAAAACATACACGTAACTTTAACTATACCAAATATTAAAGGAAGAGCAGTGACATTCCAGTTCGTCTAGAAAGTCTTATTCACTAAATTAAACCAAATACTACAAAAAAACAAAAAACACTTAAAGCCAGCCCTTACCATCTAACAGTTTGTCAAGGTTTTCCTTAAACTCCATTCAGTTAACTGCACGTACTATATCTGAAGGCAATCCATTCCAAAGGTCAGCTGACCTGCTAGAAAAATAAAGCTGTCTTAGCTGAAGTTGACTTTTACGATGATAAAATTTATATTTGTGTCCCATTGTCAAACCATTCTCACCATTAAACACGAAATAAAAAGATGAGGCATCAGCACAATCGATTCTCTTAACACCCTAATGATATCCCTTCAAACTCTTCTTCTTCCAAGAGAAAACAAGTTCAAAGATCTTAACCTTTTCTCATATGACAAAATTCTTAATCAAAATATAATCGTAGTAGTATTCCTTGAGCTCTCTCCAACACGGAAAATCGCACAAGAAAGTGACTAAATTCGATCAATCTGGCTATCTATGGAACTGGGTCATCCATTTAGGGGAATGTGATACTTTCTCGTAGGAAATAGTTTTGTAACGTTAACGTATTAAGTAGAAATGGAAAGTGTTCTTATCTAATAGCAGGTAATGTGATACCCTGAAGCTACAACTTTCTTTTTTTTCGATGTAATGATCAAAAGTCACGTGTTTTCAGGTTGTCCTAGAAGAAAATAATTAGCATATCCTATATATAATGGTGTTTTTTGTCAGTCTGAAAAAACGATACTACATTTTTATAGAGATATTTTAGTAAAGGCACTACAAACACCTATTCATCTCATCATTGATTGCTCTTTTTGTATTGAATACAGATTGTTTTACTTGATAACCTTTGTGTCCAGTTGTTATTTGTTCAATTAAACTGGGATAAGTATCTGATATGACAACTTAATAATACGGGAATTGAGCTTATAATGTGTAAAGTTAATTGAATTTGAAAACCAGTTGAATTATAGGCTTTGTAAGAAATTGAGAGGCTGGATACTTATGATATGAAGTGAAACAATCTTTCTTAACAAAGAAGCTACAAAGTTTGCATACTTGCATAAAGAAAAGGACAATTATTTCGACTGAAATGGGTCAGCAGATATCCTTCTCTCAGGACAGATCTCTGTTAAACTAAATACTTCCAAAACTAGGGAAAACTTCAAAAATAACAATTTTCTAGACTTATGTTAAAACTATGCATAATTCTTTAAAAAAAAAAACCATCACCATGTGATTGGAAATCCTCTCATAACATTTGTTGGATGGAACACACACACACAAAGACATCATTTACACGGCTAGTGAATGATATTGAACCTTTCTGACATTAATACATGAAGTTGTTGCAATATCCCCATGAATAGAGCTGATGACATCTGCTATAGAGAACAACAAATATACAAATTACCTAAAGTTAAATAATTTCAAAGAATTCTGTACAACATTGTTATGCTAAAACATACTAAAGGAAAATAGAATAAAATTCCTTTTTCAATACAGAAACACACGAATTACCTTTTAAAATAGGAAAACAATACATAACTACACACTGACATATGCACAAAATACATTTTAGTGAAACATACAAAACACAAAATTATATACTAATTTAATAAAATACATGACCGATATCATCTGTCTCTTCAGAAGAGACTAGTTTAAAAGAATATGCATTCCAAACACATATAAAAAGCCTAAACAAAACATAAAACTTTCAACAAAAAATACCTGTCCTCTTAGACTTTGAGAGTCTTAGAAAGTTTAACACACGATAAATTACACACCAAACTCATTATTAAAATAAAACCTCTGTGAACACAATTGAAAATATTATTGTTGAATCATAAATAAAGCGCATTACAACGTGTATTTTCAGTTAAAAGTGCAAGCAAATGAGCAAAGATGAAAAGAAAGTGCTTTAATCCACGCATAAGAATTGGTGGTACAGAAATA
Source organism: Tachypleus tridentatus (assembly GCF_004210375.1). Taxonomy (NCBI): domain Eukaryota; kingdom Metazoa; phylum Arthropoda; class Merostomata; order Xiphosura; family Limulidae; genus Tachypleus; species Tachypleus tridentatus. The sequence continues at coordinate 90,471,487 of NC_134828.1, forward strand.
GCAGCAGAAAAAACCGTTTTGTAAAATAAACCTATGAGACGGTTAAACTAATTTTTAATTAAAAGTAATATAGATAAAAACATATACACAAATACACCCAGAAAGATAATATTACAACAGAAGGGAAACACTTTTTTCGAAGATGAAACACAAAAACAGTAAAGTAAAAAGAAATTTATTGTTTCTTCTCTCTTTCTCTGTCTCTCTCTCACACACACAGACACTCGTGTGGATGAACAGGCAATGATGTATTATATATGTACATAATAACAAAAAAGGTGGAAAAATAGGTGCGAAATGAATATTAAGATAAACATTTCTTTTTTTTCACATACATTCAGGCATCTGAAAGACAGAGATTACTCTTAAATTAAAATGCAAAATATGAACAAGAATCAATACTCAAAATATACATCAAGAAAGAAATATTAGAAAAAGACCCGTTAAAGTTCTGTATTCTGCATACTCTTGTTTGTGTGATAGGTAGAAAATTGAAAGACACACAAATAAATCATACATGGATATAAAAAGTATACGGTATAAATGACAATAAGCTAATAAATATATACAAACTTTAAATTTAACTCAATCTTGTCTGCAGATTCTCTAGAACTGAAGTTGTTGTTTCAATGGCCGTCACTGAGGTTTTCAGATTGTCTTGGGTTTTTGTGAGAGCTCTCTCAGCGTTGGTTAACACGTCCCATTGGTGGAATATTTCATTCTCTTAACTTGTTAGATTAGTTGCTCTCCATTGTAAATAATCTTCTTCTCAGTTGTACAAGGCTCAATCCTCTGTCGAATAGCCAGACATTTCCTGACAGGGGCTTTCAGCATTAAATTTGCTTTAACAAACGTCAGTTTATGCCGACCTTTGGTAGCTTAGTAGAAAACTCTACCCTCCAAATTTTAGAAGTCTGCTTCTATAGGGTTTTTGGTAGATGATGCTTCTTCCATAACTGCTACTCCTGTTCCCCATTTACTGAGAGTCGAACAATTAAAGTAGAAGCCTCTTCATATGCTCTGAACTTCCAACAAGGTGGTGCTAGTGATAGTAAACCTTATTGAACTGGCTGACTAGTTCAGACTTCCAATGAGGTTTTGGCCATGTTGGATACATCAGATTGGGGAGGGGGCAGTGCACCTGTGGCAATTTACATCTTTTAGGTGTTCATGACATCTTTGCCTTTCCATGACTCAGTTGACTCTTGATCAGATCTAAAGTATAAAAGTATTTATGGGCTTTAGAATACAACAATTCGTTCACTAGAAGATCCTAAGGTTTAACATTTGTATGGTCTTCCACTGTTAGTAGGGGCAGATTGGCCTCTAGTGATTTCAGGATATGTGTGATGATTAATTCAGTGACTTATCCTATGATTGATACATCAACCAGTAGCACATCTTGTCCATGGGCTTGGCCAGAGAGAATGCCAGTCTAATGCCAGGAGTGACTGGTTCAATAATATCTTAAGCATCATCAATGTAGAAAAAGTCCTGGGTATTCTGGAGGACTTCTGATTTTTAAAAGAAGATAATGGATCTGTGTGAGAAAGAAAATATTTCGATATTTCTAGATGCTCAGCAAAAATAAAGTAGGAGAGAGACCACTGGCTAGTTGACAATACAGATGGTGAAAGTGGCTGAAATTTGACCTTAAATACTAAAATTCCGTGTTCGAATGTAAGGATAAATGACATCTAATTGTTGGTCAAGTGCTCAACTAAGTACTTGTGTTATAGAAGGATTATCTTTTATGGCTATGACCATAAACTATGACTTCAGGTATAGCCAAAAGACATTTCTATGGGCTTCACATATATATACTTATTCATTTTACTGCCCATAGAACCTGAGATCTTCTAAATCCCTAGGCTTTCACAGGTCTTCAACTTACCAAATGCTTGTGAACTCGTTGCTAAACAAAAATAAAAACATGCTGTTGTATATGAAAATGTATAATAATTGCAATTTATGTAAAACCTGTAACGAACTGAAGATGGTGTTTTGATATTCTTATTTTGTTGCACTTTTCTTTCAAATTATTTGATGGAAATGAGGCCAAGTCTAATCCATTTAACTATAACAAATTATTTTTTTCTTTTTTATTCTACGAGTTAGTTTGTTTGTTTTGGAATTTCGCACAAAGCTACTCGAGGGCTATCTGTGCTAGCCGTCCCTAATTTAGCAGTGTAAAACTAGAGGAAGGCAGCTAGTCATCACCACCCACCGCCAACTCTTGGGCTACTCTTTTACCAACGAATAGTGGGATTGACTGTCATATTATAACGCCCCCACGGCTGAAAGGGCGAGAATGTTTGGTATGATGGGGATGCGAACCCGCCACCCTCGGATTACGAGTCGCACGCCTTACGCGCTTGGCCATGCCAGGCCTCTACGAGTTAACGTCACCTGTAAACAGTTGTACTTGCAGGCCTAAGTTTATATATATTTTTACTTTCAGATTTAGCAGAGATTCACGCAGTAATAGTACTAAACTAACGTAGAAATATACGTAATTTTTTAATTTATTGGGAAATTAATTGAGTAACTGAATATACGCGATGTCTAACACTGATTCAAATACTTCACTGACTGAGTGGCACTATCAACGGAAAACTGACATAGTGCTTCATTGATTCTTTATTGATAATGTAGTCTCTTTTTTCAGACACTACGAAAAGTCTCCGAATCGAAAATCTTCACGAACATTCTAAGTATTCAATGATTCCTTTTTTAAAGTTACTTAAACTTAACTTCGTCCGCCGTCTAGTTAATATCTGAATTAAAACACTGAAAATAACTTAAATCAACAAAACCAAATTTAGTTGTTTTAGTTTACAGACAAACTCACATTCAATCAGATATAGTGAGATTATTATAACATATTAGTTACCTCGTGAGTTATGCAACAGTATTACTAATGTAATGCAAAATACTTGACTGTTTTTCTTTTTTGTGGAAGATTCTGTTTAAGTACGTTTCTTATATTGTGATAGGTTTATAGTTAATGCATATTTATCTGAGGCTTTTTCTTAAACTGATTAGCTTTTTCGTGACACTGTAATTATATAAGTGTGTTATATATATTATGTTAGAAAGTGTTGTATGAGATGATTACAAATGTTTTCATTGTCCTTGGACTAACATCGGAAACCCCGTGTTTACCTAAAGATTAGTATAACGCCTTCAAGGGCACGCCATGTTGTGTCGTGAATTGTTTGATGTTGGTATCTCATGTTGTTCAGACAACCTAAGTTTATAGGGAAAGAAATAATTTTGTGCTCTGTTTGTTTCCTATGGTAATATGCATTTTAATATGTGATATTATTAACTTATAGTGTTTTGTAACATGTAACACACTAAGTTTTAAAGATGTAGGTAATTAATATTGTATATCCAATTCACACTTAACATCTTAATCATTTTATTAATTCAGATTTACATTTCAAAAAAGAAATGTGCCTTTAGGGTTGTCAAATATACGTTGCGCTGAGACTGAGAGCAGGAGCAACTAGGTTTTCCATCGGCTGTGAGAGGAGGCTAGCCTAAGTTAAGCCTAATATTAAAATTTAAAGAGTTGTATGTTACCTGGAAAACGTATTTTATATCTTGATTGAATATAAAATGCTATGCGTCCGTGTAATTCAGGCTTTTAGCCTCTAAATTACAGTAATACATATGAAAAGCCTTTCTGAATGAGTCGGTGATGGCGCTAGTGCATTCACAAAGACTGGATGGAGTACGACTAATGCCTGGTAGCGATAATTTTGTAGGAAATTGAATGTAATTTGAATTTACATTTGTTTTAATACAAAAATTAACGTCATATTATTAATGTGGGAACTGTAAATATAATCAAAATTTCTGGATTTGAATTTTCTCAGTTTGTATTATTTTACTAATATTCTGGAGCTAAAATAATTATGGTGGGGGTACCTAACTGATAAAACAATTCATTTTAATTTTTTAATACTTGTTAGTATAAAATTAGAAGTAAGAACATAATTGCATGTACTAAATATAAGTTAACATTAAATTTTGTTCATGTAGGTAGTTTTCTGGGATTGGAAGTTACTTTTGAATAAAATCAAAAAGTGAATGAGTACTGTAAACATGCATCAAATTTGACTGTACTGGTAGTAAAATTAAAATACTAATTAGTTGTTAGATTGTTTATTAAACAGAGCTATCTCTTCTTGTTTTCTTACATTTATTATGATCCATATTTGCAGATTTTTAAATTTCCATTCCTTTATTTATCTTGTTTGCTGGATTTTGTTTATACTCACCTATGGGTTATTTAATATGGTAACAAAGTTTGAACACTGTAATGGTAGGAGCTAGATGGTGTGGTTTGTGATGATTTATTGTAGTTGTTGACTATTTCACTACATTAGTTCAAACTTAAAATGTTGCAGAAGATTTGTTTGACAATATAGTGAGAATTTATTATTTCTGTGTAACTAAATTGTCAGTGTATAATGCATAGCAGTGGGGAAAATAAGTACACTAAGACACAACTTTTACTAAGCATATATAAAATTTTAACAGAAGAAAAGTAGCTTTTTCAGGTAAAACATATATATTTAAAACATTGTTTTAAGTAAATCTTCAGTATTGTTGTAAGATAATTATTCTACAAATTTGTGTAATAAAATTTAATATGTAGTTCACGACTGCACAGAATACCTGTATACCTAAATATGTTTTTTACTATCTAATATTCTAATTCTTGCTCTATCTTTCAAATCATGTTTAAGTTTTCATCACAGCTATTTTCAGTTGTATTTTTATGTTACAACCTGTAATCATTCTGAAAGAGTAATTTTAGATTTCTTTTCCATTTTTTTATGGTATTTACAAGGTTGATCAAGTTGGCTGATTCTGTAGTGTTAGAATAGAGGAAATAACATGAGGTTTTACTGCAATAAATGTTTGATATTTATTAAGGTGCTTTTAGAGGTTATAAAAAAAATCTGAAAACTTCCAGATGAAGGAAAGTCTTCTAATCTTAACGTGAAAATCACTTTGTACTCGGAGCAGTTAGCGTTTTGATTCCATACACTCACGGACAATTTTTTTTAAATATCTAATTAAAAGATTTTTTGTATACAAAAGACTTGTGTTGTTTACTGAAAACTTACCAGATTTCAGAAAATACACAAAACAGTTTAAAAGTTATGTTTTGGAAACGTCATTGATTAAGAATATTTTGTTTATTTATTTTATATAAAATTACTTATTATAAGTTTCTAACTTTTACATTTGAACTGGTTCTATGACAATAAATAAAAATATGTACACAGAAAACAAGACATATGGTACTTAAATCTGATATCTTGTCTTCAAGAGTTTATACGTGTATAATCCAGGTTGACATCAAACCATAGTAATAATACATTGCCTGACCCTGTATTTAAAAAGTTAATTGAATCTTGAAATAATTTAAAATAACATAAACAAATAAAACAAGTCATTTTGGTTAGTTTATTGTTTTTATGACAGTTTCATCATAATTTCGTGTAATTCATTCTCAACAGATTTGTGTGAAATAAAAGACCATCTCAGGGGAATGACACTAGTGTAACTTGAAGATTAGCAAAGTAAAACTATTTTATCTGCAGATGCCAGATCTTTTCTTTTTCCCTTTTTCCTGCCATTCTCACCGTTAAATATGAAAAAGGTAATGTGACACTATCAGTCCTCTTAACAATTTTAAAACCTCTCTCAGGTCCTTTTTTTTTCTTCTTATTTTGAAAGGAAATTTTCAGAGATTTTAAACTGTCCTTTTATGATAACCTTTTCTTTCTAGCAACTTTCTGAATCCTTTCCAAGAAGCATCCTTTCTATGGTAAGGAACACTAGAATTAATGCAGTATTTCAATTGTAGCTTAATCTGTGGCCTTATAAATTCTATAGACATGTATTAAGTATCTTTATAACAAAAAACAAAAATTCTGTTTTGCCATACCATTAATTATAACAAATGGCTTAAGCCACTGATCAACCAGAACAAAAGGATTATTTTTCTTTCCATAACACTGTTAAGGGTATTATGATCAAATTTATTATCCAAATTATAATTATCCATGAGCGATACTTTGCATTTACTATAATTAACCATTTAGGCACGTGTAGGCCAAAGTGCATAGCTTGACCATTTTACAGAGTTATATTTAAAATATAACTAAATTACATTATTATTAATGTAGATCAGCATAGTTTATTTCAGTATTATATAAGTTTTAGTTTCGTAATTTTAAAATAAAATATTTAAATAAATGATCTGTCAGCATTATGTTACTTCATTCTAAACTGCCCATTTCTATATTTTCTGCTAATGCTATAGGTTTGCATCATGGAGATATGACCACTAAAGTGAAGGCTGCATGCCACTCCCACTACAGTGGTTTAAAAATCAACATACATTTTTTAAAAACTTGTTGTATTCTTTGTAAAGAATAGAGAACAAATATTTCTTTCACCTGATATCTGTAGGAACTAAAGGTTTAGTATTAAACAGAATTAAACATTCTTGTGACATTTGTTTCCCTGTTTCAGTTGTAGCTCTACTTGACTGTGTACGGGAGTTGTCTTAAGCCACTTATTTCTCACTTACAGAGTAAGATAAATTATATTAGCTTTAGAACATAGTGTTTCATATGCATGGAAATATTTTGTTTTCTAAATTGCATATTGGTATTAAAATATTCCTGAGACCAACTTGCAATCACTTTGAATTATGACTAAGGTTTGATGTCAACTTGGATTGAACATGTATAAACTCTTGAAGACAAGATATCAGATCTAAGTACCAAATGTCTTGTTTTCTGTGCACATATTTTTATTTATTGGTGTGGAAACAGTTGAAATGTAAAAGTTAGAAACTTATAAGTAATTTTAAATGAAATAAATAAACACAATAATTTTGATCAATGATGGTGTGCACCATGTGTGAACAGGGTTGTGTAGTTCAAGCATGCTAATAACTGAATCTGTTTTCCACACAAGACTGTCTGGCATAATAAATGGTCTGACAAGTTCAAAGTTCAACTATATATACAAAATAATTAAGTGAAAAAAACATAAACTTAGGCTGTAAAAATACTATGCAATTGGGTATTATAATTTACAGATGTTTTAGAATGGGTAAAATGGAGAATTCTTATTTTATATATATTTTTTTGTGATTGGTTTGAGATCAATAAAACTATATACAGTATTATATACAGTTTTATACACAGTATTATATACAATATTATACAAAGTATTATATACAATATTAGGGTAAAGAAAATAAGAAATTAAAAAGTTCCTGATATGAAAACTAAGATGATAAAAACATTTTTAATTTCCATTTGTAAATCACCTTGCACTGAGTCTGGTTAGAGTCTGACTTATACTCTGGCTATATAAATTCACAGATAAATCTTTAGTAAAAATACTTAATGAAAATATCTAAGATTTAATACACAAAATAGTTGAAATGTTTACTAAACGTTGATCAGATTTTGGGAAGTTACACCATTTCCATTAAAAGTTGTATGTACATTGTTACAGTTCTAAGGCTGGTTATTTTGACCAATTCAATACAGATAAGAGTTAAAAGCCATCAACATACAATTGCCAGACTGACCAAATGATTTAAATACTTTTTTAGAGCTGTAGCATCCTTTTTACAACAACATAGACCTTAATGATATTAGCAAATCAGAGCAGTGTATTGACCATTCATTCATCTACATTGATAATATAAGTTAAAAAGAGCAAAGGTTCAAACATTGAGCTCTGAAGTACCACACTTTTGACGTTAATTCATTTTGACTGAACTGTGTTTCTTGACAGTACTTTACTTTTTTCTATCAGCCTCTTTTCTATCTAATAAACCATCTTTTCAAGTGTTTTCGAAAAATCTAAATCACCAAATCCACACTCTTACTCATTTATGTAACAACTTATTCGAAGAACATCACTGTGGTGGTTACATTCTATAATTCTAAAAATACTTAATTTTTATGGAAGTTGGCAACTTTAATGTTTACTTTAAACAGTAAAACTCTCTTGTAAACAGAAAAAAATCAGAATTATCATTGAATTATTTTTACTAAAATTATATGGACTTGGCATATTCACTGCTACAAGTACAAATTGATTTTCATGTTCAAATTAGAAATAGTTCATTTTAAATTTTTCTGACTTGATTTGAGTAATCTTTAAAACCTACTAAAATATAACAAATGCTTTTTTCCTCCAGAAAATCTTTATATTTTATCTGTTATTTTCTGTAATATAAATTTTTACAGGATTTGTCGATTTGATTGATCTTGTAACCACTAGTAAAAGTAGAAAATGTTTTAAATTACTTTTCTTTCTAGAATGGCTGAAATTGTAACACAAAACCACAATAGTTTATCATTAATACCTTAAAACTTGTAACAATATGCATCTATTTGTATTTAATTTTGTTGTATTTTTGTCTTTTGAACCATGTCAAACTAACAATCATGTCTCACAAGTTGAAAATCGCTTAACAAATGCTTATCTTACTCTACCATATTGAATTACGTAATGAGTGAGGTGTTCAAGAGCATATCTCGGAATAATTATTATTTTTATCTTACCTAATCTACTCTAGTAAGTTTCTGATTTTGGCATAAATTACTTTTATAATAATGAATAAAAAATACACATAAAAAATGAGAAATATGGTACTTACTTGGGTTTTCTCCTTTTTTTTTTTTTGCTATTAACTGCCATTGAAACTTTACCTTATGATAATACTACACTAATTAACTTATTTGAGTAGTCTGCTGAAGAACATGGTATAATAACACACAAAAATTAGAAAATATAACAGTTTTTCTGACTTTTTAACTGTGCAACGAGAACCATTAAAATCCATCAACTTTCATTCGTGTTTCCAATCAAAATTAGGTTAGAATCAAAAGAAAAATACTTAATTCTCTGTACTGAAAACAGTGTAATATAATAGTTAATTAACAGATTAAAACATTGGCCTTCTGTTGGTTCCATTGGTTATAAATAACAGTACAAAATGTCAGAAACTGGTAATTTGTGAAAGAAAGGATGTGACTGGTGGTTCTGATTTTCTAGAAAATGGCTCTGTAAACAGATGAAATTGAAGGCTATAAACATTGTTTTGCCTGAGTACTATACAGTTCTAAATAATAGTTTAGGGTAGAAAATGGATGTTTTTTTGTTTTTTATATCATGTCACATGATCCTTCGGGCAGTTGGCTATTGAAAGGCTATGGAGTAAAAAACTTGGAAACGTTTTAAAATTGAAACTTCACCGATAATGAAATAAACATGTTACAATGTTATCAACCATCTACACAAACTGGCTAGTTACAGACTTGTAACTTGCCAATTTCTCTTATGGCCAATGGAAACTCGTCTACATTGAGTTTCGAATAGGCCAAAGTCTATATGCTGCTTTATTACACAGCATACGACATGTCACAGAGCGCTATAATTATATAAACGAGCCTGCATTTCCTTGACTTTCAGGGTTAATGTGAGTGATACTCGCTGGTGGATTTGCCAGGGAAGTGAGGTCTAAGATTTCTCTCAAATAAGCAAAACTGGCAGACTTTTCTGCCTCGTCAGTCAAAATTTAATAATCACACAATCCAGAATAAGTATTGTACAGGGGGGAAAAGTGCCTGAACATAGATAATTGCATTTGTGTGATTATTCAGAACTCTATAGTAATAATATATTAAGTAAATTTTACATATTTTTTAGTGATGGTAAATTAGAGAAGAGGGAAGACCTAGAGAGGAAATGTCACAATTCTTATACTATCAGCTGTATTTGTGGTACATTAATGAACTTATAAAAGTCATATTATATTCCTGTATAGATGTAATTTGGTTACTGTAGTGCTGTTGCTTGGTGATTTTTGTTTAATGTTCCACAACATGTTGCTGAATTTACCAATACAAAACTTTGTATGCCAAAGGTTATAGTCACATAGTTAGGCTTAGTAAATTGCTAGAGGATCTCTCACTCTGTTAGTGGTTTAAATCTGTAGTTATATTCCAAATATTCTTCTTTGAAGTGTTATAAGTGTTGTTTAAAACTTACTATTTTTAGTTTGGAAAACTATTTGAAACCCATGCACCACAAAATAAAACACTTTAATGCTTTTTTTTTTAAATGTGGATAATCTTGTATAGGACCTGTTAATTAATTTGAAAAGGAATTAACATCTGTTTCATATTCTTGACTTGTGTCAAAGGTAGGTTTCATTTTTTCTTCATTTTGAGAAAATAAATATTTTATTCTGTTTGATGTTCTTTGAACAGTCATCTAGTCTTGATGATGGTAACTCCTATTCTTTCTTGAATCCTAGTGTCTGCATGTTTATTATTTCTTGTCATTGCTGTTATCATATATTCAGTATCACCTATAACATATCCCACATTGTTTGTTGATTTGAACAATTTGTTTTTGAAAATCATTATTGTTCTAAAGTCGGAATTATCCATGTGTCAATGAGTATGTACCTGATTTTCAATACAGTACATTACCTTTGCCCACATTCTCGTTCAGTACTACCTTCTATATGCAATATGTTTCTTCTATGCCACAATTTTTGAACTATCGTGTATTTTACAACCAGTGAGGTTCAACTGCATCTTGCATATAAATCATCCTGTTACAACCGTCCACCAGTAGCAGTACGACACACTCTCCTGGTGTATGTGGTTTCCTCTGCTCAATTCTACTGAACTTTCACTTCTCATTAGGCAGTGAATGAGTGCATACATTTTTCAGTTGTGCTTTTTTACATGTTCAATTTTTTGTGATGTAGTGATTTATTCATTTGCTACAGTTAATTTTTTTCTTAGTGGTTTGCTGTGATAGTTTACTTTTTTCATTGACTTTTTTTTTCTTCTAATTTTCAATGGTTTAAGAGGAATATTAGGGGGTCTGTCCCTAATAATTATATCCATTTTTTCACCCTAGTCTCACCCTTGCATAACATCCTTTCTGAGGTACTTCTTCAATATCTTAAGGATTTTGCAGATGTACTTTATCTTCTTCCTTTTCCTTGGTGCTGTTTTCTTCTTGCATGGTTCTGTTGCTGTTGGATTCATATTATAAAGAATGCTGTCTTTTCACCACTTCATCTGTTTCCTTATGTTTGTGACTTCTAGATGGTTCTTTTTCGTCATCTGTTTGTTTTTGGAGATTTTTTAGTCTTTAATCATGTGGATCCTGAGAGTTCACAGTCACCAATATAGCCTTTGTGTACTTGTTTCTCACATTCTGATACCATGAACTCTTATTTCTTGTTCTGCAGCCTTCTGTCCTTTACTTGTTCGTACCATTAGGGGGTTTGAAAATTTCTGTCTTTAATTTAGGTTCCTGGTTGCCAACAGTTTCCATGACTTTCAGGTGGTTTCTAGTTTGATGGGGGCACTGTTAGCCAATTCTGTTCCCCTGTGGTGGTTATTCACAAAAGATTCTTGGGTGATCCAAGTTTGTCAGATGGAGTTTTCATACTTTACATTGTCCCTCCACTTTTTTTCTTTTGTACCAGTTTCCATCTCATTAACCCTTTTGTGATAGGTCACAAATCAAAGGCCATGTCATCACAATTTTTGACTTCCATTTAAAATGTTATTGCACTACTATTTTATGAATTTATGTTGGTAAGTATGGTATCAGATTGTAGATCATAATTCAGTTGCCTGTGTATGTGACACCTTTTTTCACATTGGGTGCAGAGTACAGAAATGGTGAGTCTCCCATGAACATTCCTCTGCCAGGTGGTTTCACACTTCATGGGTGTTCTTCAGACACTTTCAAAGGGTACTGATATTTTTTTTCCCTCACACTGTTCCTTCTGTTTATTCATTGTGGGATTCCAGCTAAACAGGTGAGTAATGTACAGTATTGGGAATTATTTTTTTCCTCTACTGATATACTACTACCAGTATACTAGTGCACTATATATTTTCAGTAGGTACTTACCTCATTTCACACTTCCTTTCTTCCTGCTCAAAAGTGGTGCTTTTCTTTAGTGCTTAACTTCAAAGTAATAGTTTGGTAAACTTGAATAGAGGGGTTCACATGTATCTGAAGGGTACCATACACCTAGTAATAGTTTGGTAAACTTGAATAGAGGGGTTCACATGTATCTGAAGGGTACCATACACCTAGTAATAGTTTGGTAAACTTGAATAGAGGGGTTCACATGTATCTGAAGGGTACCATACACCTAGTAATAGTTTGGTAAACTTGAATAGAGGGGTTCACATGTATCTGAAGGGTATCATATACCTAGTAATAGTTTGGTAAAGTTGAATAGAGGGGTTCACATGTATCTGAAGGGTACCATACACCTAGTAATAGTTTGGTAAACTTGAATAGAGGGGTTCACATGTATCTGAAGGGTACCTTACACCTAGTAATAGTTTGGTAAAGTTGAATAGAGGGGTTCACATGTATCTGAAGGGTACCATACACCTAGTAATAGTTTGGTAAAGTTGAATAGAGGGGTTCACATGTATCTGAAGGGTACCATACACCTAGTAATAGTTTGGTAAACTTGAATAGAGGGGTTCACATGTATCTGAAGGGTACCATACACCTAGTAATAGTTTAGTAAACTTGAATAGAGGGTTCACATGTATCTGAAGGGTACCATACACTTAGTAATAGTTTGGTAAACTTGAATAGAGGGGTTCACATGTATCTGAAGGGTACCATACACCTAGTAATAGTTTAGTAAACTTGAATAGAGGGTTCACATGTATCTGAAGGGTACCATACACCTAGTAATAGTTTGGTAAACTTGAATAGAGGGGTTCACATGTATCTGAAGGGTATCATACACCTATTGGTGGAAGGTTGTTGCATGATAACACAAGTTGGACCATGTTGATTGTAGGGTACATGGGAATTTGAGTCTTGTGGCATGAAAAAAATGTTTGCATGTTGATGGCAGCATTGAAAGAGAATGGCTATTTATGTGAGTGGAGATAATACTGGAAATATATTTTCAGTACAGGGAAATTATAATTTAGAAGGCTAGCTGACAAAATGCCTATGAATTCTAGTGTTAGGCATTACAGTGACCATTAAAGGATAGTAGCATTGTTTTTTGTCAGTTAATAATCCAAGCATGATTGTAAATATTCTTTCCAGATTTAGCTAAGGATCAAAATTACTGAAGAGAAATAAAGAAAAACTGTTTGACAGTGCAACAAGTACTGGTGGTGGGGTTTGTTGCACAGATATTTTTCTAGGGCTCACCAGGCTTGAAAGAGCAAATTAAAATAGTATGTTCAAATGATGTTTCATTGTTCTATGCTATATGTGTGTAAGTGTTTTTCTCTAATTTTATCTTAGGAACTGTTACTGTTATAAATGTACAACTTAAATATAGTAGTATGTTGAGAATACAAAATTGAAAAATTCAATGTTTTTGAAAGTGCTTTTTAGCTGACTTGTTATAACTGATTTAGATTGTTACATATTTAAAAAATTATGTATATGTTTGTGCATAAAATATATATTTATAATATACATTACTTGATGGTTTTCACAATCAAGCAGAATTCAGTTACTAACTAATGCATTTCTTGTTTTATATTTTCCACAGATTTAAGTAGTGATGCAGCGTGAAACGTATGGTTCAGATGTAATTTTTATCCCAGAAAATGACAACAAGGAAATAGCAGAGGTAGCAGATTTGTCAATAAAGTAAGTCTTGTAGGTTGTTGTGATTTGTAATGGAATATCCTATCCTTGTTCATTGCTACAATACATTAAGGAATATTAAGCTACAAAAATTTTGGTAGTGTTCTCTCAGATGAAATTTGGGAAAAGACAAAGATATAATTTCTTTTCTGATAATTAGGTTTAAGGTAAAAATGTGTGTGATTATAGATGTTTAAAAATACTTTTTATGAAGGCGAGTCATGATTATGATGTGCTTTGTGAAACAATTTTATGTTTAAAAATGTGAGTAGATATTGTAATGTCCCTACACTTTTATAATACATATTTCAAGTAATTATTTTATAACTTTTGTGTATTTTTTTGTTAAATTCATATTACATTCTTTTGCTTCAACTTTTTTTTATTTATAGCACAACTATTATTTTTTAAAATATATTATATAAAGAACAAATACAAGTCAAATATGCAAAATTTAAATGAAGTAACAACAAAATATTTTCCCTCTGTGTTGACATGACTCCCTGCCATAAAGTTTTCTATAGCCTTCTTCTCTTCTCCTTTTTAAAGAGGTAGCATGTTGGGCTGATTGGTCAACTTGCAGAAGTTGCATCTCACACCTATTTAGTTTTTTATTCATTTGGGCATTTATTTCAGTTTGAATCTCCATGGGGCCAAGCCTTATCCTTATCTTTTGAAGGACATGGAGCAGTTAGTTTCTCACTTTTATCCTTTTCTTCTCTTGCTGTGTGGAAGGCTCTCTCTATCTTTCTTTTGGGTACTTGGGCACAGTGTAATCCTGTAGCCTATTGGGTCTTAATCATTTGCAAAATCTATAGTGGACTCTGCACAATCCTAAGATTCCTTGTCCTCTAGCATTTTCCTTCTACCTCCTTGATGAGATGGGGGAGGGACATGTCTTGATTTTTGTGTGAATTTGAGTTGGTGGTCCCATGAAAGATTGTTTCTTTGTATCCATCTTTTAGTACTTTTGTCAGTATTTTGAGTTTTGGATAATTTTTTGATGTTGATTCATGGATGTTTGGGGATGATATATACCATCAACTATGCAGTTGTCTTTTATATCAGTCACTGATAAGAAACTGCCCAACTGTCTTTTATTCCACCTTCTTGACCTCCTTTTTTTGGATTCATTTTTTTGAAGTATATCTAATAGCTTGTTATATTTTAATACCCTGAATCTTGTAGATTGTCCCTCATTACACGTCAAGGTAATACCTAGGGAGTGGTCCATTAATTTCCTAGTGTTCAAGTAGCTGTACTCTCATCTGCATACTTTCTGTGTATTTCTGCCACTCTTTTCAACAACATACTTTCCCTATTCTGGTTAGCTGTTCCAGTTTTTTCATCTCCTGCTGTGGATGTATTTAGTTAGGTCTGGTCCAAATTATTTCTCTGTGCATACCCTGCTATTTTTCTTTTCACTTTTGCACTTTCATTCATTCTTGACACTCCTTGTTCTAATGATGGCTTATCACTCGCCTGCTCAGCATTGGTTTTCTCTTTTGAACTTTCTCCATTCCTCTCTTCTACTACCTCTGTCACACTTTCAACTTCATTTTTCTTCTTCCCATCTGTCAGTGTGATGAACTCTGTCTTCATATATGGACTTTATCTGGTCCCTTGTGAAACATTCTAGATTCTCTTCACATGTAGCCTTTCTTCCTCCTTCCTTGTTTATATGTAAAAAATGGTTCACATTCTGTAGTTCATCTTTGCATCATGCTTTCTCACCTTCCCATCCTTCTATTCCCCCATCTTTCCAAATTTTACACAGCTGTTCAACCAAGGCTTGTTACTTGTGAGTTAAAGGGCAGTTGTACTTAATTATTTCATGTTTTCTCATTTTCATCATGTGTTCTCCTGTCATGTTTTGATCTTACAATTTTTTGCTGTCTTCATCCTCTCACTCCTGCAGTTCTTCATTTGGCACTTGATTACAATTCTCTACATCTTTACTTTTCCTTTCTTTGAACTTTTAGTTTCTTGTTCCTTGTACCATCTTTTGCTTAAATCCTATGTTGTTTTTTTTACGTGTGGTAATAGAAAATCTGATGTTTATGTTGTTGCTATTCCCAATATGCTTTTTCATTGTTATCCTGCATGTGCTTTTCTTTCACAGACATCTGTGGTTTGTGAAATGGATGGCATGTTCACTCCTGTTTCCATCCCTAAAGTTGTATGCTTGAGGAGTCATGTGACTTGGACTGAAGTTGCAATTTCTTTGACATGGAATGTAATTCGACTTAAATGACTTGTTGAAAATTCAAGTAAAAAGAAAAACGTTCTTGAATTTTTATGTGATAAACTTTGCTAAGTGGATGTTGTAAACATGTTTACATAGCTCCAAAGTGCGTGGGAATAGGAGAGTAACAAGTTACTGCACATACATGTACAAGCATATTTTTAAAGTATCAGGGTAAAAAATGCTAAAGAACAACAACAGTCTTGTCTGGAACTCCTTGCAGTGCATTACCAAATCATTTTTCTTATGCCAGCCTCCAGGTTATCAAGTTCCTGAATTGGTTAAACAGCTTATCACATTACTGTTATGTGTTTCCTCTACAGAGAAGTGAGTTTGTGATTCCCTCTGTTCTGCTGAGCTTGAGGTGAAGATGGTATGATTTTCTTTTGCATCTCCATCAGATAGCAGGGTTTTGTATTGTTGTTGACTTGTTGGAGGTATGATCCTCTTTCCTACTCCCACATGGATGTTGGTTTTTGGTGGCTGGGTTTTGGATTGAAGTTGCCTTGCTGGTGGTATGATTCTATTTCCTACCCCACACAGATGTTGGTTCCTGGTGGACGAGTTTAGGATTGTGAATGACTTACAGATGATGTGATCTTCATATTACTATGTGTAGATACTTGTTCCAAGTGACTGCATTTTTAATGCAGTTGATTTGGCATGTACAGTCCATTGTACCCTAGCTACTCTATCTGGAGATGCATCCTTTTTCTTTTGCCTACATTCTAGTACTCTTCAGATTTGTTATATGGTGGTTCTTATTCTTATCCTACCATTGTTCTCTCCCATATGGATCTGCTCCTCCCTTTTTCTACACATGTGATATTGTCTCCCATATATGATCCTTGTGAGGATGTACTCTTTTAGGGTGTTCTTTGGTTGTCTTTGAAGAATGCTTCTTTGTTTTTTCCTTGCACTGGTCCTTACACCTATTAAATGTGAGATTCTAGCTATTTATTTGAGAGGAGATAATGTACTGTATTAGAAGTTGTAATTTTCCTATACTGAAAATGTACTTCTGATTAGTACTTACCTCTCTCTTACATTTCCCAATCTTCCTCCCTTCTGTAAACTGATGCTTTTATTTTCTGCCAAAACTTGAAATGATAGTTTAGTAAGATTGAATAGAGGGGTCGATCGAGTGTCTTAGTGGAGGGTTGTTGCAAGATGAGTTACATGTAAGATGCATTTGAACCAGTTGATTGTAATGTACGTGGTAGCTCTAGGCTTGTGGTATGCAAAATACGTTTGCATATAGAGGGTAGCACTGAATGTTGATAGCCATTTGTGTGAGTAGAGGTAAGCACCTATTGGAAATTATTTTTTCAGTATAGGACAGTTATAACTCCTTAGCCTAGTTTTCCAAGTCTCTAGCTCCCCAGTAGCACAGTGATATGTCTGTGAACTTATACTGCCTGAAACTGGGTTTTCAATACCCATGGTAGGAATAGGAATAACATAGATAGCCTCTTGTATAGCTTTGTGCTTAATAACAAATGTTATCATCATTTAAGTCTCTTAACTGTTATATTTCTAATAAACATTAATAAAATAACAAAAACCACAAAAAGTAGAAATCTTTTACAGTTAATTTGTAATTTAAACAATTTTACTTCCCTGTAAACTTTTGTTTAGCACTGTAATGTACTTATAAGAAGTTTATTGAGTTAGTTTAAAGCATTAGAAGTGTATAAGAGATGGTTAAATAAATTTTATTGTAGGAAAGAAACCGTATCTGTTCTAATGAGAAGTAGAAAATTCACATGAAATCAAATACATAATATAAACTTAACATTTGCATCATTGTCATATAAGAATTTTAAAACTACAATTACTGGTAATTATGTTGTAGATTGGATGTATTATAGTCATTTGATCAGCTAAATTTTATTTTGGTATAGGAAGAGAAAATGTAGAGATGATGAAGTTCCTGAAATGATTGATTTAAGTGTAAAGAAGAGAAAAGTTGACACGTTCCAAGAAAGCTTAAATATTGATAAGAGTGCATCATCCTTCAGCACCAGTTTTGATGATGAAACTGGTGGTAAAAAAAAATCTTTAAGGTGTCAGCCGTTCAGAGCTGTTCGCTATTGTGATTCTTACAATCAAAACAATGCCACTGATCAGGTTCAGCATGGGCAGCAGGCCAGAGAGTATGATTCTCTGCCTGACTCTTCTGATTCAGAGGAAGTTGAACTTCCATTACCAACTCTCAGAGATTTGAGTGAAGAAGAGTTACGAGAAAAAGAAAAAAAGTTGCACAAGTTACGTGAAGAACTTAGGAATGAAGAGATGAAGCTGGTTTTACTTAAAAAACTAAGGCAGAGTCAGACTGTGAAAGAGAACATGAATACAGCTCAACCTGTACCAGGAAAAATAGCTCCATCTGCTGGTCGAAGTATCCAGTCAAACTCTGGACATTCTGTTGAGCAAGGACATCACTCTGTTTTGCATGGCAAAAATTTTGGACAGAATTTACTTCAGCAGTCACCATTCACTATTTCTCAGTTGGTGAGTATAGTAGCAAAAGGTTTAGACTGCATCTGTATTCCCATGCTTCATATGTGCTTACTTGGTTAATATATTAAAAAAAAAAGTAAAATTGGTGTCAATTGTTTTGGTAATTAGCTTACTTCATCAGATATTTTATGAGTTTATGAAACCTTTTATTAAAACAAAAAGAAACATTTAAAATTATTTGTTTGATCATAAGAAATAAATTATATGTAAACCAGTTTTTTAACTAAAATTTTGAAAACATTTTTCAAAGTTGGGAAACTCAGACACTTCTCAGTGAGTAAAGTGTTTGATTCTTGCACTTCACTATTTAGTAACATTATTTTAACATGATTAATGTCTTAGTATTTTTTTCAAATGTTGTTACTAAATTATTCTCTGTCAAACAGATGTAGGTAGAGAACATAGTTTTATTTTGTAATACGGGTTTCTTCTTACCAACGTTTCTAGTTAAGTACATACACAGTTTGTGAGCATTACAGTTACTAAGACATTTCAGTTTAATTACATAACTGTTTATATTTGCCTTTCTGTTTTCTTAGTTGATAATATTTAGAAGCATACATTAAAATTAATAAAAAAGTTTTGTCTCTTAGGTTCCTCAACATGTAACTTTAGTTACTCACGTAAGTAACAGACAGTATGTTTGTTAAATACATTTTTATGAAACTAGAACCTCTCAACTTACTGTTAGAAGTTCCTTTTCTATTGATTAAATGTCAAGAATTATATGCCATAATCAAATCAGTCATGTCATCTGATGTGAACATGCAATTATACTGAGTATCATCTTTTTTTTTATTTGAATTTTTTTATCTAACTGATAATAAGCGTATAATTTCTACTCTTTAGTTACTTCTAAAACAAAAATAAGAAAATGCACATAAAAAAGCTAGAAATGGAAAACAGTGTGTCTAGACGTGCTCTGTTTGGTTGAATGATGATAGAGTGTAAGCCTCCTTTATTGTAATAATGTAGTGGTCCAAAATATTTTAATTTCAAACATGTCGTTTAGAATACAAAACATAATGCAGTTATAATTCAGATGGTTTTCTAACTAAGCTATAACTAGGTCTTAAAATATTTTGTTTGCTGATAGAGCTAAACAATGAAACCGAGACTAAATAATTCATAACATGATACCTAAAACATCTAGCCATCAAATGAAATCTGTGAAGAACAACCTTCTATTTTTATTGGTTGTAAATAATCCAGAGAGAATAATTAAAATTCATTAAGGTACAGGATGAGATTGGTGGGACATGACATGCAAGCTCAACTTGTATATATTTGTAAAACAAGAAGTTTGAAGGTACAAATTTATTTTATGACTTTGCAGTATCTATTGTATGAGAATGTAATAGATGACATACTCAGAAGATCATATGGAGACAGAAAAATCTAAAGTTGGTAATTTAGAGCAGAGAAGTGTCACATGATACAGAGTAGTGAATATTAATACTTTAAATATTTCCTTTTGAAATTAATAAATTCAAACTAGTAAATAGATAACATTGTGTTTCACACTAAAAGTATAATTTGTAGATAACTTGAATAAGGTTGATAGTGATTGCAGCTCACTTAACTTAGTCATTGTTTTTGATAATTGATGACAATGATAGCACCTAGACCACTACAGTATCTATTGTTTCTAGCTCTGATGAAACTTGGTGTTGGGTAAAAGGATTTGCCATGCTAAATATGACAGATGTAATGTGGGTAACATATTCTTGACTTTTTAGAATTGGTTATTAAAATTTGCTTTACAAACTATGTTGATGCTAAGTTTATTGACGTATAATTATGATAAAGTTGATTAATTACGTTTTGATTGTAATTGTAAAAAGGTCACACATGCTTGTAAGGTTAATGTGCAGTGGTGGGAGTTATGCCACTCTTGACCTTTCATTAATAATTCCTAAAATCACTGTATCTGAAACATATTTCAAACATGTGGCATGAAAGCTATAGAACAGTTTACACTGTAAAATATGTATATATATTTTTATCAACTTACAATTTATAGTACAATAAAAACCAGTATAGAAGATGCATGTTTATAATGCCATTACACGTGAACCATGTAACCATTGATCCCAGAAGCCAGTTTTTACACATGTACTATAGTAAGCATTATTACATTATATGTTAGGGACATTTTTAAAAGAAATGATGCAATAAGAAAAATTATTTATGCCACTCTATCTCATACATACTTTTCTATGTTCTCCTTTTAATAATTTAGTCATGCTAAAAAATCTTATAATGTCTGTTACCTTTGCTGCTGAGGACAAAGAGTGTTCTTAGTGCTGATAGAGTGGATGATGGTTTTGAGTTAAAATGCTTTTGAGTTGTAAATAGAAAATGGGCTGCTAAGTAAAACAAATAAATAAATAGAAAAATAAACTCATTAAACTACCTTCTATCTCACACTACAGCTGTTAATCGACTACTAGGGTTTCCTTTCTTTGGACATCTAAACATTGGTTTGATTTTTTGTTGCATGCTCCAGTCTTTTATTCCCCACGTAATTGCCATTAATGATAACTGTCTCATGACACTTTCCATTGAATAGACAAGATCAAAATATTCTGGAACCAAGATGTTTCTCTCAGATATTTTGCTAGTGCTAACTGCACTTGTTGATCATAATGTGCATAGTTATGAAGGTGGCTTCCACTGGATGTTTCTGCCCATTTGGACTACACTTACTTGTTCATTAGAACTCCAAGAGGTATCCTGGATATGTGATATGCAATATAAAGTATAATGACTCTACTCAATTGAAAGTAGTAGAAGTTTATTCCTAGGGCTTGAGTTTTGGATTTAGAGGAGAACAATTTGACATGATATACATGTTGTGTACTGGCATAAATGTAGTTTATCCCCATTGATGGGAATTTCTTATTCTACCCTTAGAAGGAAGATGGTCCCCAGTAGTTGAATTTTGAATTTAGAGTTGAACCAATAAATCCTCACATGAGTGTGCAGTGTTCTTGGCCTGTAACTCAGTTTGCTTTGAATGTTAGTCCACACTGTTGAGAGTCATGGTGGTTGCTTTGCTTTTTCCTCTTTCACTGCACTGTGATGTTTTCATGTTGAAATGGTTATGATCTGTTTAATTTGAGTGAAGTTTATGCTTTATGGGGACATCTTTCATACTTCTCTTTGTTGTGGGTCACAGTGGTTGCTCCATTTCTTCCTCTTTAATGTCTTTATGCTAAGGATACTTCTGCATTTGAGGTAGTTCCAGTCTGTTTGGTTTGTGTGTGACATTACAGTTTACAGGACATCTTTCTTGCTCTGTTTGGTTTGTGTGTGACTTTACAGTTTACAGAACATCTTTCTTGCTCTGTTTGGTTTGTGTGTGACTTTACAGTTTACAGGACATCTTTCTTGCTCTGTTTGGTTTGTGTGTGACTTTACAGTTTACAGGACATCTTTCTTGCTCTGTTTGGTTTGTGTGTGACTTTACAGTTTACAGGACGTCTTTCTTGCTCTGTTTGGTTTGTGTGTGACTTTACAGTTTACAGAACATCTTTCTTGCTCTGTTTGGTTTGTGTGTGACATTACAGTTTACAGAACATCTTTCTTGCTCTGTTTGGTTTGTGTGTGACTTTACAGTTTACAGAACATCTTTCTTGCTCTGTTTGGTTTGTGTGTGACTTTACAGTTTACAGGACGTCTTTCTTGCTCTGTTTGGTTTGTGTGTGACTTTACAGTTTACAGGACGTCTTTCTTGCTCTGTTTGGTTTGTGTGTGACTTTACAGTTTACAGGACATCTTTCTTGCTCTGTTTGGTTTGTGTGTGACTTTACAGTTTACAGGACGTCTTTCTTGCTCTGTTTGGTTTGTGTGTGACTTTACAGTTTACAGGACATCTTTCTTGCTCTGTTTGGTTTGTGTGTGACTTTACAGTTTACAGGACGTCTTTCTTGCTCTGTTTGGTTTGTGTGTGACTTTACAGTTTACAGGACGTATTTCTTGCTCTGTTTGGTTTGTGTGTGACTTTACAGTTTACAGGACATCTTTCTTGCTCTGTTTGGTTTGTGTGTGACTTTACAGTTTACAGGACGTCTTTCTTGCTCTGTTTGGTTTGTGTGTGACATTACAGTTTACAGGACGTCTTTCTTGCTCTGTTTGGTTTGTGTGTGACTTTACAGTTTACAGGACGTCTTTCTTGCTCTGTTTGATTTGTGTGTGACTTTACAGTTTACAGAACATCTTTCTTGCTCTGTTTGGTTTGTGTGTGACTTTACAGTTTACAGAACATCTTTCTTGCTCTGTTTGGTTTGTGTGTGACTTTACAGTTTACAGAACATCTTTCTTGCTCTGTTTGGTTTGTGTGTGACATTACAGTTTACAGAACATCTTTCTTGCTCTGTTTGGTTTGTGTGTGACTTTACAGTTTACAGAACATCTTTCTTGCTCTGTTTGGTTTGTGTGTGACTTTACAGTTTACAGGACGTCTTTCTTGCTCTGTTTGGTTTGTGTGTGACTTTACAGTTTACAGGACGTCTTTCTTGCTCTGTTTGGTTTGTGTGTGACTTTACAGTTTACAGGACGTCTTTCTTGCTCTGTTTGGTTTGTGTGTGACTTTACAGTTTACAGGACGTCTTTCTTGCTCTGTTTGGTTTGTGTGTGACTTTACAGTTTACAGGACGTCTTTCTTGCTCTGTTTGGTTTGTGTGTGACTTTACAGTTTACAGGACGTCTTTCTTGCTCTGTTTGGTTTGTGTGTGACTTTACAGTTTACAGGACGTCTTTCTTGCTCTGTTTGGTTTGTGTGTGACTTTACAGTTTACAGAACATCTTTCTTGCTTCTGTTTGTTTGTTGTTTTGGTTTCTGGTTTGATATTGAATTTGTCTATAGCTTGAATTATTTAAAATTCAAATTCTTCACCAGTTACATTGTCGTGAGTATAATTACCACTAACAATGGCATTAATCACAGTTAATTGCCAAAGCTTGTTAATGTTGTAAAATATTTGCAAAGTTTTCAATTAAGCTGTGAGAATGTTCAGAAAGAGCATGTGTATTAGTTTTCACATTTTTATCATTCCTAAATAAAGTTATGGTATTAAAACAGTTTATGTATTTTATTGCATTTGCCATATTAGTTATGCATGTACATAACATGACTGAAAGTGTAGTTTCAGAGATTGTAACATCATACTTTTAAGCTGATTTTAGAAAGTTACAGAACTGTTTAACAGTGTTTCCTCAACATATAAATTTGCTCAGCTTTAAGGGTTAGTGCTATTTTACTGAGATAACCAGTAGGTACAGATAAATATAACTTGCATACATTGTTGGGATTGAGTTTATGATTTTATATGAACAGAACTGTTTTGAACCAGTCAATTCCATGGTAGTGAAAAGAATACACATAGTTAAATAGAAGTGATGAAACATATAGATACCTTAAGTATGTCTTCACTGTATAGCATGCCAGCCACTTTCACTTGTTAAAGGAAGAGGAGAAAAGATTATGCTGGAGATAAAATTAGTCATCATTTTGTGAAAAACAGTAGTTTGGTGTGGAATCAAAATTTTACAGGTTCCACTTATTTGTAAACACGTTTTAAGTTGTTATTTTGTGCAATGTAAAGCTTGTAGTATTTCAGAATATGCCTGATTGAAAATAAATGTTCATTTCCATTGTAGATGCAACTGTTATTTGTCATTTGTAGCTATGGCCCGACATGGCCAAGCGTGTTAAGACGTGCAAGTCGTAATCTGAAGTTCGCGGGTTTGTATCCCCGTCGTGCCAAACATGCTCACCCTTTCAGTCATGGGAGCACTATAATGTGACAGTCAATCCCACTATTCATTGGTAAAAGAGTAGCCCAAGAGTTGGTTGTGGGTGGTGATGACTAGCTGCCTTCCCTCTAGTCTTACACTACTAAATTAGGGATGGCTGTCACAGATAGCCCTTGAGTAGCTTTGTGCAAAATTCAAAACAAACAAACAAACATTTGTTGCATGGTTATGCCATGTATAGTTTCAGATGTAATTTACTACACACTGGGTCAGTATGTAACAAAACATTGCAAAATGGAATAAGCTGTTTTAGGTTATTAAATGTCTGTAATAAAAAAAAAGTATTGGAAAATATTAACTGGTTTATTTCTCTTGACTGTTATGTGCTGTCATGCTTGGTTGGAATTGTTTTTAGTTGTTTTGTAGGTATGTTTAGAGGGGTGTTATTAGTTTAAATAACATTTGTATTGTATGTTATATTCATTCCTGGGAAGTATTCTTCAATGACTTGTGTTTAGTTGTAACTGACTTTCATAACATTGCATTTCTTGGTGTAATATGTATATGCATAATACATATTCTTGAAGTTTCACTTAATTACACTGTTTATTTAAAAATGCTCTTTATGAACATGTGTACTTATTAATTTTAATAAGCAAGGCATGTATTGTACCAAAAACAAAAAACCTTATATAATGTTTTGTTTTAATATTCATTTAAACAGAATTTTTTTTTTGTGAAACACCAGATTCCTGTAAAAATGTATTTTTTTTTATTTGAGCTTCTTTTACTATATTTGTTTTTTAAACTATTATGAAAATCTTCAGATGAGAAACCAAAGTATTCAAGGATCATCTTCAGTCATGATGGGGCCAAGAAGTGGAATGCATTCATCTTTGCCTGCAAATGTAATGTTACAGCAGTCAGTAATGAGACCAGGAAGTGGATCACTTTCTCGTACACCTGTGACCACACCTCCTAATGTTGTCATGGGTTATCCGGCACAGAATAGGTCAAGTGGACAACAAGTAAACAGTGGCCATGCACAATCATTGGTGAGTTTTATACTAATTTTCTGAGTACAGAAACATTACTCACCTCTTTGCATTAAAAAAAAGAAAGAGGGAGTTATTACTTTGTGTGCACTGTATTTCTACAAGTCTTGATTAAAGCTCCCTCTACCATACATATTGATAAGTATTGTACCAGCCTATAATGTAACCATCATTAAACTATAGCCCTCTACAAGTAAAAGGGTGACATTTTTCATGCACAGTGACCCCCATGAGCATTTGGCATTTGAACAAAGGTTCATTCTTTCTTTGACACTGCCTGTCTTTACATGTGAATGTTTTTTTTAGGAATTACCAGAATTGTTGCACCTATTATTTTATTGTTTCATTGCCACAGCATAGCATTTATTTCTTTAATCTATTGTTTATGTGCATCAACAATACCATATTTGGAATTTTATTTAGAAATTTGTTTTTTTAGGACTCAAATTTGCACTTTTGGGACATCCCACTCTCAGTTCTTGTTGTTTAACCCAACATACAGGTTTTGTTCTGAGCTCTTCTAGGTCTTTGTTAGGCCTGTGTTTCACTTCAAAACTGGGCTCATTTTATTTATCAAAAACTGAACAAATCTTTTTGTGATGTTCTTATGTTTTGCATTTTACAAAAAAAAACAGCTGCTAGAAAATCAGTTTCATGGTCATTTAATTGTAATATGTATTCATAGTTTTGTGTTACTGATATATCCCAAGGTTTTTTACACTCCTTCACCAGTACTAGAATGCCAGATTTTAAAGTTTTTTTTCTTCTGTGTCATTTTCTGTGATCTTTGTAAAATGCAGTTTAAAAATATGAAGAGGTTAACTTACATTAACACAATGCAACCCCTTGATTGGCTTTCTGCATGAAAGATTTCACTACACATGTAGTGAAGTATAGCTATGGCCACCTCCATCATATACATGTGAAGACAGCAATTTGTCAGGTGAAAATGAAATAGAATCTTTATAGTTTGCCATCTGACTTCAAAACATAATCTTTAGACTATCCTATTTTTGTATGTTGACATGTTAGGTAAGTTGAGCCGTTTGTCCTAAAATGAGCTGTGAAACTTAGATAGAAATGCTGTTGTAGTTATTTCATTATGGAACTGATCAATCATGTTTCAATAGCTCCACAGAGCTATTTTAGCTATCTTAATGTAAATGGGTACAATATCTCTGAGATATAAATGCTAGGATTTAAAGAGAAACTTATTTTGACATTCTAAAGATATCAAGTTTAGGCAGAAACTTTGCTGGGTTTGTGTGGGTGATGATAGGATTACTTACAAACTTAGTACATGTGATGATCAATTGTTCTTCATGAATGGAGAACCAGAATAGACAACCTCTTTACTAAGGAGAAACAGGATTTTTCACAGGGTACAGCACATTTGAAAATATTCATATTTTGTGCTCCAGACATGACCTGAAAGCACCCAATTGTCAAAAGTTTTTGGGGACTCATGGCACTTCCTGAACCCACAGCCAGATTTATTTGTGCAATTAACTTACTTTGCAAAATATACTGGTAACTGGGACATTCTGACAGCCAGTGATGTTACTGCTATTGTGCACCATGTTATTGGTTTTATCCTGATTCAGGATTCTTGACCACTTCCTTTTATTACTTCAGCTGAATCTGCCTCATTTATCAGTGTTTTACCACCGTTGCTTTTAGTTCCCTCTTGCATTCATGTAGCAGGAATTTCCACCAATATCTTTCACTTAAATTTAATGGGTGCATGTGTTGTACAGTTAGTTTTTGCTGTTCCTTGGTCACCCTTACATGGATCTCTTCTTTCCATTTAGGGATCTCACTTTTTCTCTCAATCTATTCATTTTCCTGTCTTTTATCTTCTTTGGCTAATCTGCACATGTTGGTAAAAAGGAAAAACACGATAGGTTTAGTTGTATGTGTGTGTGTACGTGCCCTCATATCTGACTTTCCTCTGCTGTCTTTAGTCAGGGTAACTTACTGCGCTCTCAGTGTGGGATCTAATTCCTGATGATTGTGCCTAACAACATGGTCCACGTGTCCATCCAGTATTCTCCCAATACAAATTCCTTCTCTCAGTTTTTTTTTGAGAAGTATGAGAAAATTATTGCTTTCCTGTCCCCAAGTAGTTGGGGAAGTTAATATTGAGTTTCTCGTTGGCAGTGCAATTCTAGTGGTACAAGACAGAATGGAAGCACTCCCTTGTTTGAGAAGTAAGGTTGAGGTGTTCTCTAGTATTGTAGTACAGAATGTCTCCCATGTTGTGAACCAAGCTATTCCCAGTGGTTTCTTCCATCTGGATGGGTCTTGAATTTGCCTCAAGACAAATATCTGAGATGTTTTTGCACTTCATCTGATTGCTGTGGTCAGAGCTGTGGTGAGAACATTTTGCACCCCAGGCACACCACGCCTTTGTTGGTTCCCTTTATGAAAATTTCAAAAATAAAAGAAAAGGATACTAATATTCTGAAATAATTTTACATATTCAATTATTCTATATAAACAAAAATACAAATGAGGTACTATTTATAGAGTAGAGAGTACGTAAATACAGAAATAAGAACAACTAAATTTTATTTATTTGTGATAAGAACATGTCAATTAATTTATCATAATTTAATAATTTTACTGTTTTATATTCTATGGAAAGAATTGCAAAGGAATTAAGTTATTGTTGGCCTGTTGATCCTGATAAATAATAATTAATTTACTAAAGCTTCATTCATTTGAAGCAGTTCCAACAGGAAACATTAAGAATATTTTCAGTAAAATGTCAGTATTGGGAAAAATTTCTCTGAGACCACTTTCTCATAGGACATATGAGTACCCAATTCATCAACATTGGGTACATGTCTTTAATGTCAAATTTGATAAAATGTTTTAAAATGACCTTAAACCAGAATGTATCTCCATGAAATCAACATCGTCAGAATGAAATTCACATAAGATTTTACATTTCATCATAAATTCATCATTTGAATTCAATAATGACTTAGATAAAATTTTGAATTTTTTGTACTTTTTGTTGATTACAGCAGATCTGTTCTTTAGTTTGCGTTAGAAGCCTGTACAACATTATGTAATTTCATTTTTTAATGACTCTTTACGTGATTTATTTCTTCTAGTTACCTCTGTTGAAATATTTAAATTTTGACACATTTTTAAGCTGTTTCTCAATATTTTTCTCAATGCTTCTGACATTAGATTCTAAATCCAATAAAAGTATCAGCAACTTCTGAAGACGAGAGTTTTTGTACTGCAGCACCTTTGTTGTCTTATTAATTTATTGCAACATGAGCCCCAGAAATCTGAGTAAAAAATGAATTTCAGACCAGTAGTAAAGATGTGACTTTCTGCATCACTTTTACTAATTTCCTTGAAGATTTCCATATTTTTTTTGAGTTAGTGTCTAAAAACTTCCACACCGTTAGCTTAAGAGCTCCATCTTGTCAAGCAGCATTGTTTAATTAAAATTTATTTTTTTGTTGTTTCATCCCACATAGATGTTAGTCCTGATAAATAAATATAAAACATATCAACTCTGTTGAAATATGAATATGCAAGTACTTGATAAATTTAAACTGTGTTCACAACGTGGTATATAGTGAATATATTTTAGACACTTCTAACGTTCTTGACTGGACCCCCTTGGTGTGTCCATTCGTATTTTTACCATTGTCGTAGTGATATCCAAACCATTTTTCTCTAAGTTATTAAAACTTTTCTCAGTGATTGTCTCCAGTTTTTCCATGGATATTATTGAAATCTATAAATGATTCTTCATGGCACACACACTTGTTTTTTTTACCAATCTTATCAATTCTGCAGTTTCTTTATGGGCATGATTTTGCTTCTTTCACTGCCTTGATTTTTACATTTGAACTTTGTTAGCTGTCAAGTTGAGTATCTCATTCTGGATAGAAGGCAAAAAATAAGTTTTATGTTTCAGTTTGTGCTTGGATATATGATGTTTAAATATTAAGTCGTATTCACTGAGAAGTTCTATTGTCAATAGGAAAACTGTTAGATCTGTTGCTGAACTTTTCAGTACTTTCTGGTAAGGACAAATTGTTTTTCATGCCGTGTAATATAGTTTTCATAGAAGCCTTCACTATATATCTCTACTTTTTTTTTTTCTCATTCAAAATGATCATCTAGAAAACTTGTTTCTCCACTGATGTTAGATACTTGAGTTTTCCATTGAACTGTGAATGTTGCTTATTACGTTCGTGTTCACTGATTCTCTGGTACATTTTTCCAGTAAGTGCACTGACTTTTGTTGTTTTATTAGCATAAAAAATGCAAACACAGCAAAATATAGAATTATACTTTTTAGAATAAATCAACCAGTGTTGCAATATCTTTTCACTGTTTGAGTTTTTTTGAAAAATATTTCTTTTTTAAACGAATGTCCTCTTTTACTTTGTGACTGATCTGCATTGAGACCTTGATCCATCATATTTTTTAATATATATTCTCTCCTCGATCTATTCAAATTCAACCACTTAACAGGATCGCTGAAGTTGAATGATTCAGTTTGGCTCTTAATTAGAGAATTTTTCTCAAATATATTACCAGTATGAACAGAATTTAATGGAGGGATGAATTTGTAAATTTTAACATTGTGAACTTGTGGTTGATATTGCTTTATAAATGTTTTTTGCATTTTTTTAAAAATAAGTTTGAAATTAAGACTTATTACAGAATTTAAAACGAAAATATATATACCATCTGTAAATTTGATAAAACAAAGAAATTATACATAGGAAAATCAAATACAGTACTTTACTAATAGGCCTAATATGAGCTGATGGTTAGGGTGCTCAGTTTGCAATCTGTGGGTTTGAATACCTATCACTGAACATGCCCTATGAACTTTAGTAAAAGAGTAGCCCAAGAGTTGGCTGTTTACTGCTTAATAGCTGCCTCCTTTCTAGTCTATCAGTCAAATTAGAAACAGCCAGAGGAGATAACCATTCTGAAAGTAGATTTAAGGGAAATTGAAAAAAACGTTCATACAAACCTTCTGATTTCTGTTGATCATTCTCACATTTCTGCTCTACATATGGTTTCACTTATTTAAAGTGGCTTCAGTTCTCCATCTTTGTTGTGATAATTTTATTTTCCAAAGAAAATTGTTTCAATTTTTTCACTCTGTTCCCTTTGCTTACTATTCTGTATTGAAGTTAAATTTATATACATCTCTAACTAAAATTGATATAATCTTTCTGTATAGTGAAATACATAAAATCATTCTGGTAATTTGTATTTTATAGACTTACCTCTTGTTGATGATAGTCATAAAACATACCAGTTGTAAAGCCTATGTGTGTGACTGTACATCTGTTTCTTTTGTATATTCACAAAGTTGGTCTGCATTGAGGGACCTATGTTAGTTGTCAATTTAGTTTTTAGTTGTGTGCATTTTTATTGTTCATTCCTAGATTTATATGGTTTCAGCTTGTATGAAAACATTTTTTTGTTATTTGTTGTTTTTTTTTACTGGTTATTATGTGACAAATATTTTTCAAAATGTATTTTTTATTCTAGCCAAGACCATTATCAAGCTCTTCTCCACAGACTACTCAAGGAAGTGAGAGAATGGATAATCAGACTCCTGCCCAGAGACAAGCTGTGGCTAAACTAGCTCTTCGCAAACAGCTAGAGAAAACACTGCTTCAGATCCCACCTCCTAAGCCTCCACCACCTGAGATGCACTTTATACCTAATGCAAATAATCAAGAATTTATATGCCTTTTGGGTCTGGAAAAGATTGTAGACTTCATGATGCAGGATAATCTAATAGCAAGGGCTCCTCCAGAACCATTTCTCTGTGTCCAGTGTGATACTGATTTTACTCCAGTTTGGAAGTGGCAAGATAAAATCACAGAGTCAGGAAAGAAACATCCTGCTGTAATTTGTGAAATGTGTGTCACCTCAAACATTAAAAAAGCATTAAAGGCAGAACATACCAATCGCTTGAAAACTGCTTTTGTAAAAGCTCTGCAACAGGAACAAGAAATAGAACAGAGCTTGTCTCAAGTTATTCCAAGCCCTCCACCTTCTACTTCCCCCTTAACACAAGTTCAGTCTTCCACTTCAACCCCAACAACAACAGTGTTTTCTAATCGTGGTACTCCCCCACCATCATCCCACAGCCCTATTCCAAGAATGAGTACCACTAACCCTAGTGCAGCAGCAGTTGCTGCTAATTCAGCTGCTCTTCTTCAGCAAATACCGAAGTTAACTCCAGCACAGCAGTCCATTTTGCAGGCTCAAGCACATCAGTTGCACCAGATTGCACAGGGCTTGCCTCATCAACCACAGCCTGCACACATGATTCCTTTTAATCCATTACTAGCCCAAGCCTATTCTTACCAGATGCTAGGAAAAGCTCCTTTCACCTCTCCTGACTTGCAGCGACAATATTTACTAGATATGATCCCTCCACGTTCTCTACCCCAAAGTCCAATGAATTGGAAGTCTTGATTTAAAAATGTTTATACAATAGGAGAATCTCATATTTGCATTTTTCTTTTTGACATTAATCACTTGTGACTACAACAAACAAACTGTACAATAATTTCTTGGGTGATTTTGTACATGTATTTATTAACTGTTAAACTATTAATTAATGCTTACATTGTGGCAACTAATGTTCTGTTCTATTTTTTACTTTTTATCTGATTAATTTATGCTTATATTCGAGGGTTTTCTGACATACTTTTATTGATCTCTTGAAAGTAAAAAAAATGGTATTTTATGTCAAAGGAACCCCATCTAGAAGTATATCAAAATGTTAAGTTTTAGCAGGTGTTAATTTAAAATTCATTTGTACTATGGGTAAAAGAAGGGTTTTTTTTTTCATAAAGATTGTGCATTAAATTTCAGAAATAAACATTTTTTCATAACTGGCATCTTTTTTTTTTTTATGCACTAAGTTATATTATAGTAGTAATTTCTACTTTCATAAAGTGACATATTTGTGAAATCAGTTTTCGGTTATTCAATGTAATTATGTATTGCAATTAATTTTTGCAAATTAATGTTAGCTTTTGAATAAAGTATTTGAAAGTCTCAAATTTAAATTTGTTACATATTGAAACTATTATAAACAATAGGAAAACTAACTACCAATATACCTGGTAGTGGCAGTTCTCTCGCAATTAACTGTAAACTTTGTTTAGCTTATATAGAAGGAAATCTTGTTGCTGTAATAAAACAGTGTATTGAAATTCCTAGAAACTTCACATAGTTACACAATTTTTTCAGGAACTGTAAGAAATTTCATGCCTCTGAAGGGGGGTAATAACCCACAAGGTTCTAAGTAGAAGGTTTATATTACTAGATGTACAAACAAATTAGTTACTTTAGAGACATGTTTATGTTATTGTTAGAATAATGTCTCGTCAGATGCAAACTGTGTAAACCAGAATCAAAATAAATGAGTTATCAATTAATATTTTCAAATTTCAGTAAGATACTGCTTTGTAAAACAAAAGTTGTTTTTTGCCCTTATTTGCATGGGTGATGATCAGGGTACAGAATGCCATAACCTTTTATGGATCAAAGTACTTTGTTATCAATAAATTTGGTATCAAAATGTAATTGGTAAGTGAAATTTTAGTATTATATATGTTTTAAAATCTTATTTCAAAAGGTAATATTTAAATAAATTTATCACTTTTCTTTATCAAGTGACACTTTGTTTGTTCCAAACCTATTTTAGTTATTCTTACGACTGCTGATATAGATGCCCCGAGTATGATATAACTTTATACATTTGTAGTACAGATATTGCTAAAACAATTATATTGATTTACTGACTTAAATAAGGAAGCCAATCACACATTCTCCTGTTGCATTCTTTCTTCGTAATTTAAGTAATTCTTTCTCACATCAGCTGTTATTTACAACAAATTATTTTGATTTACTGAGTTTTCTACAAGAATAGCTTGTTCTTATGATAGCTATGGAAGTGTTCAGTCTATAAGTTCATGGGTAAAGATCAGAATATTACATTTCCACATTCCTGAGGAACTATTTCTTTAATTGAAGTTTATTATTATTATTGATCAATAATGCACAGTCCATCACTATTCCTTTAGTTATGAACAATGAATTGGACATATACATGGATTAAATAAAAACATTTCGTGAGGGAATGTAATCTTCCTGGTAACATTCCCTTAAGTAAATGTAATAGTATTTCATCATTTCTATCTGATGGAGGTCACTTATACCAAGTAATGGAATTAACTTGCATGTCATTGAATTTTTGTGTTTAAAAACTACAAATAAATTACAACCATTGTTATAAAAAAAAAGTAGTGTAAAGTTCAATGATTATTGAGCACCGAGAACAAAAGTCCAGATGTAAGTACTATATTTGTTTTTTTTATGTATATTGTTATACAAGTATAAAAAATGTAAATATTTTATAGTAGTTAAGTTGTGGGATGAAAAACATTTAAACATTCAACTCTCAAACAATATTTTCAACATGACAGGCACACATCTCAAAGCTGATTTATTATTTTTAAGTTTCAAGTCAATGTAGGACTTGTTGACATTTCCTTTTAAATGAATGAGGTTGGAAAACTTGCTTTTCTTTGTTGTATATAAATTAATTTTCTCACTGAAACAATGTTTTATATTTGGAATACATACTGACAACCTTATGTCTTGTTTCTAGAGAATACACTTATTAATTTGACATGTGCTTTCTTATGGGACTTGGAATATAAAATTTGCTCAAACAGTTTACTTTCTACTACTTGCTAAAAGCTTGAAACTTTTATTAATACACACAAAAGGTGGAGATTTATGCTGTTCTAATTCTAACTAGTATAGATGTTGTACAGCTAAAATATCTTAGAGTATTCTTCACTTATTTCTATGAGTGGACAACATTTTGGACACTGCTGATGCTTTTGTTAAGTCCACCCCAATATTCAAGCAAGGAACAGTCAAGATATTTTATCCCTACATACTATTTTAATACTAAAACCACCAGTGACATACAAGAATCTCCCTTTCAAATAGTATACATCTAAATTTGACTTAACAGAAATTCAGCTTTTATTTTTTTTAAATAGTTGTACAATTAAAGAATGTTGAGGTCACAGTAATATTTTTATTTTTCTTCAAGATTTTTTCATAAGACACTTATTTTTTAAAGGCATTCCAAAATTTTAAGAAACTTAGTTAAACAAATAGATTTGATTGAAAAATCTTTATATACAATTAGGGAAGCACAAATTTCAACATTTTATTACTTTCTAGTGACAAACTTGCATATTTTACAGTTGTGTTAGATGGCAGAAATATGGTTTTTTATTTTACACCATATTTTAACCATCATCACTTGTACTTTCTGTTGGTTGTGTTGGTACACATTCCAAAGGCTTACAGTTAACCACTTCAACAAATCCATCTGAGTCATCAAACCAACAAGTAAGATGAACAGTATCTACTGCAAAGAAATATAATCTATCAGTACAATGTATCCTTCTATAAACTGATCTTGGATCTGCTTTAAGTATACTAGTAATGGTTTTTTTAAGCTCATCAGCTCCAGAAAGAAATTTCAAACAGTAGTTACATGTAGAAGAGTGGGCACTGTTGCTGTGGAATTTGTCT
Source organism: Tachypleus tridentatus (assembly GCF_004210375.1). Taxonomy (NCBI): domain Eukaryota; kingdom Metazoa; phylum Arthropoda; class Merostomata; order Xiphosura; family Limulidae; genus Tachypleus; species Tachypleus tridentatus. The sequence goes on from NC_134828.1 coordinate 90,506,446, forward strand.
AGCATTTTCTCAGTTCGTTGGGTAAAATACACAGCTAATTCAGGAACATGGCCACCACAAACCCATGCTGGTATCCGAGACTCTGAATGTGGTGGAGTTAAATGAAGAGGAATTCCCTGAGTTGTTACAACATCAGCAACATTTTCACCTTTATGTTGTAAGAAACAGTGTTCCTGGGATCTGATCTCATGATGCTTATCTGAAGTTAAAAAACATCCTGTATTTTTGGGATAATCTACTTCTTTGTTACCTAACGCTTTATTATTAGACAAAGTATGAACGTTGTCACAATTTAGTTTTTCATTTGTTGGCTTGCTATCAAGCCCTAAAACATTATTACATTTCATTTCAAAACCCTGTTCACAGCTGTAAGAGAAATCAACTTTGGTATGAAGCTTGCTTTTCTTGTCTTCTCCACAGTCTTTTTTGGAAATTCAAGATGTTTCTTGAACAGGCAGTTAGTGTTGACACTCGAACCATTGTTTTGAATGCAGTACGATGGTAAATGAGAAGCAGTTAAGTCAAGTTCTTGTTTTTCACCATGTGAAACACTTCTCATTTCTGAACTTTGATGAGAAGGTGTATCATAATGAGGGATATATGGCTTTATATCAACAACAGGGGTTTCATCAAGAATGTCTACCCCTGTCAAATACAACACTTCTCCTACATGGAAAACATAATAAGAGCATGAATTAGATAATTATACTTTTAACTTGATTGAAAAAAAGTGAAACAGAAGGTATCCAATATACACCTAAAACCATTATATACAAATAACTGCACACAGTAGTGTTATAAAATTATGTTCATCTCTTCCAAACTATTCAAAGGAAACAGTATGAAAAATGAATTACCTTCCACAAATATTTAGCATACATCATAGAATATGCTTTTTTAAGTATGTGGTTCTTGCTTTTCTATCATATAAACCCAGAGAGATAGTTTTAGTGGGGTGGGTCAAATGATTGGGAAAATCATTAAAAATAAAAAGAGAACATGGTGAAAACAAAACAGCCTACTTAACTTTCATATTTAGTTGTCCATAAATCACTATACATTTCATTTTATTATGCTGTTGAATGTGTTCTTACATTCCTATGAGATTTTTTTCGATCATGTACAACTTGCTTATTCCAAGTGGTTGACCACGTGTTAGAAAGAGTTCTAGAATGGAATCCTCTTATCACAGAAGAGTCATGTTTAATATAAATATTCATCTGCAATGCTATTCACTGTTAAATACAGGCTAAAAATGTATGACCATATAATTTTCAAAGCTTGTGAACTAATTTATTCTTTGCTTCCCAAGAAGATGGTTGATACTTAAAGAAAATGATAAAGCAGCTTAGTATAAAAGACAAGTATAGAGAGAAGTAAAAAGATTTTTCCACTGGAGATAAGACCATGAAAACAGTACACTCAAAGTGGAGTTTGGAAAGCCAGGATAGTTAGGAAGAAACAGTTATGAACACCAATTACACTATGTAACACAAATTTTGTTCTTGGATAGTATGTGTTATTTCTTAATTGCTTATATTGTAAAAATACAGAAAATAGCATTTTTCCCTTCAAACTTTATTTTGTGATCTGGATAATGAAATTTAGAAATTAACCTATTTTCTATGTAAAAATGGGCAAATTTGCACATTTTCATTTGCATAAGATCTGAATAAAACAACATATAAATCAAGATTTGCATGTATTTATACTTAAGTTATACAAAAATAAACAAAAATGTTTAGAAGTGAGGAGTTTTTTAAGATTTGTGACTGTAATGTAAATCACTTTCACGTATCAGCCCTCAAATATAGTCTCCCATCATGTATTCGTTATACACTCCCAGGTTACAAAAGCAAAGTTTGAAGAGAAAAATATGTCTTTTCCATTTACTTTAGGCATAAGCAATTGGAAAATAACACTTTCTGCCCAGGAACATGAAAAAGTAAAAATTTTGTTACATCGTGTTATTAAAGACATACATGAATTTGACTAGTTAAAAATAACTGACATTTTATTTGATGCAATGTTTTTTTGTCAAAAAGAAAGTAATGTTTTCATCATTTTTTGTTGGTGTTATGGTGAAACAAAGTCCAAATTATACCAATAGTTATAGCATAAGAACAACTGATAGTTTTTAACCTAGTATTAGATAAAAGACTGAGACAGGAAAGAAGATAATTTTTAAACTAATGCTAGAAGAATTTGGTCTCTACTTTGCATGCATCTAGTTTGAAATTATACCATTTTCCAAGTAAGTTTCATTGCCAGTAAGTATATTTCTTTTCAAGTAGTGTGACCTTATACATTGATACCAAAATTACAAAAGTTGCTAAACAAAAATAAATGTTATTTAATTTTAGTGTGTATAAACATACATCTTTTGAGTTGTTAAATATACTAATAGTTTTGCTATCCTATATCATAGCATTGTCATATAAAATGATGAACAATATAAATGTTTAGATTTTTTTTTGGATTCAAACTAACTTTCCTGATAAACTTTGCACCATTGTGCTAAGAATAGTTTTTCTGTTTTAAGAACTATTGTACACACAATGTTGATTATGCATTTAAAACATTTTTTTTATAGAAAACATAATTGAAACTCCTTTAGAACATGCAATTTTTTATTTATTCATGAATTACAAACTTACCTTCAACTTTTTCTAGTTTAGCTAGAGTTAGTCCTAGGGCATTTATTCGATGAGGTGATCTTGTAGCAAAAGTTCCCATTGATTTCCCATTAAGTCTTGGAGGATGAACCTTAGCTCTTGTGAACATTTCAGTTTTTTTGGAATATTGGTTTTTGTGAAAGATAAAAAATATCCTGTCAATATAAAGAGGAAATATTTTAAAATCTGCTTTTTTGTGCATTATAAAAGTGTTAATTTTCACAAGAAACACATATTTAGTAGCATGAATGTAGCCAAACATGTAATATCTTACAAAACAATATGATGTTACCTTAGCTTACAACAGTTTAATTTATTTTCCATTATAACAGATTTACTTGTATACATTTAGAAATACATGTAAAGTATATTATTAAATATGTATTGTGAAAGTTTCACCTGTTCTCTAAATTTGTAAAAGATTCTTGACTGTAAGAATCAACAATGTACAGTGTATGTAAAATGCAAGTGATTTCTAGTATTGTTGTCAAGTGAACTTTATAGAAATTCTTCTTAAAATTTATAAATTGCAACATGCAGAGATGGTTTAATATTATTGGTTTGCTACTGAACACAGCAAGTCAACTGTTTCCAAAACTTGACCACCAGGAATTCATATCCATGTGGGGGTAGGATGAGGATCATACTCTTAGTAAGCCAGCTAGAATCCAAAACACAAGTGATAGTAAGCCAGCTAGAATCCAAAACACAAGTGTTAGTAAGCCAGCTAGAATCCAAAACACAAGTGTTAGTAAGCCAGCTAGAATCCAAAACACAAGTGTTAGGAATCAGTGTCTAGGTGACAGTATGAAGGACCATCATATTGTCTTTACCTGTATTTCAGCTGATTGGAAGGAGAAACTCCACCACCTATCTGTAAGTGTGTTCATACAGAGTGAAGTATCATTCATATATATCCCATTCAAATCAAGCAGACTGGAACCACCTCAAAAGCAGTAACATCCTCAGCATAAATACAACAAGGGATAGAACAACACAAAGGAGCTGAGCAATCAACAAGTGCACCCACAGTAACACACAACACTCAAAGTGAATTGAGTTATTTCTCAATCGGGAAAGTTCCACAAAACCATATTTTGAAAACAAGATCAAATTATTCAATTTAAGGGATGTGCAGTAATCTCCTTCTGTTTTACCCATGAAGTCATGAGTTAGTACAGTCCACAATGGACATATATGGCAAAAATATAGCTAAGAATACTCTAAAAATAATTTTGTGAGGTATTTCATCTCTAGTTTATGAACAATGTGTATATTGTGGCCTTGGAAATTATGAAAGTGAAATCAATATATCATTATAGAGCAGGTTTCAGTATAATTCGAAGTTATTGAAGAATACTGGGACACCACTCGCCAGAGAGCGGGATCCTGATCAAAACAAGGGACAGGTCCCTGAAAAATAATATATATACCAAGGGAAAGAAAACTTTCCCAGTTACAGACTCACAGAGGTATGAAGAATGGTGACAGGAAGAGAGAGGATGGTACCTGATGAAAAATAAAGTTTCCCAAAGCAATGTATGGAAAACGAACAAATGAAGTGTTGTCCTAGTGCTCAACAAGTGAAGTCTTCCTTATAAATGACAGGGTTGTTATGCAGATAAAAGGTATGGTGATTAAATGGAGACACTAGGAAGAAGATAAGGAAAAAAAGGCCAACTGAATCACAAGCCAAGTCCAATGTGTAAGGGAAGAAGGAAAAGATTGTGAACAGAGGAGTGGAACAAGGGAAATGAAACTGTAGAAAAGGAAGTCAAGGGAAAAGAAGCCTTAAAAACAATGAAAGAACCCAAAGCATTTAGAGGACAAAGGGAGGAGGAAGAAAAGAATATAGCAGGTAAACCAGAAACAGGACAAAGCATATCATTATGCTCTAATTTAAAAACTGTAACCTAATAATGATATGCATAATATCATGAGAAGTTTATGTGGATCCTGACTTCTGGGGTCACACACACATACAGTATTAATATGAAGGATAGAAGATTAAAAATAAAAATGAAATAGGTGTTATATTGGAAAATTACTGACAATACCATATCCATCAAATGTGATATATTAAAGAAAAAATAATATTGTTACCCTCATTTGCACTGTACTAGTAAGTTAAATTACAGGTAATCCTAATACAACAAAGACACATGTTAATCCTAATCTAATGTTATGGGACAAAAGATACAACTGAGCTCTTAACTTCAAATCTGAACATACCTATGAGCATTAACCAATCTAAGTTTATGTTATTGCACCAAAATAACTAGAGATAATAATGGTAGAGTGCCTTATCTTTCTAAAGTCTGTGGATCATTTTACAAAATGTGTAGGCCCCCAAACTTGAATCAAGGCCCAATTACGTCCAGCTCACTGGATGATAAATTTCATGACAAAGCCAAGCCCGTGACTCCCTAGTTGAGGACCACCACCTGACACTCATATAAATGTACTGATATAAAACAATCTCCAAACTGTAATTTTGGTTTTGGAATTCATATTCAAAATGAATAAATAAACACAACTATGTTGGCAGAAAGAAACACGAAGTAGAAAAAAATTTGTAATGAAGTATTAAATTCCATAACTGGGCAGAACTATAAAATAATTCCACTTTGGAAAAAGTTACAAATATTACTATTGTATAACAAATAGTAAACTTCCTGAGAGAAACTGATATGAAGTTACAAAAAAAAAATTCAGGTGAGCACAAAATAAACATCTGAACATAAGCACTGCCAAACAGGAAGTGATATTTAGGAAAAATGACAAAGAGGAAGTGACACGGATGTGTGTCACTATTATTAGTGAAGGTTTGTCACATGATAACTTGCATGTGAAGATCAGTTAAACCATGTTAGTTAAGAGGTGCATGAGAGTGAAGGGTTTGTTGTGGCATGCAAAATATATTTACAAATAGAGGGCAGCACTGAAAAAGAACAGCAATGTATGTAATTAAAAGTAAGGTACTTTGTAAGAAGCTCTTCAGATGATTTAAGCAGGTAAAGGTGTGGGGCTAATAGTTTCCCTCCAAATACAGAACATTTTAAGAAAGAAAAGAAATGTTCACCAACTTTAATTACAAAAACATGCACTCAAATACACGCACTTGACTGATAACATTTCAATAACCAATTTACAACTGGAATGACAAATAATATCCTTAAAAATTATAATGGATGTGAGACACCTTTTACCCATTTAGCTAAACTGAGTTTTATCTTATGCTACACTAGAATCACCATCTCAGATTAAGTTAAAGTGGCCTGAACAGGTTCCTCAATGAATGGAAGAGCAAAAAACATGACCATCAATAACAGATCTTTTACAAGCCAGAATGAGTCATACATTAGTTTCATGGCCTGACAAGCTTTTTACTGAATCAGAAAAAAAGTGGTTAGGAAAAAATCATTAATCCAGTACTAAATGCAACCACAAATGTGAAGGGAGCTCTAGAAATTATCTTTTCACACTGCAGACTTTTACCCCAATGAGGAATAGGAAACAGGTAGCTTTATCTTTGATATTAAATATTTTATTTTACTATGTTTAAACCCTGCAATCAACATTAATAACATGTTAACTTGTATTACTTACAAAGGCTAGCTTACAATAACATACAAGTAGTAGCTGTAATAAGAGTTAAAAAGAAAAAAGAAACTTACCAGATGTGAGAGAAGTCTTCTATTCCTTGTAGTGCATGTTCAGGATTACTGAAGACATGTTTATCAACTATAAGTTTGGCTCTTGCAGAATCACACACTGAAGGTTGTCGTGGAGTTCCATTCTTAGTCTTAAACCAAGAGTGAATTTTTCCAATACACCTCAAAGTAAAAACATCTCTACCAGCTGTGTAATATAAACAACTAATAAAACAGATAAAAATAAGAAAATATGTGGCACAATATTTCATCTATGTGATAATTTCATTGTATGTGAAGTTCTCCACCGTATAAACAAACAAAATTATTTTACACATACATTCTGTATGAAATCTTAGATAAAAAAACCATATATACAAGTGTAGAAAAACAAGAATGTTCAAGACCAAACATATATTGGTGAAAGTTATAAAGTAACATGCCCATTTTAAAAATGTGATACTTAATTAGTTTTGTAATTACAAATAAGCAATTTTTTCATCAGAACATTGGCAAAATAAAAATATTAAAGAAATAGGAAATGGGGTCTTTAATTTACTTACATAAATAGCAGGTTTGTTAATTTCTAAATATGCAATACTTGGCAAATCAGTTCACTGTCTTTTGTTAAAGTTGTATACGAGAAAGTTGTATGTTTTGTTTAGTTTTGTATTTATTCACCATTGGAAAAAAAAAAGACAAGATTTATACTAAATTGAAATGTTATTAAAAGTACAACAAAAATAAATACTTGAATGAAAATATATGTAGTTACTAAATGAAAAGCAAGTCTCAATTTGCTACAATAACTTATTTGAATGTGTATATTAAACGTCTCAACAACTAAAAGCATGGGAGACTACAAACATAGGGAAAAAATAAATATTTATGTCCATTGAAAAATATACTTTTTCTTATAAAGAAAGAATGTTAACCTACCATTGCTATCAAGATTATTTTGCATGTGATCTTTATTTTCCATTTTACTCGTTCTATCATTCTTTAATTGTTGTATATCTTTCCTTACAGTTGAGCAATCAGCACATGAATCCAGTAGGAAACCTAATTCACTGCTCAGTAAGTGACGGATCTTGAATACTTCTTTCTCATGTCCTTTTTTTAACTTTTCCATATTTAGCCTAACAATACGAAGTGGAAAAGAAAAATCAAATGTGTATGCGATATTCTTAAAACTGTTTAATGAATTTAGTTTAAATATATTTCATAAATACCAACTACAAAATGAAACTTAGTGTCTGGTACAGTAGCAGTTTTCATCTCTTACCACTAGCTAGATATACAATAAACAATGTCACCAAAGTGCAACTGTACATTGTATATTGCAGTACAAAACTAGAACTAACTGGAATGGTTGAGATTCTGAAAAGTTTTACTAGAACCAGAAACCACATTAAACTACAGTAGATTTTGTTATATTAGTTAAATTCTAAGAAAAATATATACTAGTTAAATCTCCCCCCCTCCACCACTTATTTGTATTCTTACTGTACTTAATGCATGAATAGTGATATATAAGGTAGAATAAAAGTATTGGTAGACAGATTAACTGTACTTATGAATGGAAATCCTGTAAAATGGACTTAGTTTTATAAAGTCCTTATATAGAAACTAGAAGATACACATTATGGTGAATCCTCAATAAACTCTCAACTAATGTGTATATCTGTATATTCAGGTATTCTACTTATGGGCATCCTAGATACATGCTGATGTTCTAATCACACATGAAGATACTGTTGGCAAATTATTTTATCTTAACTATGCTTGTAGATTCTTGTAGTTTCTATTTATGCTCATAAGAAAGAAACTCAGTACATTACACAAACTTAAATTTATTATGCTAAAATTTAAAACAAATTTCTTGATACATCAATTAATTGCATTGGGATATCTTACAGTTCTACATTTCCTTTTAAGCACTTTGGCAAAATTTATTGTTATTTCAACTCTAATAGCAATTTGCAGGAACATCAAGTAATTAATGAAATGTTTTATATTACTTGAACATATTACAAAAAAATAGAAGATTTCACATCATGTGATTGGTTAAAAAACCATTTTTAGCAAAGGGCAAGTTGAAACACTCACAGTAAACTTGTTCTTTTTGCATATTTTTGTTATGAACTCTTTGTGGATTCACCCCAGTGTATACTTTCTAATTTTTCATATAATTATATAAAACTGAGTGCTTTTAACAAATTTTCCATTTACATGTATTAGCATTACTATGTTTATCTCAAATATTATTCATATTATGTAACAATAGTATTCAATAAATAACAGTAATAGTGATTCTAAGTAAAAATTCCTAAGAGTACCGAGTTCAAACCAACATTGGACCAATTACACCCTTCTTCTGGTGATTGTAAGTTTAAACATCTATTCAACACTAGCCATTTATCGAGGTATCACCTTTATTGTTTTCGATTTCATCGTACTACAGCATTGTTTTTTATCTGATTTTCTTATTAACTGGTGTCGAATAATCTTACTAAACTCTCACTTAGTATTGATAAAGAGTAATTTACTATTACTTGTTAAGTAATTTATGAATAATCATAAACTGAGTAATTTATTTTTACAAAGTATAGTAATAATACACTGAAATTTACTGATGCATACCTTAAATTTTTTAATTCTTTTCTTGCTATTTCAATTTGACGTTTTAAGTAATCATTTCTAAATGTTAATCTCTCAATCTCACCACTTTTTCCAGACGCTGCCATGTTTACAATTAATGCCACCTACAGTCTTGCACGCAAGTGTCAGATATATGCAATATTTACTTGAATTCTGTTCTTGTTTTTCAATATACTCTCATTCATTAGTACTTTTTATGGATCTCTAAAAACAATATCGTTAAGATAATTAATACACAAGTATAAATTCTGAGATTATAACTTAAAGATATCAAAAAACGTGTTTATTGTTATTTCGAATGAAATATTTGTACTCTGTTCACCATGGGGAATTGAATCTTAGATTTTAGCACTAAAGTTCGTAAACTTACTTTTGACCCATTGGGGGATATTAAGAAGTATTATGTTGTCCAGAAATAAATGTCGGAATTCTCACGATGATACTTAGAGCTGAATATTAAGTAACTTATCGTTTGTCGGTTGGCTTAATCCAATGTTTGTCTCTTACAAGGTGTCTTAATTGTCTGTTGTTTCGCAATACCCAAGGTAGCATGGACAGGGAGAACTTTCGTCCGATTTTCCTCTACGACTTCAAACTTGGACGAAAAGCTACCAAAACTACACGGAACATCAACCAGGCATTCGGCCATGGGTCTGTTACTGAACGTTCAGTTCAGCATTGGTTCCAAAGGTTTTGACATGGTGATGATAGTCTTCAAGACCACAAAGGTCGTGGAAGGAAGCCATCCTTAGATGAAAACACATTAAGGGAAGCAGTTGAGACAGACCTTTGAACAACAGTACGTGAACTTGCAGAAAAGCTAGGCACAAGCAAATCAAGCATTGACAACAACCTGAGTGAGATTGGAAAGACAACAAAGTTTGATAAGTAAGTTCCGTATGAGCTGACTGAAGATAAACAAAATCGGCGTTATGAGACCTGCTCTACGCTGCTATTGCGGAATTGAAATGATCCACTTCTTGAACATATAGTGACATGAGATGAAAAGTGGATCCTGTACGAGAATTGGAAACAATCTGCACAATGCGTCGGTCGCAAAACAGCCCCAAAACATTTCCCAAAGCCAAAGTTCCACCAAAGAAAGGTCATGATGACTGTATGGTGGAATGCGGCTGGCATCATTCTCTACAACGTTTTGAATACAGGAAAAACAATCACAGCGGACAAATACTATCAAGAATTGGCTGAAATGCACTGAAAGTTGCGCGAGAAACAACCAGCTCTTGTCAATCAAAGGAGCCCTATTATTCTTCATGACAATGCTAGTTAGTCCCCACGTGTAAAGGATGACGCTCCAGAAATTGAACGAAATGGGAATCGAGGTTCTGCGTCATCCACCTTATTTCTCAGATCTTTCTCTTATAGATTTTCATTTTTTCAAACACTTTAACAACTTTTTGAACAATAAACGCTTTCAAAACCAGGCATTTGCGGAAGAAGCCTTTAGGGAGCTCATTGACCATAGAAATTGTGATTTCAACAGAATGGGTATAAACACAGTATCGTTACACGTTGGCAAAAGTGTGTTGAAGCAAATGGTGCTTACTTTGATTAAAACATGTTTTACAACACTGGTTTACACTTTTCCAAACTTCGCAGTTCAAAAACGACATTTATTTCTGGACAACCTAATAAATTATAGACACAATTAAACTCAAAGGGTATTATTAATTTTCGCATAACAGTGAAATATGGTAAAAAGATGTGTTACCATGAGTTATTTGTTTCCTTTTCGTTAATACAGTGATCTAACAGTTTAAATAGATCGAGGACTTAAACCGATTAATTCATGTATTGATTACTCACTAAATGAATATCAGACTTTTCTTACTATATTTTATTTAACTATGCAATCTAGTCTAACTTATTTTTTTATGTACGACTCAAACTGTTTCCAAAAATCCAGATATTAAGGTCACGCCTGACATCTTATGTCAAACTTCTCTTCAGCTAAACAACAGAGTACATTTTCAGAAAGCCAAATTTAACAACATAAGCTATAACAATAACATACAATTACGGGTAACGAAAGACTAGATCATTTGATCCTTCAAGATTGTTCTTACAAATTGAAATTCACTTTTTATTTTCCACAGGAAATCCTACATTCTCTTAACTGTTATATGTTGCTAGTCTTCACACTGCTGACGACATCTTATTCAGTGAACAAAACTGTGTAAAATGGAACTTAATTTATCTTTTCCAAGTTTTAAACTACGTATTTTTTTTTCCTACAGTTTCCTAATATCACAAATATATATTAAATCTAGAAGCGGGAATACCAGTGATCTCATGGGTAAGCTTACGAACTTAAATATTGTTAGGTTTCCACAACTATTTCATTTAAGTTTGATGTAAAAGTTGTGATTTAGGTAGTTGTAAATCGCGAGTGTTAAATTTATTATTTTTAGGAGCGATAATGTATTGCAGGTTTGCTTGCTTTACTGTTTTCGATTAATTTGTTTCGAATTGGCGTCACGTTACACGAACCTTCCGAATTTTCATCCTTCATTTAAGTGAATATTGTTACATTATAACGTCTCATACCTTTCAGAAAGATTTAAGCCTCAGTTGGGAAATATATATTTAGAGATAACCAAGTTAAGTAAATAAGCTGTTAGAGTGAAAGTGAGATAAAATTATTAAGATATCTAGATTTAGAATGTGTTTGTAAGTTTAACCATAAAGAATTTGTAGTAGTGACTTTTAAAGTGTTATAACAGCAGTATGAATTGTAATAACAAAGTAGAAAATAATAATTATTTTTGTCAGCTTGTGTTGATTTCTCACGTAAAATAGAATTATTTAAAGCTTTGGATAGAACTTCGATAACTGTGGGATAACATAAATTAATTTATTAGTAATTGTATTGTAATAAGAGAGTATAGAAAAATAATTTATCTTGTCAAAGGACTTTCTATTGTAATCTAACTCACACGTGTGGACTTTGGTAAAAAGAGACAATTATTTCAACCTCTTTTACAGCTGTGATAACATATAGTGTAAATCATTTTTTTGTACGTATGTTGATTTGTTTTGAATATATTATTTTAAAACATATAGATTTGGTGCTGTCCATTTATTGTTAAAATTTATTGCTAACATATCACATACACCTGCTATTAAGATTTGCGGCCCCATAAAAACCTGACAGATATCATTAGCTCTTACTTCTCTTTTCTCTATAGAAAATAAGTTACAAGATATTCAGGTATCTATGTAATATAAACCTTTCATTCTAGTTTGCTTCTTCTGAAACACTTCCCATAAGTCAATATCTTTTATAGGGCAAAGTTGGATACGATATTTTTAGACACCACCAGAGATATTTTATTTTATAAGCTGGAAGCCCCTTTTAGTCAAATGAAGCAAATAACTTTCTTAACATCGAGCATACAATGCTAGGTAAGATGTTAACCGCTTCCTTAAATATTTCAAGCATGTAACTGTTTGAAATGGCTGGATGTGGGCATAGGCAGTACAGTAGCTGCGCCTATTGCTGAGCCTGGATGGAATAACATTCTATCAGTTGAACATGAACATGGAGCAGCTGTGTCACAAACAATCATAGTTGAGTTGTGCTCATATTTTGATTTAGTAAAGGAGAAAATACTTACCGAGCTGCATTTAAGTTTCACAATATATTGGGGCCTATGATAACCTAGCCATTCTATGCACTGTATGTGATAGTTATATGGGAAGGTGTATCTCGAATGAAAATAACAGACCATTAGGATTTCATTGTCGATAAAGTTGTCGAAACATTGCCGAGTGAAACAGTATGAAATCGCATGTGTATTACAGAAATCTAAAGCTTAATGGAAGCAATTTCTGTGGGAACCAGTTTGACGTAGTTGCTGTGGACAGGCCACAAAAGAGGAAAGCCACAATGGATCAACCTTTGGTTAATGATAATTCTACTGTTCTTTGAAAGATTGTTTAGGCAGATTTTTCATGATGAAATTTTGTAGAATGGACGGCAACTGTCTGCTGTAGAGACACAAGTGTAGAGGGCGACATTTGGAAGTCTTCAGGTCTCTACTGTTATCTGCATTGAGAAAACATCAAGCACGAACCTGAGCTTTTCTGCTGCAAACATCTCATATTGTTTTGGAACAGCCTCACTAGATGTCAGTGAGTAGCATTTTTCACAATTGTTATGTTAATATAGCAACAGGTACATCCATCAGGTGTTAGTATGAATAGGAGAGGAAGAGTGTGTTATGGATGTGGAACACCAGGAGACTAAAAGCAAAATTTTTTATATGATATTCTCGGACAATATAAGAGGAATGTGCAATTTTATTCGACTCAACAGCAGACAGACTACAAACTGTGTTTGCTGTGGGTCTCTCTAGCTTTGTTAAGCTGTTGGAACTCAGGTCATGTTTGGTTACAAGCCCAATAGTCAGTTTGTGTCCAGAAGTGTATCTTGTACAGAGCAAGGTAAGGCTTTAGAACGTACTTGTAAAAATAAAAAGAAGTGAATTTGGGTTCCTGATTAATAAAGTAGCTGCGATAACCCTAGATGACATTTCTGTGCATCAGATATACAGGGTAAAGCAACCACATTGGTAACTTGACACAGACTTCATTCTTGCAATTAAAATCTGGTTAGCAGTAACTGGATAGGCGTGTGCCTGATTCCAGTATGGTTCTGTTATTCAAAAAACAAAAGCATCTGCCTCCAGCTTTAGTTCTGACAGCAGTATCATCAGCTAACTTTGTTTGTGCAACAGGTGAGCTGTAGTTCTGTGGGGAAAAATAATTTAGTGCTGACGATTTGGGGGGACCCAAAAATATTGAAGTGCATGATTAAATGTTGAGAAGGAATAACAAGTCTGATAAAAGATTTAGCTCACGAGATTTAAACTGGATGTAAAATAGTAACATTCGAGTTTTCACTATATTATATGTCTTACACAACTTGATAAATTACTGGCTGTTGGAAATAACCAATTAGTCTTTGTGAATTTCTCTAGGTTTTCTGAATTTTGTTAGTCATATACAATAAAAAAGATAAGCTTCAGTCCACTTGGTGAAGTAACTCACAAAGATTAACACAATATGTTACCAGATTTAGCTTCGAAGAGAGGATCAACTATTTTCTGCCATGATGGACCAGCAAATAACTCTTCGCAAGAGTTTAGGCTATCATATCCAGTTTTAATTCTAGGCAGTATACACTGTAAAATGTTTACATCATTGTTTACATTTGAGACACTAGTGTACCCAGAAAAAAACACACTGTTTTGCGCTAGAACATATATGGGTAACATTTGGATGTTTTTCTTCTCAAGTTTTTAAATTATGTAAAGACTAATTTATTCTGTGCCCAAAAGTTCTCATTACAGCTAGCTGTATCTGAGATGAGTAATCATATCAGCATTCTCTAAAACTGTGAGGGTCATAATTCACCTTGATACTCAAAAAGTTTACTCCCAAGTTAACTCCAGAAGTTCAGTTGTTTTTCCAAAAACTCCTAAAATGTCATTCGTGGGTCCATCCTCCAGCGGGATCAACATATACTATCGTGTTCTTATTTCTGCCATAACTTTCATCTTAACATTATGTTCAGCATCTAGAAATAAAATCGAAAAACAAGCTGTAACTGTTTGGTGAGAACATTCACTGGTGTTTCTATATTGCAGGAACAATTAATGATGTACAAAAATCATACTCTCCCAGCATCTATTCTAGATGGCAAAATTGGTTGCATACAAATATAGGGTTAAACAAAAACAAGGCTTGGCATGGCCAGATGGTTAAGGCATTTGACTTGTAATCTGAGGGTCGCGGGTTCGAATTCATGTCACACCAAACATGACTCCCTTTTGAGACTTAGCCTCCAGATATTCGAAACTTGACAATAAGAACAGGTTCGAAAGTACTTTCAGTACTCTAGGTTGTTTTCTAAAATTCCTCGCCATGTCATTTGGTCCGAGTTAATGTACTTGTTATTTCTGAATTGCTGATGTGGCGTACTGAAAGGTCTGCAATGAAAGATATCAACATCTTATTGCTTAGTTGCACTTTCAAGGTGCTGTTAAAAAGATGAATATGGTTCGTCAGTGGATGAGAAATTGAAACCAGAATGTATTAAACTCACTAAATGAAAGTACAAGTCTCGATGGGCCTTGTAAAGATTGCGGTAATCCAAGACTCCCTCAAACCCGTGTTTCCAAGATTTAACATCATATTACAAGTTATCCATTGCCATCTTCTGCAAGATTTCGAGCATCATTTTTCCATGACTACATCTCAAATACATTTTATGTGGCTTTGCATTTTTATTATTAGTTGTGATTTGGCAAAAGCTCTCGTGTCAGCATGCTTGAGACAAGGCTTTTCATTCCTGATCATTACTTATGTCTGCTATAGATTAATTAAAAGAGTATTTGGATGATGCAGGATTATGTAGGACATGTAATCGCATATATTAATCTTATGTTGGTTACCATGAATAGAGGTAATCTAACACAAGAAAAAATTAACAGATTTTGTTTTTGTTTGTTTGTTTTGAATTTCGCGCAAAGCTACACAAAGGCCATCTGTGCTAGCCGTCCCTAATTTAGTAGTGTAAGAATAGAGGGAAATCAACTAGTCATCACCACCCACCGCCAACTCTTGGGGTGCTCTTTTACCAACAAATAGTTGGATTGACTGTCAGATTATAACGCCACCACGGACTCATTTCAATATACTCGGATAATTGTCTTTTTGTAGGAACAAAAGTTATAAGTATGACTACTAGATTCATGGATCTAAAATGAACAAAGAACCTTCTTCCTCACAATTACCTCTGAAAATGACCAAATCCTCACTGATATAGTTATATACTCAGTGATCCAGGAAGTACTTTGATTGTTTGTAGTTAAGCACAAAGCAACACAATGGACTATTCTCTTCTGCCTGCCAGTGGTATTGAATCCCGGTTCTTAGTTATTTGAGTCCGCAAATGTACTACTATGCAATTATGGAAGTGATCTAGGTTATTATACAAAATGTTTTTTTATTGGATATGCATCATCCGTATCTGTAATATGACAAGTGCCGTTGCCCAATCAAAAAAACATTTGCATATTTAACCAAGACCTTTCTGAGTTTTTCATTGTTTTCAATCTAAATTCTTAGATTTGGGGTGAAAGAATCAACCGCAGCTGTGTAATTATTTATATTTGCTTTCAATTCATTGTACTTAGATGTTACACCTTTCCAACTGAAAGCTAAATATCAAAATGTTCACAGTTACCCGGAATGGACTCTGTCATGACTTGGAAAGATAGCTATTTGGAGGAGCTGTCTGCTTTTTTTTTTAACAGAAATAGTTTCAAGAAACAGGTCTATCACTGCATTAAATGCCAATTTTTTGCGCTCTACTGAGTCAGTAGTTAACCGTACAATACTATTTGTGGATACAATAACATTATGAATCCAATGTAGTCATGCGCTGCACTATATTCATGCGCGATTTGGCTGGGTTTGGGTAATTTTTGGGCAATTTCCACATGGAAATAAAATTAAGTTAATTTCTTACACAGACAAAAATACCATAAAATTTTCACAACAGACCAATCACCAAACTTTAAGTGCCTGAAACAAAACCAGAGTCAACTATCTTCATCTGCTGAGTAACCATCTTATCAACCATCGTTTTACAGAAAGGAATAATGCTTTCATTGAAAGTGCCTCAGACACAGTAATGGCAAATACTATTCTGGTGTTTCCTGTATTAATCAGGAACTCGTTCTTACTTCATTGTTTCTTTATCAACTTATATTAATACAACCCAACCTTTTTTGTGATGAGCTGATCATCAAACCTTTCATCCTAATCTGACAACTATGCACCCAGGAAACCTCAAATTAGACTACTCCATTACATTTGCGAAATTAGAGTGGTTATAATTAAATATTTCCTTAGCACGTCTTACATCTTATGAGCAAGCAGTTGCAACTGAGCATTTTGCCTGTCTTCTTGTGGAATAATCACTACTCCAAGAAAGTATAATTATCAGTTGCCACAGGAATAATGCTCTCTACATCTGTAAGATGTCAAGGTTTTAATTGACCTAAGTTGATTTTAGCAGTATTTTCCTCAGATAAAGAAGCTCAAGGAACCTCTTCATCACCTGCCATCACTCACTGTCTCTCTTGTCATGGAGGCAACACAACTTAATAACTCTACCTGAGATACCTCTAGTTTCTTAGAACCAACAGGCCATAAGTTACTGATCCTCAGTTTTCTCTACCTTCTGTGCAATGAGGTCAGAACTTTGGGATAAAACCTTATCAGTAGCTATGGAGGACTCTGGCTTAAGTTTTTTCATGTGTCTGAATTGGCGGTGAAAGACTCGCATCCAGAAAAGAGTTTTCCTAGGCATTGCTATTTCCTCATACCTAAGTCTATTATTATTGTGCAACTTCTATTATTCATGAACTATTCAATTGTAAGACTAATGTTTACTTATAGAATGTTTGAACGTACGTTGCAAAAAATTTAGAGAATGATAGAAAAGTACACTTCTCCTTAGCTATAGGAAACTTTGCAAAAAGAAATGCTTTAGTCAAAATAATAAACTGTATCTTTACTACCTTATTAACTGGTATTTTCAAATGGGTTACAAATTTCATCAATAATAATATACACAATAACAGTATGTATGGCCAAAAATGGCATGCAGAGCTAAGGTATGTTTCTGACTTGACTCAGTTGAAAAATCGAGACTGAAAAGTTACCTTTGTATGTCTGTATTAGACAGATAAGTACAGAACTTACTCAACAATATAAAATGACTACCGAATGTATCTATGCACCAATCTTTAATTCCGTCGTTTTTGCCATCACTAAAATCAAGATCATCAAATTTACGTGCTTTATCTTTTATCCACATGTATGATGTCAAATGACTTCTCTTAACTTCAGCATTATATTTCAGTAAAGTTTCTATGTAGGTCTTGCACGCGTAAAAAATTGTGAGATGAAGGAATGAGTTTAACATTAAGGTGTCCATCTATTTTAGAAAACAGAGAATGAAATAACAGTTTACAAGTGAAGAGGTATTTTCGTCCTTTTACATTGCTACCATCACCTTGACAATTTTTGCCTTTACGTGAAGATACAATCGGACTGTATCTAAACATTCACCTCCTGATAGCAATATAGAAAGTTCGATAACACCTCTGTTGGTCACTGGAGGTAGAGGGTATTATTCAGTTCAATTACCTTTGTCCATCACATTTGTGTGGGAAGGAGGGAATATAACTCTAACTCAGAGCTTGTACACTGACAGGAGTTTTCATGTGGTCGAAGAGGAATGATTACTTGTCAGAAACGTCTGATGTTCTTCATATCTTACCTATAGAACATGGGACCTTTATCTTTCTTGTCAGGAACGTCTGATGCTCTTCATATCTTACCTATAGAACATGGGACCTTTATCTTTCTTGTCAGGAACGTCTGATGCTCTTCATATCTTACCTATAGAACATGGGACCTTTATCTTTCTTGGTTTTATTATGTAGAACACCCCTAGCCATTTTATGAGCTCCTTGTATGGGTCGTTGTTTTCCAGGATAGACAAATGGTTTTCCTTGTATGACATCAGATGATAATTTATAGCCGAGTTAACTGCCTGTTGTCATAAGGCTAATGCTTCTTTTATAAGAAATTGTATATTAGAGTGAAATAGGTTGCTTGAAACGTCTTCAAATCCATTTTCTATTGCTATTGACTACTAGTATAATAAGGTAAACCGTTTCTCACTTGACAATCGTAACATGCGTCAGAGACGCCTGGTTCTTAGGTGTATGGAATTGTCATGGTTACGAAGATGGATCTTTACGATTGCCCTTTCTTCTTCAAATGAGACAGCTCGACCAATGTTGTCCTTTATACCGATGTCCATTGTATGAAAAGTTTGTTTAGACACCGGTCTGTAAATGTTTCAGCGATCGTGTTTCCATCATGACCTGTAGCTTGAACAACTCGTATCTGTAGTACACAAGTATCACCGATAACACTAGGTTCCACAATATCCGAGTAAACGTAGAACAAATAAAATCTACTATGCATATCAACAGTATATGGTGGCCTAGTGGGCTCCTTTATCGTGTTATTATTATTATATCTAAGTGTAACTGACAGTACAGAATTTAGTGTTATAGAGATTCCATCTTTTAGAATTCAACCTCACGTTTCAAGTGAATGAATCGTAAGTAAATATATTTTCATTGTCGGGTTTAGGAAATGTATCTTTAATCTGGTTTAAAATTAGTTAAATATACAGGTTCTTTGTAATGACTTGGTCGAATATAATTTATTATGGTTGCAAAGTAAGAGTCTGAAAAGCACGGTATTCATCCTGTACCAACAGACACGTTATACTGCATGTGCTATGTTATGTGGGTACTGTGATTCGACCAAGGCCACTTCCCACGAACCTTCAAGGTTAATAAATCTCGGAAGATGAGTAATACAGTTTGTTAGAGTATTATTAGCAAAATAATTCATAGAACTGTTACTAGGTGACGTCACATACAACAGATCCGTGTTGAATAACGAGAAATGAAGAGTTGAACATAGCATTTTATGAGGACATGCAATTCAGGTCTGTTTGAGGAATCCAACTATTAAATTTATCAGGATATTCATGTTTCTACCATTTAATCGTTCACATAATGTTTCTTCAACAGCATAGACTTGATCGGGAGCTTTTATAACTCTTTGTAATTCAGATTAATAAAATATTCTATTTAATTTTTCTCTTAGAAAGTCTTGTAGTTTATGAATCGTTAGATTTTTCTCAGTTCTCTGGTAAATCGTAAATATTCCATCCGTCCATCCAGACTTACAACCTTTCTTAAATTGGTTCTTTACTTTACTAATACGTATTTGGTCGTTTATATTGAAATAAAATTTTACTTTGGTGAGTAGTTTGACAGTGTTGTCCATCCCTCAGATTGATCACAGTGATTAACATCTACTGGTTTTATTTTAATGGTACGATGGTACGATTGATTATAGGCACTGACCAAATATTTCAATACAGTGACATAGTGATATATTTATTTTTATATACAACATTTGAGATTCACTATAAAACCATACATTTGTTTTCAGTAATAGGATAAATTGCTTTATGTTGAAACTTTGCTTACAAACTATGATTTATTACTTCCTGTTAGACCTGGTACTAAAACATGTAAAAGAATCTAGTAATTCAGTTATCCATCTCAAAATATAATGTTGAAGTATTATAATGTGACTCACCTTATATATATCACGTTTTAATGCAATGAGAAAGACCCTCAAGGCCCTGCACATGCCCTTTATTTTCGGCCCCTAGACCATGGCGAGGAGTTAGTTCCATGAGTTGCCAAAAATTAATGTCCATATGGAAGGATGTATCATATGGTGTAAACTTGACGATAATTCTTTTCTTCTTTGTTGTAAATGGTCCGTGTCTTTAAGTTTCTGCAGATCTTCTTCGTCATTAGTGACTGTTATAGGAAATTCATAAGGACAAACATTTTAATTGATGAAAACTTTAATTTTTTACTGTTGATATAGTTAAGGGTAAACCCTCTGATCTTGTAACTTGGCTTTCTGACTTTACATAAATGACCACAGGTTTTTGGGCAACCACGACAAACAATGTTATATAGTGTTTCTCCAGCTCCTCTGTAAACTCTCCATGATCAGCTCTTAGAGATGGATCGTTAGATTCATCTGTAATACAGACAGTATTGGGTATGTGAAACAGATGAACCTAAAATTTCTAATGTATCATATATTTTAAATGATCACGTGTTGTTGTGAAAGATGCCAGAAAGATGTTGGTTTGATCTTTCAGGAACAGATATTCATGTTCATGTTTCCAATCGGAATTCATGTAGGTCAGTCGTGTTTTGTTCTTAAACATAACACCAACGACCTCAGAAAGAGTTAAGAGAAGGTTTTGCAATCGATCTGCCTGGACTCAATTCTATGTTTTCATGGAACGGTGTCACTCCTTCCTTTTTAGCATGCTGTTTAACACATTTCTGGTTTGCATCTGATGTAACGCAATATTAGAGACAGTCTGGACTTTCGTGTTTTATCTTTAGAAATGCATCTATATAAGTTTTAAACATTTCTATGGATCTTTAAGGGAAATGTAAATTTCTTATATCTGTGTTATTTTATAGTTACACGAGACTTCTTTTATCATCTTTCCTGTCACTCATGTGCCAATAAAAGCTCTCTCGTCATCTGAGTGCTTACACAGTGGTGATATT
Source organism: Tachypleus tridentatus (assembly GCF_004210375.1). NCBI lineage: Eukaryota > Metazoa > Arthropoda > Merostomata > Xiphosura > Limulidae > Tachypleus > Tachypleus tridentatus. The sequence continues at coordinate 90,527,734 of NC_134828.1, forward strand.
CTTAAATCGACACACATTTTACACAGAGGGAACGTCATTTTCCCATTACTTTTCGGAAGTAATAACGGGTGATAAAGTTTTCTTGGACCTAAAACTTTACATTTAATGAATCAAAAATAGCTATTTGAGGTCGAAACAACTTGTCCAACAGGATATTTAAAATATGTATTAGTCCGTAGAACCTACATAATGAATTTGTTCTTCTTGTTTTACGTTGTATAAAAGTCTTACAACATTAACTCTTTCTCCATAGAAGGAGTCTCGTACATCCAGGTGGAGACCTACTCTGTGGTCCCTAACGAAATTCATTAAATCAATGTCATTAGTTTTCATTTTCTTGGATTCATTGCTACCATAGACCTTTGAGTTGTTTTTGTACTTTAGTAGTACGGGTTCTTATAAATAAAATTGGTTTAAATAAAACCACATTTTTTTTTGGTATCAGAGTCGTAGCATTTACCACAAGTGTGATAATAGCATCCGTAAAAACTCACAGATGGTGTTCTTTTCAATATAGAAAGCGTTTACCCTATTCAGGAGTTGTTTCTAATCTCCATTAAGTACATGTTGGATTTTTGTTTGTTTGTTTGTTTGTTTGTTTCAAAAAGCTACACGAGGACAATCTGCGCTAGCCTTCCCTAATTTAGCAGTGTAAGACTAGAGGGAAGACAGCTAGTCATCACCACCCACCGCCAACTCTTCAGCTACTCTTTTAACAACGAATAGTGAGATTGATAGTCACATTACAATGCCGAGACGACTGAAAGGACGAGCATGTTTGGTGTGACGGGGAGTTGAACCTGCGACCCTCAGATTACGAGTCGAGTACCAGGCCATTTCTGTTAGTAAACACATACTAAACACTATAACAATAGAACAACAGGGAAACAAATTAACACTGTTAAAAACTTTATGGTCTTATAGTTGTGTTCATTTATTTAAACTTCTTGTGCGATATATGTATCCTAACAAACATAATTCCAACGTTTTCTCACAAAGGAAAAAGAGAGAGACTTTTTTGATTTACAATACCAGAAGGTTATTTTACCCATTCTATATAATGTTCCATGTAAGGCATCTTTGGTAAATATAATCAACTTCCAGTCTTTTATTTTTCTTCGCAAATAGTTGGCGATACTGATGCACACAGAACGTTGTCTTTTCTCCTTTATCAAACTTTACAAAATATTGAATAAAATGCGAAAAAAACAGAAGGAAAGTTAGTTATTTCATCTTAAGGATACATTCTATTAGAGTAACTGAGTTGTCCTGGTCCTGGTGATGATTTCAAACCTTTCTTATTTAGTTAAGAAAAGTGACCACATAAGGTATAAAAATAACTAATTAAGCCAACCATACTATGAAGCCCTAAAGTACAGATTAAAACAACGGATTCTGTTTAAGAGAATGTCTGTTATGCTCTATTAAACAAGTAGCTTTTACTTTGGAAACCTAAAGTACGGATTAAAACAACGGATTCTGTTTAAGACAATGTCTGTTATGCTCTATTAAACAAGTAGCTTTTACTATGGAAACCTAAAGTACGGATTAAAACAACGGATTCTGTTTAAGAGAATGTCTGTTATGCTCTATTAAACAAGTAGCTTTTACTTTGGAAACCTAAAATACGGATTAAAACAACGGATTCTGTTTAAGAGAATGTCTGTTATGCTCTATTAAACAAGTAGCTTTTACTATGGAAACCTAAAGTACGGATTAAAACAACGGATTCTGTTTAAGAGAATGTCTGTTATGCTCTATTAAACAAGTAGCTTTTACTATGGAAACCTAAAGTACGGATTAAAACAACGGATTCTGTTTAAGAGAATGCCTGTTATGCTCTATTAAACAAGTAGCTTTTACTCTGGAAACCTAAAGTACGGATTAAAACAACGGATTCTGTTTAAGAGAATGCCTGTTATGCTTTATTAAACAAGTAGCTTTTACTCTGGAAACCTAAAGTACGGATTAAAACAACGGATTCTGTTTAAGAGAATGTCTGTTATGCTCTATTAAACAAGTAGTTTTTACTCTGGAAACCTTTACCTGCGCAACAGAAGAACCAAACTAACTCGATAGAGGCTCTCCAATTTGTTTTTCTCAGTTGTTTTATTTTATAGGTAAATTATACATTAGAATAACAGAGTACTAACTACATTTCATTTTATAATGGAATTTCTTAGATCACAGTATATCTATATAACGGATCGTAACACATAACTTATAGTCAAAGTTTCATAACACATTTATTACACTTATGACACTAGACAGAAAGTGTTATTTCCCAATTGATTATGTCTAAAGTAAATGGAAAAGACCTATTTTTTCTCTTCAAACTTTGCTTTTGTGACCTGGGAGCGTATAACGAAAACATGATGGGAGACTATATTTGGGGGCTGATACGTGAAAGTGATTTACATTACAGTCGCAAATCTCGAAAAACTATTCACTTCTAAACATTTTTGTTCATTTTTGTATAACTTTAGTATAAATACATGTAAATCTTGATACATATGTTGTTTTATTCAGACCTTATGTAAATGAAAATGTGCAAATTTGCCCGTTTTTACATAGAAAATAGGTTAATTTTTAAATTTCGTTATCCAGGTCACAAAAGCAAAGTTTGAAGGGAATAATGGCTATTTTCTGTACTTTTGCAACATAAGCAAGTAATAAATAACACATACTATCCAGGAACAAAATTTGTGTTACATAATGTTATATAACCAATTTGTAAGGTGTTGGAAGAGATTATGATAAAGGATTTTTGTTATAAATTAGATACTGTTGAAAATTATATGAGTTAAGAATAAAGAACCTTCTTTATACAATCAAACTGTAGATTCTTGAAGTGTTTAATTATAAAGAATGTTTTCTGTATAGTCAATGCCCTAGGCTGTTTTACACGGTATTGATAAAATCTGTACACCGATAACTTTAAACGTAATAAAAAATAAAATATTTTTGTTATACACTGGTACTCTAGGATACTTTGCTTGAGTACAAAGAACCTATATATATATTTTTTATCAATATCAAAGATAATTACAACATTTAGAAACCAAATAATTCTTTGCTATACCATAAAGTTTGAAACACCATGAAAGAGTTTCCAGATGGTGTTTCCTAAGAACATACCAGTATAAAACTCAAATCTGTTTTAATAGATTACTTGTTGTTGGAAGCACCGTACAATAAATATCTCAATAAGGTTGCCATTTGCATTAATTCTATGTAAGTCCAGATAAAGAAACAACTGAGACATTTGTATGAACATTTTATTTGATGTAAGAAGTTTTTGTTGCGCTGCTTGACCAAGAGTCGAGGCAACAGAGCTGACATGAGCTTATTTGTTATTAAATACAAAAAGATACAAAATTTGTTGACTTTGTTGTGTTCATAACAGGTATCGAACTCGGAGTTTACCGTTATAAACTTTCAGACTTACTTCTGAGTCACTGGTATAACAGATATGAACAGAGTGAGACGTTGGTCCCATATAGTAATTAAAATAAAATAGAAACGACAAGTAATTAGTAAACCCATATTCATTATCAGACTGTCAAAATAATTTTCAAAACGTTTTGTCTCAATGTTGTATTTCACGTATAATAATCCAGTTGGGTGAGGAATGATGAATATAACAGTGAGTGAGATAGTTTTGTTTTGTATTAACATGAACAGACAGAAAGAAGTTAGAAATGATGATGTGTTCCCATAACATTTAACAACTCAGTTTTCCCCCATCTCCCAATAATTCAGAGAAGTTTTTCAAAATCCACTTAAAAAATACTCGTTCCAAATGTTTTTTTAGCCATATCATTGAGTAATAATTTAAATATAAATTATTCGAAGCTCAAAAAATGGTTAGAAAATGTTCAATATTATTAAATACGAGCTGGTAGCTGCTTTATTCTGATGTTCGATATATTTCGTTTATCCACACAACAGATAAACCTCAATATCTGAAAGCTTGATATTAATTAATATTTATCTTGCCTGACAAAAAGAAAGTTTTGATCTCACTTTATCCTTAGACTTTAAAGGACGGTGAGGTATTTAGATGCACAACTCAGTTTTACATGAAAGAATCAAAAGTGTGTTTTAAAAAGTCAACACCAGGAGATAACTCTAACAATTTCTGTGTGGTGCTGCCAATGGAAGTCCTTTCTTCAATGTTGATTACACTCATTCTGATAATTACGATTACACATTGTTGCTAAATGGCGCAACTTACATTGTAACAAGCAGAGAGCGTCTTTCTTAAATCACACAACGGTCTGTCTACAAACCAACGCGAACTTTCAAAATTATATTACGACAAGACCAAGGACACGAAAGTTCATTAGTTCAGAGGATCCCCTCTTCTAACCAAAGCTCCAACTCTATGGATTACCAGGTTATTCCTGACTGAGTTGTGATATGGAGTTCGAGGCCTGTTGCTGTCCTAAAATATTAGCTTTGAGAGTTTTCCTGTATGCATCGAAAACACGGAATGTCCTTGCTTGGAAAAGTTATGTCTGTTTCTTCAGTATTTTAGGAACACGTAAAAGGTGGCGATACGGCTCCTATGCAGAAATCCGCCACTGGATTACCATCTACAACGCTTCATAAACTGTGAATAATTTTCTATATAAGAATATTTAAGTATTGTTTATTTCGAGTAATAAAAACTTATTGTGAGGAGGCCAATTTGGAGATCGCATACCAGAAGTAGTAAACATTTTTATTGACTTATTTATTAAACATCCTAGAAATGTATCAAATAAATTACAGAAAAGCACACCAATTAAAGTATAGATATACTGACCAAGTTTAACAAATTAATCTAACGTACTCGCAGTCTGCTACGAGGTTCAAAACTAATCACCCTTTCATGATACATGTAAGGCTCATTGTACTTATCAAGTTCTTCTGTTATCCCTAACTACTACTTCTATAACTATCCCAGAAAGGTAAAGGACATGGCGCCCTTGGGATCTTAAGAGAAGACAGGAAGTCGGGAACACAAAACCCTATAACAGATTCGGGTCCATCGACCTTGAAAACTAACCCCTCTAAGATTTCATTATGACCTTCTGGGTGCACATTATCCCACCTATGAGTAGGAAATCTTAACAGAATGGACAAGGAAACTCTTGTCTTCGAGTCCTTTTACCAAGTTTGGTCCTGCTACCTTTAAAACTGTGGGAATAGTTTGTGGACAAAGAAATAAAAACAACGACAACTCACAAACACACATACACGTAATGTGACTTAACATAGGGTTTCAGCTAAACATGGCTTCGTACATATATATACAAATAAGAATATATAATTAGACACATGACAGATTAGTATGATAAAAGTTTTAAAATCTATTTTGATCAAGATTTTAAATCGCTAGTAACAGGTAATATCAGCAAAACAAAGCTATCTCCACTATTAGAAGAATCTAGAATGAGTGATATCCATTTTTCCATGTAAAATTTCAATCCTAACATTTTAATGACGGAAGTTCTTTGAAATATGGCGGATATTAATAACAATTCTCATTATAATACTTGTTTAAAACGTAAATACAAAGTTTTTCTCCTCTGAAATAGTTTTAGAATATACATACACTCCATTGACAGGTTCGTATAAAAGAAATGATTTAAAGAATTTGATTGCGAATACTACAAGATCGATAAATTTAGCTAATAATTTTAAACTTTTAAATTGAGCTTTGTATTAAAGCGTCGAGCAAAGTAAATATTCACTTTCATTCGTGAAGGTCAGTCGTGGCCTAAAAATAAGTTTGATCTCTTTCTGTGGAACAACAAGTCCTGAGATTGACTTCAAATCTGGCGCATTGGCTTCTCCAGTACAAATGTCAAACCTTTGAACAAGGGTTCCTAGACCCAGAAGAAGAGTGGACTTAACTAGACTGTCACCCAGGCATGTTCTTTTACCTGTTCCAAATGGAAAGAAGTAATCGGGTTTCATAACTCTGTCTTCTTTAGTGAGAAACCTGTTTGAGAAAAAAATCATTTTGATTAAAACCATAATTACCTTAAGGTTAATATTGATTAAAAAAATAAAGACGTTTGTTTTGAATTTCGTGCAAAGCTGCACGTGGGCTATCTGCGCTAGCCGTCCTTAATCTAGCAGGACTAAAGGGAAGGCAGCTAGTCATCGCCATCCCCCGCCAACTCTTGGGCTACTCTTTTACCAACGAATAGTTGGATTGACTGTAACGTTATAACGGCTGAAAGGGGGAGCATGTTTTGTGTGACGGGGATTCAAACCCGCGACCCTCAGGTTACGAGTCGAGTGCTTTAACTACCTGGCCATGCTGGGCCCATAAAGATGTTAAGAACATTAATTTGATATTTTAGTTGTAATATATAAAAACATATCTTGGGATTACGCTATTTTACAGTTAAATAAACTTAAACAAAACAATGTCTTTACAGCTTAATTTTGTTGGAACCAGTTTAAAAAAAAGGACTTACTACTTTTCTAGAAGTTGCAAAAAACAACAAAACAGAAACTCTAACCTTTCCGGTTTAAATCTTCGAGGTTCTTCCCAGTATCGGGCATCCATGTTTAGGTCGAATGTATTGAACATCACCATAGTGTTTCCAGGTATATGAAAACCTAATATGGAAAGAGCATTTAATCTAACCAGTTAAAACTAAAGAGAGAAAAATAAACTATATGTTATAATCGCTTTTTTTTGTTATAAATTCCTTAGAACCTGTTTATCCTAGGTATCTTATTTCGTAAAATAGTTGGTTTCATTTCAAACTGAGAACAAATTTCCTATCGACATTTAGCTCAGAAGAAAGTTATTCATTAGCCCTCTAGTCTCCAACTGATGGAATCAAGATCCTTTATCATAGTAATAGTAGAATACGGTTAAGTGTGTCAGAGATTCCCTACTGAAACTTGACCTACTAACCTTGAATGTTGGTGTCCTTGGTGGCTACGTGAGGAATTATTGGTGAAGAGACAACCCTTAAGATTTCTAGTGTCGCTGCCTCCGTGTATGGCAGTGCCGACTTGTCCTTCAGACACGGATTTCTCCGGTCTTCTGTGGCTCTCGATACTTCCGTTCGAATTCTCTCCTTCACTTCCGGGTATCCCGCTACCAAGTAAAGACCCCACAGCCATAGATTCCCCAAGACAGAGTGTCCACCGCAGAGATCGTCCACCGTGACCTCTGCGTCTTCTCGGGACAAACTATTCACGGTTCCTTTATTTGATTTAATATGTTGTAGGAAAATGTCAACCAAATCGCGCAGGTTTCCATCGTCCATTGTTTTCTCATGTTCGTTAAATATAGTTTCTGTTACTTTGGTAACCTCATCTGCATTGTTTCTAAGATTGTTCAGCCGTTTTCCATTAAAAACCTTGAGCCACGGCATAAAATCAATAGCAAAACCCTGAAAAAGTTCCCTGAAGACGACGTCGTATATTCTGACTGTCCTCTGGAAAATTGGATCCTCTGGGTGAAATCGCTTACTGCATAAATACTGATAGAAAATGTTCGCAGTACACGTAAGAAGGAACGGTCTAGGTTCGATTAATTGATTCTCAACGGTCAACAAAGTTGCAGTTAATTCTTGTAATTCTCGAGTAATGAAGATATTCATACGTTCGATGCCTAAAGACACACACTTTGGATGCATGTAAGGGAAAGCGATTTCTCGGCGAATTTTCTGTTTCGAAGACCAGTCACATAAAGCAATGGCTGTATCAACAAAAGTAACTAATCAGTCCGTTGTAGGAAATATGTTATTTCTTCACAAAATATCAATAATTCTGTTTATTAACTGCTAACAAACCTCACTGTATCAAGTTTACGTAGCTTTGGTGAGGAATGTCGTGCATTATTAGTAAAAACATAATATTTCTCATATTAGAAACTAAACAGGTTTTCCTTGAAACATGTGTGTTTATAGAACACGTCCTTGGAGCTAAAGATAAACAAAACTTTGATTTCAATAGATGAAATTTGCGGAAGTGGCCTTAGAGAAAGTGCTTATATTAGTCTTAAGACTATTAACATTTTGAAACTTAAGAGTAAAGTGGTTAAATATGTTCATAAGTTAATTTTTATTATATTATTAGTGTGACTCGTTATTCTATATTTATGGATGAAGAAAAATTTCTTTCTGTTGAAGCTGACGGGAAGCGTTTGTTTGTTTTTGTCTTTGAATTTCGCACAAAGCTACTCAAGGGCTATCCGCGCTAGCCGTCCCTAATTTAGCAGTGTAAAACTAGAGGGAAGGTAGCTAGTCATTACCACCCACCGCCAATTCTTGGGCTACTCTTTTACCAACGAAAAGTGGGATTGACCGTAACGTTATAACGCTCCAACGGCTGAAAGAGCGAGCATGTTTGGTGCGACGGGGATTTGAGCCCGTGACCTTCAGATTACGAGTCGAGAGCCCTAACCACCTGGCCATGCTGGGCCCGACAGGAAGGGAAAGGGGTTAATAGTTTCCTTGTAAATTTAGAGTTGGCCAGGTGGCTAAGGTACTCGACTCCTATTCCGAGCATCGCGGGTTCGAATCCTTGCAAATTGGCCACAATAATTCCGATTGTAGCTGAAATAGAAGTTCACGGGTTTATTAAAAAAGTTACCCGCACATGTACTCGAACCGAAATTCTGTTTATTAAATTTAAGTAACAAAAAAGATCGTTAACCTTTTTTTCCTTAATTCATAACTTTAGGATTCAATCGTAGAAAAATGTGTATGAAAAGATCTTTAGCTGTTCTTTAGCTTGAAAAGCACACTATGCTTGTAATATATTTGTGTAAAGTTATACGTTCACAGAACAGGGGTTGCAAAATCATACGGAATAATATATTCGTAACAATAGCCCATCTCCATTGTTATACTTACATTCTATATGTACTCAAAGGTTTAAAGTTACATTATTATGAACTTCAATGTATCAATAATTTATTCAATATTTGTTTAGGTTTTCGACTAAGATTCATTACATGGTATAAAGCTACAGATAAACATCGAACTCAGTTACGTTTGTGAAAACTCGGGTATAGATAAAATAATTCCCTATTAAAACATCTGATTTAACTCAGTCATACGTTTACTGTCAGACAGTGCTTTACCGCGTACAAAGGATGCGTGCGTAGAAACTTACATAAGTTCCTGTTGCCACGGAAGATGGCGTTGAAACGTAAGAAATCAGGTCGATTTGCGAAGTCTTCACTTTTACTAATGAGGACTTGCTTCATGGCTGAGAGAGAGCTGACCACAACGCATTTCCGGGAGCCGAGATTTAGGCTGAAAACATCACCGTACTGTTTTCGTAGATTAGAGAACCCATGCCAGGGGTTGTTGTAGCGGCCGATGATATGAGAGCAACCGAGGAAAGGTAACCCGCGTGGTCCAGGAAGAACTTGGATATTAGAGCTTAAATGTATTTTCTTTTTATTACTTAATACCAAGGCAACGATAGCTAAAACAAGTAAACCAACAGATAAGACGACTGTTACTGGTGTTAATATTGGCAGAATCATTTCACTTACTAGTTGTTAACTAACGGCTTTCGTAATAGCAAAATTTAAAATAGATACCTTAGATATGGCTACTAGAAACCTAGTTAGCTTAAACACCTAAATGAAATGTTTTCTTTGCTTTCTGTGCCAAATGAGTGGACAAGGTATATTTATATGATTTGTGACGTGACTGGAGAAGTCTTATTTGCCTACTACGACATTCTCGCTTCTTTCTAGCCCCGCCCCTCTGATAGCTCCTCCTATTCTTCAGGAACAGTCTTACGTAACCCTAGAATGTCCAGGTGTTTAGCAAGTATACTAATAAATTATAAACAGAGAATCTGTGCTGGAAATATTAGTAATCCGAAAAGTTACGAAGTAACAAAAATACCCCAGAGGTTTGTATGCTTTCTCAAGGAAATTAATATCCATATGTTACCATTACGGTCTGCATGAACAAATTTAATGATTGGTTTGGTTTGAATTTCGCACGAAATTACACGAGGGCTATTTACGTTAGCTATAATTAACTTAGCAGTGAAAACTACAGGGATGACAGCTAGTCATCGCCACCCACCGCCAGTTCTTGAGCTACACGTTTTACCAAAATAGTGGGATTGACTGTAACATTATGACTTTCCTACGGCTGAGAGGGCAAGCATCTTTAGTGGAACGAGGCTCGAACCCGCGACCCTCAGTTTGATTTTCAAACATTCTAGCCAACTGGTCATGCCGGACCAGTACTTGAATGAAAATTATTTCCAGCAAGATAAAAGACTTGTAAAGATCTACAACAGTATTCACTTATTATCTGTGCAGTTTGTTGAAAAGTACGTATTTGCAAGTATCACAGTTCCCGTTACTACAAAGATGACGTAAAATGTTGAAAATCAGAACGATTTGCGAAGCCTTCGCTCTTATTAACAAGGACTTGAATCATGACCGAGAAAGAATTAACCACAACACATTTCCAAGTGCCTAGAGATAAGCCACATCACCATTTCCCAAGATTATAGAACCCATTCGAAGGATTATTGTAGCAGCTGATAATGTCAGTAAGAGACATCCAAAACAGACAACTCGCGTGGCCCAGGAAGTGTTGTTCTCTTTACGATTGCAGTATAAAACACGTTTAGTTGTAATGGTCAAGAAAATGTTCACCATTGCCAGCCGAGTACTAGTTTATCGCTATAGCAAGGATTACTGGTCCATCTTCATCTACCATAGTGAACTTATCTAAATTAGTTTTATAGATATTTAAATGTTAGAAACAAATTGTCGTAGATAACATTTAGATAAACATTTAGTACAAAGTTTGGACAACTTGCTGTAGCTTAAAATGATATATGTAATAATTTTTGTGAAGAGTTATCCTTGAACAACGTTAGATAGGACTAGTCAACAAAGAAAGCCTTTTAACAATAATTTTACTTACTTGTCAATATGATAACGTACAGGATGGCTAGAGAAGAAAACTTTTAACAATAATTTGATTTTTACTGGATGTCTATTGAACGAAAATTTGGAAGAACAGATTTTCTATAAAGAATATGGGAAAGTTTACTGGATGACCACGGAAGTTGCGCATCACTAACTTTACTAAACAGTCAATTTGAGATCTGTCTGTAGAGAAAGGAACCGAGGTTCCCGCTGGTACAGCGGTAAGTCTACGGATTTAAAACGTTAACATCAGAGGTCCGATTCCCTTCTATGGACTCATTAGATAGCCCGATGTGGCTTTGCTATAAGCAAACACACGCACAAACAAGGTAACGAAAATTTATAGAAGATAGTTTTACCTAGTTTTTAGTTTCATGCCTTATTGGAAATCTATGGGAGTGAATCATAAAACAACAATTTTACTAGCTTGTTCATTTAACATTCAACCAGTTTACTGAAGAAAGAAACTTTCTAATAAACATGTTAATAGGTAGTGGATTTGATGTCGCACTGGATCACCAAGGAAGGAAACTTTGCAAAATGTTATTATTAGCTTATGCATTTGAAATTCTAGAGAAGAGTACTTGCAACAACAGTTTTACTATATTTTCAGTTTGAAACCCTGTTGGATGACAAAGAAAGAAGGCGTACAACAATGTTTTTACTGACTAGTCTATTTGATATTTCAATGGAAGAGGAAAAAAGGATTGTTTGTTCTAAATATTGTGCAAAGCTACACGAGGGCTATCAGCGCTAGCCGTCCCTAATTTAGCAGTGTAAGACTGGAGGGAAGGCAGCTAGTCATCATCAGGCACCGCCTTATTCGCCTTATAACGCCCCAACGGCTGATAAGGTCAGCAAGTTTGGTGTGACGGGGATTCGAAGCTGCGACCCTCAAATTACGAGTCGAGCGCCTTAACCACCTGGCCATGCCGGGCTTCAGAAGAAGGAAAAGCTGCAACATGATTTCAGTAGCTTGATAATTTCACGTTCCACTAAGTGAGAAAACAAGGAACGTAATTTAAGATATTTTCCATCTGACATTCCACAAAACAACCAAAAATCAACAACCAAAGAAGGAACTTTTGCAACAGAGTTTTATCAATCTGAAAATTTGACAGTCACTGGATGACCAGAGAAGGAAATTTGTGAAAATAAATTTTTAATCTGTCAATTTGACATCTAAATAATAATGACAGGAAGTTCTGGAAAAACAAATATTCTTAACTGTCATATTTCATGTCCATTGAATACCCAAGGAAGAATGTTTTGGAACGATAGCTTCGCTAGGTTTCTTATTTAATATAACTGAATGATCAGTGAAGAATGCAAAAATATTCGCAGACCTGCGATGGTTTCATTTTTTAAAATATTTACATGTTCTACAGTAATTCCTGTACGCTGTTCGTTTGTTCTTTGAATTTTGCGCAAAGCTACACGAAGGTTATCTGCGCTAGCCGCCCTTGATTTAGTAGTGTAAGACTAGAGGGAAGGCAGCTAGTCATCACCACCCACCGCAAACTCTTGGGCTATTCTTCTACCAACGAATAGCGGAAGTGACCGTAACATTATAACGCCCTCACGGCTGAAAGGGCGAGCATGTTTGGTGGCGGGGATTCGAAACTGCGACCCTAAGATTACGAGTCCAACGCATCAACCCACCTGGCCATACCAGATTCCTGTACGCTGAATCCGAAAATGATATTCGTTTCTTTTCATAACATACGGATTTTTCATAAAACTTCGTATCTGCTTTTAGATAAGTGAATCATTTTCGTTGAAACTGGGTCACGTTTTGTTACACTTGAAATGTTTACAACTACTGGCTAAAGATTTCTCTAGATCCATAGTGACATAAGAGTCTTTTCGATCTTTCTTGAACCCACGAAGCAAGCCACTAGTATATAAACAGCTAAAAGACCACGTGATGTTCTATTTCTAGATAGCATTTGTTTATGCGCGCACTTTGAGATTTTTTTTTCAATATTATTTATTCGTCACTATGACAATACTAGATTGTGTAAGCGACTCCAGTATATTCTTTTATATTTTGTGGTAAATGTGTTGTAAAGAAACAAAGGCAAAACATTACATATTTCTATATATGTAAAAGTGGCTCGTTTGGGTTGAGAATTTTTTTTTTCGTAGAGGAGTGAACAACGTTTTGACTTTCTTCGGTCATCGTCAAGTCCACAAAGAGAGAGGTAACTGACCGGAAGCTGACCACATGTTTGAAAGGGGTTGTGTAACTGAGTGTCGGAATGTAGAGGGTGGGCTTAGATGTTTGAATATATAATTTTATATTATTTATTTTATTATTATTATTTATTATATTATTTTTTAATATAGATATAAAGGTGTTCCTTTGTATTGGTTTATTTTGGGGTTACGTTGTTGTATAAGTAAGGCTTCTTTAATTTTGCGTTTGTTTATGTTTGTTTCTTTATTTAGTATTTGAGTGTTTTCTCTGGTTATGTTATGTTTATTTGACTTTCAGTGTTCGAAAACGTGTGAAGGTGACTTTTTTATGTTCTTTAAATCTGGTTTCCATTTTTCTACTTGTTCTCCAATATAGAAGTCGTGGCAGTTATCACATTGTATTTTATAAATAATGTTGGTGTGATGTTTGTCAGGGTAGTTTTTACATAGTATAGACCTTAGTTTTGTGCCTGGTTTTGAATAAATTTGGTATTAACTGGAATACCATATTTTGTTACTAGGTTTTGCCAAATGTTGGTTATTTTTCTGCTGATGTCGGGAATATATGGTATGCAGCAGTATATGGTTTCGTGATTTATTGATTCGTGAGTTTTGTTTGTTTGTTTGTTTTGGAATTTCGCACAAAGCTACTCGAGGGCTATCTGTGCTAGCCGTCCCTAATTTAGCAGTGTAAGACTAGAGGGAAGGCAGCTAGTCATTACCACTCACCGCCAACTCTTGGGCTACTCTTTTACCAACGAATAGTGGGATTGACCGTATCATTATAACACCCCCACGGCTGGGAGGGCGAGCATGTTTGGCGTGACTCGGGCGCGAACCCGCGACCCTCAGATTACGAAGTGCACGCCTTAACGCGCTAGGCCATGATGATTCGTGAGATATATTTACTTTTGTTGGTTGATTTTGCTTTCTGTCTAGGTGTGTGCGTATAATGTTTTTTACGGTTTGTGGAGGAAACTTATTGATGTTGATGAAGTATTGTTTTATTTTGTTTAATTCATCGTTAATTTTATCTGGTGAGCATAGTTTTATGGCTGTGTTTATTTGGTTTCTTAGTATGTTGAGTTTTTGTTTTGTTTCATGTTCTGAGTCCCAAGGAATGTATAGTCCAGTATGGGTGATTTTTTGGTGGATTTCTGTTTTAAATTGTGTATCGGTTCTTGTAATTTTGAGGTTAAGAAATGATATTTGATTGCTTCCTTATTGTTCACATGTGAAGTTGATGTTAGGATGTATAGCGTTAATGTGATTGAAAAAAATTAAGCATGTGTTCTGTAGATGTGAATTCCGCAATCATGTCGTCTACATATCTGTACCAGTATAGTGGTGGATGTAATGTTGTGTTAATTACTTGTGTTTCAACTTGTGTCATAAAAATATTGGCTAGAACTGGTGATACTGGGTTGTCCATGCTTAGGCCTTTGTTTGTATATAGTTGTGGTTGTTGAACATGAAGTTTGTCTTCATTGTGGTGAATTCTATGAGGGTTGCTAATTGGTTGCTGGGAATGTCTATAGATGGGTTTGGGTCTCGTATATCGAGTTCTGAGGCTATCTTGCAGGCTTCAGCGGTTGCAACTTCTGTAAAGAAGGATATAACATCGAAACTGGTCATTAAGGCTTTATGATTAAGTTGATTAAGATTAGACTTGAAATTAAAAGAGTCTTTGATGAATGAGCTGGCTAATGTTACATATTTGGAGAATGCCCATGCTATGTGTTTACCAAGATTGTAATTAAACGATTCATATGTGAACATTGTTGGTCGTATTGGAGAACCTGGTTTATGAGGTTTGGGGATGCCGTATATCTGTGATGTGCGTGAGTCGGTTTTGCGTAGGTAGGAATAAAGTATTTGTGAAATTGTGTTGGCTTTTTTCATTTTTGGTCGTGTTTTGTTTAGTTGCGTTCCGTGTGTCTTTGTAAAATTTGTGTGTATTGGTTTAAATTTGTTCGTGTCTGATAGGATGTTCTTCATTTTTTGGATGTATTCATTCGTGTTCATTATGACTATAGCGTTTCCTCTATCTGCTTTTAGAATTTTAATGTTTTTGTCTTGTTTTAGGTTTTTAATGGAATTAATGTCTCTTTTTGTGAGATTATTTTTAACTTTCTGTTTTGTGAAATTACGTTGATGGTTTTGTGAGAAAATTCTTTGAAAAATCGTTTGAGATGTTGTTTTATGTGTTTCTGGAAAATATAATAAATAATAATAATAAAATAAATAATATAAAATTATATATTCAAACATCTAAGCCCGCCCTCTACATTCCGACACTCAATTACACAACCCCTTTCAAACATGTGGTCAGCTTCCGGTCAGTTACCTCTTTCTTTGTGGACCTGACGATGGCAGAAGAAGGTCGAAACGTTGTTCACTCCTCAACGCAAAAAATATTTTCTCAACCCAAACGAGCCGTTTTTACATATATATTTCTCTACAAGTGGGTTTTCTCGACATCACTGATTATTACATATTTCGTCAAACGTGCCTATTACGCGTATTTTGGAATAAACTTTGGGGCGTAAGAGTTGAAACAATGTACTAAAGGCATTCCAATTGTCTGGCACGAGCTTAGAAATTACGAAGATTACTGTTATTTTTGCTACAATACTTGAAATAAAAAGGAAATTTCTCATACAACCCTTCAGTCTGCTATAAGACCTGCTGCCCATGGACCTGATGTAACTGTACCTCCTCCACCAGAAACACTTGATACAGTTTTATCTGGTTCTGATGTCAGCAGAAATAATGAAAGGGATTATTTTCAACCTGAAACATCTGGAAAAGTTTCATCAAGACATCAGGGAAATGGAAAGAAGGTACAGTGGAATGTGGAACCTTAACATCATCAAGACATCAGGGAAATGGAAGGAAGGTACAGTGGAATGTGGAACCTTAACATCATCAAGACATCAGGGAAATGGAAAGAAGGTACAGTGGAATGTGGAACCTTAACATCATCAAGACATCAGGGAAATGGAAGGAAGGTACAGTGGAATGTGGAACCTTAACATCATCAAGACATCAGGGAAATGGAAGGAAGGTACAGTGGAATGTGGAACCTTAACATCATCAAGACATCAGGGAAATGGAAGGAAGGTACAGTGGAATGTGGAACCTTAACTTCATCAAGACATCAGGGAAGTGGAAAGAAGGTACAGTGGAATGTGGAACCTTAACATCATCAAGACATCAGGGAAATGGAAGGAAGGTACAGTGGAATGTGGAACCTTAACATCATCAAGACATCAGGGAAATGGAAGGAAGGTACAGTGAAATGTGGAACCTTAACATCATCAAGACATCAGGGAAATGGAAGGAAGGTACAGTGGAATGTGGAACCTTAACATCATCAAGACATCAGGGAAATGGAAAGAAGGTACAGTGGAATGTGGAACCTTAACATCATCAAGACATCAGGGAAGTGGAAAGAAGGTACAGTGGAACCTTAACAAGATGGCTGGTCTTTGAAATGAGATGCTCCATATGCAGAAAGTGAAACAAAAATCACAACACGTAGTTTTGACACTAAAAGACGTAGATTTCACACCAGAAATAGGAAGAATGATGATACACGTTCGTTTAACCTCAATGTTTTTCTCTTCAGCTTATTTGTGTTTTCGTTAAGTAAAACCTAATAATAAAAATGTTCACTGTGGTAAACCAAATAATAGTTTAATCTAAGTTAGTTTTTCTTCCCGATTTGTAAAAAGAGTTATTATATGATAGAAAAAAGATGTTGGTTTTGATATATGCGTAGCTATTTTATGAAAAAACCGTTATTGAAATCAAAACAATTTTTATGAAGTTTGAATTCTTCGGCCTATGTACTTATACAAACTTGTCAATTTCATATTTCAATGGACGACTAGGGAAAAAAGATTTGTAACGATAATTGTACTAAACTTCTATTTGACATTTCGAGGAAGGAAACTATCCTATACGCTTTTATTAGCTTGTTAATTTGACACACTTTTGGATGACTACAAAAGGAAATTTGGAGACAAGTTTTCTTAGTTGTTAATTCTATATTTCAAACTCGTCAGTTTGACATTCCACTAAATATCCAATAAAGGAAGCTTTGCAACAATAATTTTTACTATCTTGTTAACTTCTTAGTAGAACATTATATTGGCTGATCACGGAAGGAAACTTTGTAAATATACCTTTACTAACTTGTCAGTTTGAAATGCACTGGATGACAATGGTGGAAAACGTTGGAACAATATTTTTCTTAAAATGACTAGTTTATCGGATAGTTTAATGGGTGACCAAGGAAGGAAGGTTTGCAATGATAATTGTATATTATTCTGTATAATAAGGAAAGAAAGCTTTGAAAAAATAATGTAAATATTAATTGTAAATTGAACAACCAGTAAAATATGTTGAAAAAACAGTAATGTTAATATATTTTCCATTGAAAAACAGTAATGTTAATATATTTTCCATTGAATTTTCATACCACTGGATGATCAAAACGTGATTTTCCCAGAGAAACGTTTTGCTAGGTTATGAATTTGAGATTCCACTGGATCACCATGGGATAAGCTTTGTACAATATTATTATAAATTTGTCAGTTTGGTATTCAACAGAATGTTAATGGAAGAAAGATCTGTAACAATAACTTCGCTAACTTGCGAACTTGATATAGACTTGTTTAACATGAAATGTTGCAATATAGCAATCTTTTTCACAAACTCGCTAGTTTGACATTTCAATGTTCGACCAGAAAAGGAAAGATTGCAACACAATTATATTCACTTGTAAACTTTGATATTCCACTAGAGGATCAGAGGACATCGTTTTGGAACAAGGGGTTTAGTAACATGTCAGTTTGAAATGTCACTTAATGTCCAGTGAAGACAGCTTTGCTGACTTATACATTCTCTGCCTGTTCTAACACTTATAGTCTCATACTTGAGATCCTTGAGCAATTGGTTCAGACTAAAAGGTGCAATATACGTTTCAAATTTTCAAACACGAGAAAGTGATGAAACTTGGAGTCAGTTCTGCTACTGGGATAATGATATCTACCTAAGTCCGCAGGTAATACCAACTAGTTGGTTTCTTTTTGTTCCACAGTTCGAAGTTTAGAACAATTATACTTAAACTATATGCTTTGCTGACCTAGCCATTTAGTCCACTCTATACATTTAGAGTGTTTCAGAAACATAAACAAACATACATTCTACTGGTGTGGGAGCCACTAATTATAAAGTTTATTAGCTAACTTCACCACTTATGTTAAAAAATCCTTTGGAGATGTAGGGGGGCTTACCCACATGACTTGTATATTTCATTTGTAACTGACGAAAAAAGGAAATATATATTTTTATATTCTAAAGTGATTTCATTTAATATTATTTCTAAAAATAAAGAAACATTAGACGAATATTTTAAGTACTAGTTGCAAAGTGTATGATTACCTGTTTCTAATATATTAGAAAATTAAGATTTATAACAACACATTTTACAATTCTAAGCACCTTTCTTTGTTCAGTTACTTTCGTGCTTTAAGTAGTGAACTGGGAGTATTATTGATGAGGCTTAAGCTTTGATGTTAGCTTTAAGAAATACTCGATTTTCAATTCGTTTTAATCACTTGACTTAAAAACATTTCAAGTACGAACTTACACCTGATAATAATATATTCTTCTGCCGTAAATCTTCAGAGTTTAAAAAGATAGGCTGAAAACTTGTCTTATTGATGTGTTTTATAGTTAAGGTGCCAGAATCTTTCTGGTCAGCAGTTCTAAAATCGGAATGCCTATATCACTGTGCGTGAACGTTTGGTTCTCTGACCTCTCCTTTAGCAAATATGACTTATAAAGTGCCATTTTGTTTTATAAAATGCACCAAGTTAACATAAAAAATCGACCACCTGAAATTAAACAAATAGTCGATTGATAGAACATAATATATTTTAAAAATCTAAATTGCTGATATAAAAGTCAGAACTGCAATAACTGAGCTACTTGATGAAACACCCAAACCGATGTGAAGATATTACGCTCACTTTAATAAACGGTATACCGACGTTTAACTTCTCTTTTAGAAGTTTGAAACATGTACTATAGTGCACCCTGTTGAACACAGTACTATGTAGTGGGATGTTTGTTTGTATTCCCACTTTTCACGTTTTAATTGTGAAAGAGCAAGATGCAGTACACGTATCCTCTCAACTTTTAGTGCCTTATTTCAACTTTTTAAAAATATTTCATTATGAAACCTCTCAACTTAAATATATAAGAATCTCAATTTAATAGATATGCTTTTTACTAGCCACCTAGCTGTTTTGATGGAAGTTGATACACCCTAACAAACCACGTTGTTAGAGCTACTAGATATTATAATATCGAGTTGGATCACCTTTTATCTTGGAGCTGGATGAGGCTTTGTATTAGGATTTTGAGTCCATAGTTGAAGATGTAATAAATTTGAATATGATCCACACTTTCAAATGTTAATCCTGGACATCTGACCATTTATTCGACGTACACATAAGGTGTCCTTTTGTATAAGAATTTCAATTCCTTTTATGTTAACTTGGTGTGGCACAAACTTTACACGATGTAGGAAGTCGTCTTGTTCGATTGCAGAATACACATTTAGAAGTATGGCCTGTAATTAGTTTACATATATCGTCATGTGTTGGAAAAGTAACGTTCAACTTGATCCCAAATATGTTCTATTATAATGAGACGATATATTATTTTCACAAAAAGATGTCTACAGTCACTGTCTTACGTTTTGAACAAATCTCGAACACTGTGAGTTCGTTAGAATGCTTTATTATCGTCTTCAACCGTTGTGTGGCTGAAGTGGAAAGACAATATTATTGGATGGACACGATTGATAACAACATAAAGAACAGAAAGAGCGAACACCAGACACGAGGACATTTCTGATAATATTTTAAAAACCTTTAGCAGCTAAAGCGTGGTCAAGAGGTCATTATGTGGTTTTGTTTATATTTTTACTTCTTCATCATTACATAAAGGAACAAAGTGGTCTAGTGGTTAGTTCTTTGGACTTGTACTCAAAAGGTTAAGGTCTCAAGGCTTGTGAGATGTTCTTGTGTCCTGGAGCAAAGCTTTTATTCCCCATTGTTTCAGTCTACATATCTGTATGATGGTTATCTAGGGGTTGAAACTGGTATTCTGTATAGAAAGAATTAACACTGTTCTTATCCATCTTCGCAACAACAAATCATTGGCCTTATATAGAACTTGTTATATGCTACTTATGAAGCAAGAACATGTTTACACGCTTTCGTTGTAACAGTTTTCGTTTGCCATTATAACATCTTCTGGTCGAATATTTTCTTCGTCAGTGAGACAGCAGTAATTTTACAAAATACAATGCTAAATATCCGGAGTTCAATTCCTTGGAGTGTGCATAGCCGAATGTTGGTTTGATCTAAAAAATAAACAATCGAATCTTACATATATCATTCAAGAAATTATATGATTTCTACAAAATGATATTTTTCTATTGGTAGTCTCTAGAAGTTGTCAGTTTCTTAATGAAAACATCGTACTTGTTATTTGCTGTATCTATATATGTAATGATGACATTTGTTCTTCAACAGTCAGTCACACAAACATTTTAAGGACTCTTGTACTACAAGCACACCATTATCATTTCCCTTTGAAAGTCAGAGATTTCTGCTCTTACCCATTTTCGTGCAGACTCGCTGCAAGATTACCATACCTCTATATGTACACGAACTAAGTGATTGCGCGACGCAACACATAATCAGACATAATAAGTGGACTGTTCACCAATGTGAATAATGAATATACTTCCCCCTAGAGAACTAATCATTATAACTTGAAACCTTAATTTTCAGCAAGTCATAATACAGATTTCCTTACCTAATGTCAGTTAATATTATTTATTTATCGTTGTTTTTTTTTTAATTTTGGTTCCCTGTCTATTTGCTCATTATTGTTTTTCTTATTTCGATATTTCATTTGTCTTGAATTTCACCAAAACTACTCCATAGCTACCTATGATGTCCCTAATTTAGTAGTGTAAGACTAGAGGGAAGACAGTTACTTAACATTACCCATCTCTAACGAATTGTGGAATTGATCGTATTATTATAATGTTCCCATGGCTGCAAAGGATAGCATGTTTGGAGGCGGGAATTAGAACCAGCGAACCGCAGGTTGCAAGTAGGGAGTCATACCCACCAGGCTATGTCAGGCCTTTTGTTTTGAGATGAATAATATCCTAATGCTATATTTTTAATGACAAAAATATCCAAAGCTGTTATACATAAAATAGAAAGTTGTGTGTGTGAACATTTCTCCAGTAGCTGTAGAAACATAGAACACCCCCCCCCCATTCTCAGAGAATGACTTTCACTTTTAGAATGCGGGGAATATGTTACGGTAGCGCGCTGATTCGAATCTGGCTTGCCAGTTGCAATATTAAGAGTTCTACCACAGGGTTAGTCTTACAGAACATCCGAAATCAAAAAGAGAAGTTAAATAAAATATACTTTTAATCTTCCTTTTTCACGTTAATTTCTCCCATTTCCAAACTCATTCATAAGATAATTAATTACAGAAATATCTGTGGTCTGAAAAAGTGACACGAATAAGCTTCGAGTCATGCAGTAGGAAGTGTAAATCGTGAAACTTGCTTGAATACTCATGAGATCTGGTAGGAAATCTGTTCTATTTAAATCATGTTATGGTCCGGCATGGCCATGTGGGTTAAGGCGTTCGACTCGTAATCTGAGGGTCGTGGGTTCGAATCCATGTCGCATCAAACATGTTCACCCTTTCAACCGTGGGGGGTGTTATAATGTGACGGTCAGTCCCACTATTCGTTGGTAAAAGAGTATCCCAAGAGCTGGCGGTGGGTAGTGATGACTAGCTGCCTTCCCTCTAGTCTTACACTGCTAAAAATTAGGGACGGCTAGCGCAGATAGCCCTTGTGTAGCTTTACACGAAATTCAAAACAAACAAAAAAACAAACAAACAAATAGTTTTCTTTAATTACACGTTTTTTGGTATTTCACCTGTTATTTCCTTCCTAGGTGTGAAAAATGAATACACCCATAGCATAGTTTCTACAAGTTTCTGAAAAGTATGCCGAATAATTAGGTTACATAAAAGATTTAACATGAACATACAAAGTTGAACTGTTGCACAATAAAACTAACTTCATTAGAAACAGGGCACAGACCTAAAAAAAAATAGTCTTGTGCTTGAGGCTATTTTTAGAGCTGTAGCCTGTTTTTTAATAAAGCTAATTTTAGTCCTCAATAGTTCAACCTGTGTACAAGTGCCATTTAATCTTTTTAATTAGGTTAATTTTCTAATGAACACAGTTCGGCAGAAAGCAAGAAGGCCTCGCTCACTTGTGATAAACTTTCAACCATAGTTACTTTTATATGATCAGACATATATGATGTAACAGCTTTTCTAATTCTTATTCTCGCATCTGTTAACGTAACTCCTACAATCCATCCTGTTGGAAAGCCTGTAAGTCACACATCTTTCAAACCTAGCTCCTACAATCCATCCTGTTGGAAAGCCTGTAAGTCACACATCTTTCAAACCTAGCTCCTACAATCCATCCTGTTGGAAAGCCTGTAAGTCACACATCTTTCAAACCTAGCTCCTGAAATCCATCCTGTTGGAAAGCCTGTAAGTCACACATCTTTCAAACCTAACTCCTGCAATCCATCCTGTTGGAAAGCCTGTAAGTCACACATCTTTCAAACCTGGCTCCTACAATTAATCCTGTTGAAAAGTCTGAAATGCACACATCTTTCAAACCTAGCTCCTACAATTCGTCCTGTTGGAAAGCCTGTAAGTCACACATCTTTCAAACCTGTCTCCAACAATTCATCCTGTTGGAAAGCCTGTAAGTCACACATCTTTCAAACCTAGCTCCTACAATCCATCCTGTTGGAAAGCCTGTAAATCACACATCTTTCAAACCTAGCTCCTACAATCCATCCTGTTGGAAAGCCTGTAAGTCACACATCTTTCAAACCTAACTCCTGCAATCCATCCTGTTGGAAAGCCTGTAAGTCACACATCTTTCAAACCTAACTCCTGCAATCCATCCTGTTGGAAAGCCTGTAAGTCACACATCTTTCAAACCTAGCTCCTACAATTCCATCCTGTTGGAAAGCCTGTAAGTCACACATCTTTCAAACCTAACTCCTACAATCCATCCTGTTGAAAAGCCTGTAAGTCACACATCTTTCAAATCTAACTTCTGCAATCCATCTTGTTGGAAAGCCTGTAAGTCACACATCTTTCAAACCTAACTCCTGCAATCCATCCTGTTGGAAAGTCTGTAAGTCACACATCTTTCAAACCTAGCTCCTACAATCCATCCTGTTGGAAAGCCTGTAAGTCACACATCTTTCAAACCTAGCTCCTACAATCCATCCTGTTGGAAAGCCTGTAAGTCACACATCTTTCAAACCTGGCTCCTACAATCCATCCTGTTGGAAAGCCTGAAGTCACACATGCACAACTCCTGCAATCCATCTTTCAAACCTGTAAGTCTCCAAACCTAACTCAATCCATCCTGTTGGAAAGCCTGTAAGTCACATATCTTTCAAACCTGTCTCATTCCATCCTGTTGGAACAAGTCACACATCTTTCAAACCTTCTGTTGGAAAGCCTGTAAGTCACACATCTTTCAAACCTAACTCCTACAATCCATCCTGTTGGAAAGCCTGTAAGTCACACATCTTTCAAACCTAGCACCTACAATCCATCCTGTTGGAAAGCCTGTAAGTCACACATCTTTCAAACCTAACTCCTGCAATCCATCCTGTTGGAAAGCCTGTAAGTCACACATCTTTCAAACCTGGCTCCTACAATTCATCCTGTTGGAAAGCCTGAAATGCACACATCTTTCAAACCTAGCTCCTACAATTCATCCTGTTGGAAAGCCTGAAATGCACACATCTTTCTTTTGTCGTTTGACCCTTGCCGTGAAACACCTCTTTTATATGTTTAAATTATACGGCCATCTGTAGTATGGATAATGCAGTATCATACTATTTAGTTAGCTGAGTACCATAGTCAAACTGACATCACGTTGTCGGCACGTGGTTAAGCAGGTGTTCTTATTTTTTCTCCAACTCTTCAATATCACCATTCGTTGAAGAATATATTAAAACTAACGGGTTTTCACTTCTTTAATAATAAACGACAGATATTCAAGGATATTACTAAAAACAAAATATAACAGTATATATTTAAATTAAAGCGATTTACGAACACGCAGCTCTTTAAAGTGAGTTCTTATACTGAATGTATGGCATGGTGTATTGAAAACAGGAAGTAAGGACAGGTGAAACACTCGTGACAGGACAAGTGAAGTATAGTTTGCTCTGCAGTCTATGATTAACGATTACAGGTGAAGGAGAAGATTTGGACCGCCTAGGAGCAGTTTTAGATCGTTCATTAATATTTGTCTTACTACTAAAACTTTTTCTGAGTTCAAAGCATGAGTAATGATTTCGACTGCATTATTTTTGACGGAGAATTTTCCTAATGATTCTATGACTCGTTTCCTTAATACATTTGTATAATTAATCGAAATGATCTAATTATAATGAGGCCAGATGTTTTCAAATAGTATATCCTTTAAATGTTTTCAGTAAATGAAGATAAATATTCTTATTGAATGAGTGAAAAGAAGTACAACGAGGTTGATTTAAATGAAGATAGCATTTCGTGGCTGATCATGGTGTGTCATCCAATATGAGACACTGACCTTCATATTACATTTTGTTTACATGCCTCCCAGTGGCACAACTGTTTGTCCGCTGCCTCACAATGCTAGAAACCGGGTCTTGATACTCGTGGTGAGCAGAGCAAGGATAAGTTCTTTGTGTAGCTCGGTGCTTTATAAAAAAGGACCCCAATAGCTCAACGGACTTACAACGCTATAGACCGGGTTTTGATACCCGTGGTGGGCAGAGCACGGAATGCCCATTGTGTAGCTTTGTACTTAATTCGAAACAACAACAATAAAAAACTGTTTGCGTTTGGAATAATGTATCTAGTGAAATAATAATCGTGCTCTAGTAAATGCACAAGTAAGTTCTTTAGAAAAACGTACCAGTAAGAATCGAAAACTGCAGTAATTAAAAAGAAACACTTCAAGTCCTTCCTCTACCGAATGACACAGAGAATCCAGTGATGAACTCCAGATTAACCGACGAAAATGGATTGGAATTAATAAAAATAAGGTCTCTTAAAATGCTATAGCATTGTATCTAGTGAAATAATAATCGTGCTCTAGTAAATGCACAAGTAGGTTCTTTAGAAAAACGTACTAGTAAGAATCGAAAACTGCAGTAATTAAAATAAAACACTTCAAATCCTTCCTCTACCGAATGACACAGAGAATCCAGTGATGAACTCCAGATTAACCGACGAAAATGGATTGGAATTAATAAAAATAAGGTCTCTTAAAATGCTATAGCAACATTATAAAAAACGCAGCGTAATACTAACACTTTAAAACAACGCTGAAGTAACGCTTCTACAACACACAGAGAAGTAGGATTTCCAAAACGTCTCAGAATCCACGCTAATCACTTGTTTATGTCTTGATAAAAAAACAACAACAACGGATCAGTAACAGTACACAAACTTAATATTAAGACTTCGTAAATGCAATATCAAGTATCTTAAAAACTTACGCCTAAAGTTATATACCGATAGTAAAAAGTAAGTTTGGAAATACCGGTACTATGTAATTTGATGTATAGGGATCAGAAGCCATCTTCTATCGAGTTTACTGTTTACGTGTCTGTAGAGATACGTTAACTCTAAAAATACCGATGGAGATGCGTGCCCTATCAGCTTTTTAAAAGCAATTTTCTAAATATTTTATGCACCAAATTGCTTGTGAATCACAAATTTGCCGATTACGGTGTATCTTATAATATAAGTCATACATTGATTGTTTCGAATTATGCACAAAGCTACACGATGGGCTATCTGTGCTCTGCCCACCACCCCTACCGAAACCTGGTTTCTAGCAGTGTGAGTTTGCAGACGTTCCACTGGAGGGCGAAAGTCTTATAAAACATTATCATTATTTCTATTGATTAGTGTTAGGGTTCCATACATATAGAATGTTAGTGATTTTTGTGAATTAATTTCTGTGTGTTTGTTGTATAAGAAGTATTAGTAGTATTGGGGGGTTACATACCTTAACTCCGGTGTTCGATTTTCACGGTGGACAAAGCAGATAATCCATCGTGACTTTGCTCTACATCAACAAATCAGATAAATAAACAGATTTTTTTCTGAAAACTTTTAAATATGTACATCAATGTTTTCCTCAAAGAACTGTATCGAATTTTGCAGGCGTTATGAATTAATAAATATTTTTTGGAATAGCTTAGATAAGACATTTGCAGAGATTTTTTCGACTCTCAGAGGAGGTAGTTCTTATTGCATAAGCTGATAAGTATTCCTAGCTAAAAGAGAGTTTGTTTGTTTTTTAATTTCGCGCAAAGCTGCACGAGGTTTGTCTACGCTAGCCGTCCCTGATTTAGCAGTGTTAGACTAGAGGGAAGGTAGTTAGTCATCACCATCTACCTCCAAATTTTGGACTACTCTTTTACCAACCAATAGTGTGATTGACCGTTACACTATAACATCTCCATGGCTGAAAGGGCGAGCATACTTGATGTGACGGGAATTCGGACTGGCGATCCTAAGGTTACTAGTCGAGAGCCCTAACCATCTGGCCATAAAAGAGAGACCCTGAAAACGAGAGTAAGTGTTAGCTCTAATGAAAGTCTTTATTTTTGATTAGTTGATGAATAAAAAATTCCACTTACTAACAGATAGTGAGAATGGAACGAAAATTTCTCTCATCTGAAAAGTGAGTGTGAAACAATTTAAGTAATTTTCGAGCTGTAAAAGTCCCCCTTATTGAGCAGTGAGTTTTGAATAAGTATGATACTACCAAACAACCCCCCTCCCGCCTGAGTAAAATGTGTATTGTCATAATATGATGCTTTCAAACTCTCACTCGTCTGAGTAACAAGTGTAATGTCATACTACGATGCTACTAAACTCCCCTTCGTCTGAGTAATAAGTGTGATGTCATACTACGATGCTACTAAACTTCCATTCGTCTGAGTAACAAGTATGATGTCATACCACGATGTTACAAAATACCCCTCGCCAAAGTAACAAGTGTGATGTCATATTATGTAAGGTGAGAATTATGAAACGCTATACCGCCTTAGAAGCATGTTTAATGACATTTGATGAAAGAAAGCATGCGAGCTATAAATCTCTGAGCACTAAGCGTGACACAGTATTTATGTGGGTAAATATAGCTCTAAAACTCTATTTTGCTTACCTGAAAAATGTGACACATCATGTCATTAAGGTTAGGTACAAAACCTTTTTGTCTATCACCTGAACAGCAAGTGTGATGTTATATTAATTTATATTCTGAACAATCAATGTTACACTATTAATTTGGGTAAGGGACAAAACTTAGAATCCTCTTGCCTATCACCTGCGATTTGTTTGCTTGTTTTGGAATTCCGCGCAAAACTACACGAGGGCTATCTGCGCTAGCAGTCCCTAATTTAACAGTGTAAGACTAGAGGGAAGGCAGCTAGTCATCACCACCCACTGCCAACTCTTGGGTTACTCTTTTACCAACGAATAGTGTTATTGACCGTAACATTATAACGCCTTTAAGGCTAAAAGGGCGTGCATGTTTGGTGCGACGGGAATCCGAACTCGCGATACTCAAATTACGAGTCGAGTGCCTTAACCACCTGGCCATACCAGTCCATCACCTGCGACGTAAGCGTGACATTATATCATAAAACTCTATTTCACTTTAACAGTGATTATGAAGTGTTATTGAATCTACTTATGTTTCGTTAGTAATCGATACGTTGCTTCGTACAGTTAGAGAAGACGATAAGTTTGAAAACGAGCACTATCTCCTCTCTCGTTTCTAAGTAAAGGGACAAGAAAGGAAACACCTGATAAGCAGGTCAGGTGATAACCTCATGACCTACTTACAACAGAAAAGGGAAAATACTTGTTCATCTGGGTGTTAAATAACAAAAAACTCGTCGAGTAGCCCGATCGAGCCATTATATAGTGCCTGTCTTAAATTAGTACAGTAGTTTTGCAATAACTGATTGATCCCCGCTAATACAGCGGTAAGTCTCCGGATTTACAACGCTAAAATCAGGGGTCGATTCCCCTCGGTGGGATCAGCAGATAGCCCGATGTGGCTTTGTTATTAGAAAACACAAACTCAATAACTGAAAATTAGTAATTATTTTGATTTTACTTACCACCAAAATACTCTATTCTAAGTATTTCAAGTTGAGTGATGACTTCATTGTTTTAAACAATACAAATATTATGTTCTGTGTTAATTCAGCCAATTGGATATCAGGAAGGCGTTTAGTATTTCAAATCAATTGCAGGTTGTTAGCAATATTTATTATAAAACCTGAACCGATCAGCTTTGCTTCATTTTACCCTCTTACTCTTTAGTGACCTAATGTTGCAAATTTTCAGACTTCTAATGTTTATTGACATTCAATCTACTATAACTAAGTTATATTCATTTAGTTTTGTGTGACTTATGCTATTTTCCATTTTGCAAGAACTCAGACACTGTGATTTGTTGTACGTGGAATAACTAGATGGTTTTAAATAACAATTATGGAAGTCAATAATAGGATGTATTGTCACCTTATTAATAAATTTGTGAATTTTTTACCTCATTAACAGTAAGGTTTCTTATCCCAACATTTACTAACAAAGTCTCAAAGTTGATGAAATAAAATATTCATTATTAAGGTTATACATAAGGGTTTGTTTGCTTGTTTGTTTTGAATTTCGCGCAAAGCTACTCGAAGGCTATCTACGCTAGCCGTCCCTAAATTAGCAGTGTAAGACTAGAGGGAAGGCAGCTAGTCATCACCACCCATCGCCAACTCTTGGACTACTCTTTTACCAACGAATAGTGTTATTGACCGTCACGTTATTACGCCCCAACGGCTGAAATGGGCGAGCATGTTTGGTGTATCGAGGATTCGAATCCGCGACTCTCGGATTACTAGTCGAGTGCCTTAACCACTTGGTCATGCCGAGCTCGACATGTGGTAGAACATGAAACAATTCAGTTCAAGTTAAACTGTTACTAACGCAAGACCTTCTAGCCTAACTAAACAAAATAACAAAAATCTTCATGTTGTTACGTGAAAAAAAAAACGATACTTTTTGTGTTGAACACAAATTACTTCAATAGTTAATATAGTTACATTATGTTCATCTTTTTCATAGTTAAGTGTAATTTCTTAGATGTTTTTGAAGCCAAATAATGAAAATAAATATCTATATATAATCTGTTTTTTATCTATCAGAACTTTATATTTTAATGTTCGTATTTCTAAGTAATATTTTTTTCTTTTATATGAATAATCATATTTTATATATTGCTAAATGTCACACAGGAAATATTTTTGGTGAAATATATTTTTATAGATTATTCATTTTTATCACTATATGAAATTATATATAAACATTTGTTGTAACAATGTCTTTTTTTTTTTTGTAGTGAAACAATTGTTTTTAATATAGGTAGATAAATCTCCAGAATCCAAATTCCATATTGAGTTACTAACTGTTTCAACTAGAAATAAATAATTCTTAACATCTGTACAATTAACTTTTTCTTAAATAATATATTTTAACTAAAATAAATATCTGTAATTG
This sequence comes from Tachypleus tridentatus, assembly GCF_004210375.1. Lineage (NCBI taxonomy): Eukaryota > Metazoa > Arthropoda > Merostomata > Xiphosura > Limulidae > Tachypleus > Tachypleus tridentatus. The sequence goes on from NC_134828.1 coordinate 90,557,669, forward strand.
TAATGTATTTGAAGTACTTATTAAAGTTATTTGTTGCCATCCATAATTTTGAGCTATTGACCAGAGGGAAGGCAGCCAAGTCAGCAACCTACCTCTAACTATTCACGCTGAGGACTTGAGTGACACTCTTGTATCACATCGATTCGAACCGGGATCTGCATCTCCAGTCTAGAGTTCTAAAACAGGGCCAACCTTGGTTCTCCTGTTATTAACTAGATGTCAGACCCTTCAACTCACGAGTAGCACCTATCACCTTGACAGGACACGACGCGTCCTCTTAAAGCATCGCATGCATAACAAGTAGGATTGAAATTCCGTGAGCGTGCAGTTCACTCGAGCTGGTCATTTCCCTCTTGTTCGAGGAATTTGTCGACCAGGTTATGCAGTGATGGAAGGCCTTGTTATCCGTATCACCGAAGTCTCATTTAATCGTTCTAGCATGTAGTAGAACCAAAGGAAGTAGACTGTTGTTCGTATAATGTGGGATACCAATAGTATCATTTCTTAGGAAGTGTAGGCCAATACTGCCTTTTCCTATCCTTGCATTCAATGTTTGAGACACGTTGATTTGTGAAGTTAGGGTTGGATCTTGTTTCAGTTCCTCTTTAAATGCATATATTCTTATTCGTCTGCTGTTTGGTTGCATGTGAACAACAACTACTGTGAAAACATGTCTTACGTCACTGTTTAACTGTGTGAACTTATAACAACAGTGTGAAAAAGCTAGTTTTTATCTTGTTACGAGCAGAATGCTTCTTATGAGGCGTCGGACAAGCAATCTTCCCTAGTAAAGATTGTTTTTGACAGCTTCTACATCGACAAGGAATCCAGTTGTGGCTGCGTACGTCTGATACAGTCCCGAAACAGTTAAGAGAAGCAACAGAATTCAGTTCTTTCGTCATCTTCCTGCTAATAACCTGCTTTTCTATAATTATCCAAACAACTTTAACACTACTTTGAAGGATATTGTACGTTCTGCTAATGATATTTCGAGATACTTGAATCCAATTTGCCAAACAGCCTGCTGATTGGCTGGTGATCATTCGTTTGTTGGTTTTTTTACATGAGAGAAACACCCAAGTGTCTTGTTCGACATTTAGCTCATAGTTCATGAACAAGTTGAAGTATTTATTCATTCGAGATGATAATTCCTCAAGCTCTAGTTGATTTTACAGAATAGATTATACTGCCTTCATCCACAGTAATAAAATTTCAACTGCTCTTGTTTTTCATTTGAATTTTTCGTTTTTATATATTTAAATATGGACACTGTTTCTAATGTTAGACGTATTTAGAACTCGCGTCAATAAAATTGATCATAGAGGGCGGTTTGCTGTGTAACTGGTACTTCCATTTTCCTTTATTTGGAAATCGTTGCAGCCTAGCTTCAAATACCATATGTTGAACGACCAATCATTTGAGCTTACGATCACATGACTGATAGTCAGATGTTTGATTTGCATAACAACAAATCGTCGTCCATATAAAACCACAGATTCTGATTATTATTTGATTGTTTTGTGTCGTTTCGAATTCAAAAGACATTTACAGATAATTTATGTTATAAACTAAGTTTTAAACAAGCACACGTCCGAAAGATGTTGCTGGATATTTGTTTTTCTATTGTTAAGCGCAAGGCTGTATAAGGGGTTATTTGCGCTGTGTTTACAGTAGGAATGGAAACTCGGAATTTGGATCTATAAGCTCTTAAGCTTACAGTTGAGCCCCTGGAGGACAAATCCACATTTAAAATATATTCAATAAAACTATATACTTATTCGTTAGGAGACGTGAACTAATATATATTTAAATCTACATGAATGTATTTTGCTAAAATATCAAATGATATATAAATACGTCACATGCGTGTCTATTAGCAGCCCATCAGCTGAAGCAGAAAGACGTTTAACAGACATTCTGGTTCAAGGTTATCTCATATTAAAACAAATGTCATCTGTGTTTATTGAAAAGACATCAAATAAAATTGGAGGACCTTGCACACGCACAGTAGTTTAGCGGTAGGTCAGAGGGCTTATAACGCTAAAAACTGGGCTTCGATACCTGTGATGGTCACAGCACAGACAGCAAACTTTGTAGCTTTGCGCTTAGCAACAAACAAACAAAACCTCCTTTTATCTCTAGGATAAACTAAGTTAGGTTAGATAGTTACATTAATTATTACACCATTAACATTCACAAGAAGTATGCAGTGAACGAACACAATGAATCTATGGATAAAGTCCTTGCTATGACCAACAATGGACTAGAAGGAGTCAAATCTAAGTTGAACGCTATAAACAGTGAGTTTCGATTTTTGTTAAACTTAAAAGTGTTAGCGATGTAGCAATTGAAGTAGCTGACCAAAGAAACATGGTTTGACTTGAAATGAACAGAGATCTTGTCCGATATATATTTATGAATATAGAGGTTTAAATATCTTTATTTTTATTTTAGGAGAAAGACGTTTTATATTTCAATGTATCTGATGTTAGTATAACGTGTTTTGTACGTTTCTTATAACTAAAGCTATGTTATCATGTTTAAGATCTCAAAGTGTAATCTTTGCTTTTCAACAACGTCAGAGTGATTCGCAATTAGGTATTCAAACATAAATCTTTCATAAAACCAACTGCGTATCAAAACCTTTAGTTGAAACGACACTAAGAAATCTCACTCAACCCTAAAGGTTATCATAAAGAGCTTCCATTATTTTAGTAAGCAAAATATCATACTTTAAATATGTGCCAAAATCTTCTCTTTCGTAGATTACATTCATTTCCGTAAGATGGCGATACCATCAAGAACGAATTTTCAAGTACTTTTAAAACAATTTTACATGTTTATAAATAAAAACAAAACTGAGAAGGTGAACAACATTATATTCTTATTATGCATTATGTGAGCAGATTTTCTACTTTAAAAAAATACCAGTCTTAAACTTCAAATTTTGGTAATTTGTCTGTGACAGGAGATCTCAAGGACCCGGCAAGGCCAGGTGGTTAAGGCATTCGACTCGTAATCTCAAGGTCTCGGGTTCGAATCCCTGTCACACCAAACTAACTCGCAATTTCAGCCATGGGTGCGTTATAAAGTGACAGTTAAACCTACTATTCGTTGTAAAAGAGTAGCCCAAGAGTTGGCGGTGGGTAGTGATGACTAGTTGCCTTCCCTCCAGTCTTACACTGCTAAATTACGGACGGGTAGCGCAGATAGCCCTCGTGAAACTTTGTGCGAAATGCGAAAACGAATAAACAGATTTATCGACTTCACCTGGAGATACGCTGCTGTATTCATGTATCTTGATTTATCGACTTCACCTGGAGATACGCTGCTGTATTCATGTATCTTGTAACCTGATCTACTTTACACATCACTGAAAAAACATTTGAAGCAAAATACAAGAAACATGTCGTTGTGTTTTTTAACTCCAGTGAATTCTATCTTAACAAGACGCAAGTAAACAAATCCATCAAGTTTTTAAGGACATGCGAGCGTGCATATCTTTCAAAAATCATGCCCCTGTAGTTCAAACGTTTACCGACCTTTTCTTGTCAAAGCCACTTGCTCCCTGGGCCAGAACTCCTGACCCTTGTTATAGCCAGCAGCGCCAAGGAATATAACTAAAAATATTGCTTTTGTTTTTTATCAGATAACGTTCAAAGGTCCTTGTATTCTAAACGACTCACTTGAAGAACTGGACATTCTATTAGTTCTTAGAGTCGAAGGAAACAGAAAGTGCAAGCTACTCAGAAATGATAATCTGAAATATTACCCCCTCCCGGTTACTGAGGAATAAACTTATAACGCTAAAATTCAGGGTACTGCGCAGACAGTCGATTCTTTTTCATCTATTTATTTAGCGTCCAAGAAAATCAAACAAAAACAAGAAAGGTCATGACTTTAGCTTCCTGTTCTCTTTGGAAGCAGACCTTGTTGCTCTGTAATGTTTCTATCTGATCTGGTTGACCAAGATAAGTTGTATTTCTGTCTGATCTGGTTGACCAAGGTAAGTTGTATTTCTATCTGATCTGACAGAGCAAGGTAAGTTGTATTTCTGTTGGATCTGATTGACCAAGGTAAGTTATATTTCTGTCTGATCTGGCTGACCAAGGTAAGTTGTATTTCTGTCTGATCTGGTTGAGCAAGGTAAGTTGTATTTATCTGTTTGAGCAAGGTAAGTTGTATTTATATCGGATCTGGTTGACCAAGGTAAGTTGCTTTTCTGTCTGATCTGGTTAACCAAGGTAAGTTGTATTTCTGTCTGATAGGACTGAGCAAGGTAATTTGTAAAGATAAGATTTCTATGTGTGAGAAACTCGTTAGACAATCTTATGTTGAACCGATATTAAAGAACAGTCGATAAGAGGCCAGAAAGTCGTACTCTATTAATTCAACAGGCAGTTGCAGTCTATCAAAGTTTTCAAATATATCATTTAATAACAAAGTAGTAAAAACCGACCTTTTATTTTTTCTGCAAAACGTTAACTTACGAAAACTTTACTAATTATTGCATCTTAAGGTTACAACACATATTTTCGAACAAAACAGAGACAGACGACACAAAGTTACATTTTCCATACCAGTATCCGCGCGAGTTCATTTCTAACCAAGAGTGTGGTATCTTAATGCCAGCGCCGACCTTGAAAGTTCGAAGGTCAGTTGGGGTCGTGTTCAAGCTGTGGGTAAGCAAGTCATATCTGATTATCAGGGGAAGTTCTTACATATCTTTTTGCATTTTTACACCGGGTAATAGATGTAGCTTATCTTTATCAGATAAGTGAGTGGTTTAAGAGTAAATATTTTTATGCTGAAGATCACTTATCTGAATAAGGTGAAGATCACTTATCTGAATAAGGTTTATGAATAAGCTTCACGACAGCCCGGCATGGCCAGGTGGTTAAAGCACTCGACTCGTAATGCGAGGGTTGCGGGTTCGAATCCCAATCATATCAAATATGCTCGCACTCTCAGCAGCTGGGACATTACAATGTAACGGTCAATCCCACTATTTGTTGATAAAAGAGTAGCCCAAGAGTTGGCGATGGACAGTGATGACTAGTTGCCTTCCCTCCAGTCTTACACTGCTAAATTAGGGACGGGTAGCGCAGATAGCCCTCGTGTAGCTTTGCGCGAAATTACAAACAAAACTAAATATGTTTTTGTTTTATAGTTGTTATTAACTCAGAGAACAGATATTAGTTTTCTTGATAACGAGAAACCCATTTGATATGAAAATGTATCTTAGAACGGTTGGTATGGGTATTAATACTTTTAGTAATAAGGAGAAGACGACTTATCAGTTAAAGTATTAATACCCATACCAGCCGTTCTGAGATACATGGATATTAGTTTTGTAATTTATATAATTTGACCTCTGTGATATAATTTTTGCCATTTATATATCATGTCCCATAAAGAATGTTAGTCCATTGTAGTCGTTTGAATAACTTTATCTTCTGTCGATCACAAAAAAAAACATATATGTATATTTACTTATAGTTTTTACGTGTATTTTTACGCTGTGAAAGTTTTTAAGCCTACTAGGAATTTTTTTACAGCTTTCAACGTGTGTTGAACGTTAAGAGCAGCATAGTATCTTAATTGGATCCCTGGAAACTTGATGTTGTTATAAGCAATTACCATTTTACATTTAAAACACGGAATTAAAAAAAAAAACGATTCAAGACATTTGTACCTACAGAAAAACACATTCTATAAAAGGTTTTTTTCCATCCTGCTTCCTAAAAAACACCTATTGAACTTTAGGTCCCTTTTACAACAAGGGCCTGGCATGGCCAAGCACGTAAGGCGTGCGACTCGTAATCCGAGGGTCGCGGGTTCGCGCCCGCGTCGCGCTAAACATGCTCGCCCTCCCAGCCGTGGGGGTGTATAATGTGACGGTCAATCCCACTATTTGTTGATAAAAGCGTATCCCAAAAGTTGGCGATGGGTGGTGATGATTAGCTCCCTTCCCTCTAGCATTACACTACTAAATTAGAGACGGCTAGCGTGGATAGCCCTCGTGTAGCTTTGTGTCAAAAATTCAAACCAAACTATCCGTGAACGACAGAAGTAAGCTTTTATTTTGTGCTATATAGCTATAATTTAATATTTGAGGAAGAAAACAAAACCCTAGAATCTAAGAAGTTGAAATCAGTCTTGTAAACATTCTGTCATTAATTCTTTACGATATTTGAAATTTGTACCTCATCTTTTATAAGTTACGATTAATGATGTGCAATTTTTCACCCTTTTATAAGATTAGAAAAAAACACTGTTTCAGATTTAGTGTTTTAGTGTGCAGCAAAATTGATATTTTAAATTAAAATGGGAATTACTCAAGTAACACCCAAAGAGAGGGAAGAATACGATTGAAAAAATACAATGTGTATTTAATGGCTTGTTGAACGTGGTTTCTATATTGGTTCCTATAATTAAGACCTGAAATGTTGATTTTCCCGCACAACGTCTGAGTCTTGAGTTAAAATAAACTTTGAGATCGATTATCTCTAGACATCTGCCAACAATTTACAGATAAGTCGTAAGTCAGATAAATACATAGTTGTAATTACGAGTTTATCTGTTAAAATTGGATCCAGTTGGTTCTAACTGTTATGTGATTTGTTGAGACAAGGAGTCCGTTTTACTCAAGAGTTTCTGAAAAGTTTCTGTAGTCTTGCGTATTCATCAAGACTGGTGAATTTTAGATCATTGACGAGCCATGAAAAATATTTTACATTTCATATAAAATATGAATATGCTGACTATTTATTTCTCGTTTGCGTTTGTCGTCCTGCAGGGCAGGCCTAATTTTTAAATTTTATATATTAAAATAAGGTAGGGACTCTGCGTGACTTTATTCAAGTCAAGGTCACCTTCGTTTAGCGTTTAAAATGGCTATTTATATTGTGTATAATTTATATTGGAGTGGAAAACCTGTAGGACTTGTTTGATGTTGTGAATGATGAATTCCTTCAGTGGCACGGGAAGGAATCACGTGCATATAAAATGATACAGTGACATTAGTGTTTCAAGTGTGTTGAAACATATTTTAGTTCGGAAAACTAGTCATGACTGAACAGATCGCGGGCTATTAGTAGAACTGTCAAAATTATCATTTAGCAGTTAAATATGTCTTTAGAAAAGGGTATTGCTGTCTTTAGGGTTTACTGGTAACACTATGTAACACAAATTTTGTTCCTGGATAGTATGTGTTATTTCTTAATTGCTTATGTTGTAAAAGTACAGAAAATGGCCATTATTCCCTTCAAACTTTGCTTTTATGACCTGGATAATGAAATTTAGAAATTAACCTATTTTCTATGTAAAAACGGGCAAATTTGCACATTTTCATTTACATAAGGTCTGAATAAAACAACATATGAATCAAGACTTACATGTATTTATACTAAAGTTATACACAAATGAACAAAAATGTTTAGAAGTGAATAGTTTTTCGAGATTTGCGACTGTAATGTAAATCACTTCCACGTATCAGCCGCCAAATATAGTCTCCCATCATGTATTCGTTATACACTCCCAGGTTACAAAAGCAAAGTTTGAAGAGAAAAATAGGTCTTTTCTATTTACTTTAGGCATAAGCAGATTGGAAATAACACTTTCTGTCCAGGAACAAGAAAAAGTAAAAAATTTTGTTACGTAATGTAATATTCCTTACGGAATTCATGAGCACTTGTGATCACGTTTAAGATGATTATATCTATAAGAAATAATAATGAAACTAATTCTGTATAATACACTGATTATAAGTACTTCGTCAACCAGAGATATAAACCTGAGCTTAGTAGAAAACGACATTACTTGACTACCTTCGTCATCACTGAAATTTACAGTTGTAGCTGATACTTATTTTTAAATAGGTGACGCATTTACACTGAAATTTGGTCTTTTTTTTTACTCACAATGAATAATTATTGTTTTTGCTTAGGAATCACTTAATCCTTTACTCTTCGTGATGGATTGATCCACACATTCAGATCTTTCTTCTTAGCTGAAATATGGACCACACAAGGTAGAACAAAACAGCTTTCACTGGATCTCGTCTCAAAATAAAGTCAAATCAGATAATCGTTGGTCTTGTCATGCCTATAACTACCTCCCGCTGCTAAAATTTAGTAAACAAGTTTTGGTTTCGACCACCCTGTTGAGATCCTACTTTGTGTGGTGTTTGTCTTATATTTATATACTTGCACAAACAAAAACACAGATAAAATTCAGTATCGTTAAATACTTTGTATTATAATGGAGAATAACAATTTTTATGATTTATCAACTCGAATGATATCAATGCTTCAAGATGGCTGCTGAACCAGTAATATAGTGAGTAAAATCATCAGTTAATTGTGTTTCTCTCTACGTTTCAAAATTTAACGCAAAGCTACACAAATGCTATTGACCTACAATCGTCTCTAATTCTGAACCGACGAAAGACAACTAATCAAAGGCACGCATCATCAAGTCTTTTTGCTGCTCTTGTCTGACCGAATAGTCAGATTTGACCACTGTTCTTTTTAAATACTGAAACTATAAATAAACAATGAATCAAACTACTAGGTTAATTTGATCATCCTGAATATAAAAAGTAAACAAAAAACCAAAATGGTGTGTTTTGTTTCCGAACAGTGGTTTGGTTTGTTTTGAATTTCGCGCAAAGCTACTCGAGGGCTGTCTGCGCTAGCCGTCCCTTACTTAGCAGTGTAAGACTAGAAAAAAGGCAGCTAGTCATTAACACCCACAGCCAACTCTTAGGCTAATCTTTTACCAACAAATAGTGGGATTGACCGTAACATTGTAACGCACCCACTGCTTAAAGGGTCGGCATATTTTGGTGTTACGGGAATTTGAACCCTTGACCCTCAGATTACTAGTCGATTACCTTAACCACATGGCCAGGCCTGGTCTTTGAGCAATGTACTATAATATAAAAGTTGATGAAACTAACTAACCAACTTCACAAACTGATTACTTATTTTAACCAACTGAGAAATAAATCTGGCATAGAATAAAACATAGAGATTTGTTAAATTGATTTTACTCAAACCTTGTGCTGGAAACCAAAAGGCACATTTTTCAACCACTTATTTTCAGTCAACTTGTTATAAGTTATTTTGTCATCATGACAGTGTGATATTATTAGGTTTAAAAAGCAGTAAGGATTATTTGAATTTATACAGGTAAACGACAGATTTCATTTTGAAATGTGTATAATGAGGATAAACAATAGTAAATAAATGTAAAAAAAATCCTTTAACTTATTCCTTACTTTTCTGTCATGAGTCACGATTGTGGCTCATAATAGGGAATTTCAAAAAAAATTGTAAAAGAATATAGGGACAAAAACATTTTTAAAAGCAAACTTGTTTTTGAAACAATATTCAAGAACTTCCATCTCAATGGCTAAGGTTGTTAAAATATTGATAACAGCAAAAAACTGGATTTTCTATTGTCGGACAAAATTCGATATTCATCCATTTGATCTTAATATTATTATTCATATTATTCTGTCTCCCGCTGGGACAGCGGTAAGTCTTCGGATTTACAACACTAGAATCAAAGGTTTGGTTCCCCTCGTTGGACACTGCAGATAGCCTGATGTGGCTTTGCTATAAGAAAACACTCACATATTATTATTTTTTCACAAGCCTAAAGAAAAAATCAACTACGAACATTTTATGAAAACTTATGAAAACCTACTATAAAAACTCAAAACCTGTATCTCGTCTTAATGCTGTCTTTATAATTATAAATGTAATTATAAAGAGGCCTGTCCACCGATGAGAATTGTTTGTGTGTTTTTTCTTACAGCAATAACTTTGCTACAAAAGACAAAAAATAGTGAGTTTATGTTCTTTGGACTTATATGTCAAGTAGGTATAATTTTACTATATTATATGAACACGCACACACACACAAAACCATAGTGGGTTATCTAGTGTGTCCACCGAGGATAATTGTTTGTGTGTTTTTTATTACAGCAAAATTACACTGGGCTATCCACCGTGTCCACCGAGGAGAATTGCTTGTGTTTCTTTCTTACAGCAAAACCATATCGGGCTACCTACTGTGCCCAGTGAGAAGAATTGTTTGTGTGTTTTTCTTACAACCAAACCATATCGGGCTATCTATTGTGTCCACCGAGAAGAATTGTTTGTGTGTTTTTCTTACAACCAAACCATATTGGGCTACTTACTGTGTCTACCAAGGAGAATTGTTTGTATGTTTTTCTTACAACCAAACCATATTGGGCTACTTACTGTGTCTACCAAGGAGAATTGTTTGTATGTTTTTCTTACAGCAAAACCATATCGGGCTATCTATTGTGTCCACCGAGAAGAATTGTTTGTGTGTTTTTCTTACAACCAAACCATATTGGGCTACTTACCGTGTCCACCGAGGAGAATTGTTTGTGTGTTTTTTTTTCTTATGGCAAACTCATATCGGGCTATCTACTGTGCTCAATGAGGAGAATTGTTTGTGTGTTTTTTCTTACAGCAAAACCATACTGGGCTATTTACTCTGTCCACCGAGGAGAATCGAACCGCCAATTCTAGCGTGTTAAGTCCGAAAACTTGACGCTGTTCCACCAGATGATCCAGAAATTGTAACTATGGACCACTTGGGAACCAGCTTCACGAAAAATACTGATATGATTTTCTAAGACTCTTTTACAAAAATTAAAACAATATTTAAGGGTACTTATATTATCGTGGGCTCGAATCTCCGTCACACCAAACATGTTCGCCCTTTCAGCCGTGGGGACGTTAAAATGTTACGGTTAATTCCACTATTCTTTGGCAAAAGAGTAACCCAAATCACTCTCGTGTAACTTTGCGTGAAATTAAAGAAGGAAAGAAACTAATTACTAACTAAGAAACCGTTGGTAAATATACGTGACACATGAAAATAAAAAAAAGGATTGATATATCTTATTGTCTGTGAAAACAGGGTATTACATGCCAACAGTGGTGCACGAAAATTATGTTTAATATTGTACAACAACAGTGTTACACAACGCAAAACGAGTTAGTATTCTATTGTGACTGTACTAAGCACGAGAGACCAGTTAATACTACCCAATAACTTTGCTACAAAAGACAAAAAATAGTGAGTTTATGTTCTTTGGACTTCTCTTCACGACCAATACGAAGGTTAGGTGTGTTAAAAGTTTCTAGCTGTACAAATAAAACCATAAGTCACAACATCGATTGTTTCAAAAACAAAAATGAAAACCTCAGATTTCAGTTTTGTATACAAAATAATTTCCATGACATTGTTTTTAATAATGTAATTTTTGTTTTTCAAAACAAGTCACAAACCGACAAAGGAAACGATTCTTTCGAAGATGTCCTTGTAACTTGTGTTTTACCATTCATTCCAGATATCCAAAGACGTTCCTGTCCCAGACATATAAGATGGTATCAAAACAATTTGGTTAAAGACAGTCAGATAGTATAAAATTGACATTAAAATACAATTTACATTATTACCTAGAGATGGCTAGGTCAGCTGCTATCTAAATAGTATATGGAAAATAACACGTTATAAAATGTGTATACAACTGAATGTACACATTACAAAAACTGTTATATTGATGAGACAAACAGTCAAATTTCTACTTGTTTGCGGGAACACTTATAATATCCATCTCATGTTTTTTTATACTTCTCTAGTAAAACAGAATCATAGTTTTGATTTTTTCAGTTAAGAAGACCTATTAATTAGAAGCTATTACTCTATTGTTAACAAATACAAAGGTGTTCATTTATAACTATTTTAATCATTATATTCTACCTGATATATAGAAAGAATTTCAATACATAGGCCTAAGTTCATTGATAAGTTACTTTATTTGTTACAGTCACTTAGCCGTATTGTTGTACACTACTATAGGTTATAAACTGTGTAGAAATTACCCGTAGTTGGCATTTAAAGAGATAAAAGAAAAATTTTGATGGTAAAAACCACCAAAAAGATAACTACATATATATATTAATATATATACTATTGTCCATACTACGTGCCCTCTGCTAGTGCAGCGGTAAGTCTACGGATTTACAACGCTAAAATTAGGGGTTCGATTTCCCTCGGTGGGCTCAGCAGATAGCCCCATATGGCTTTGCCATAAAAAACACAAACACACACCATACAACGTTTCTGGCAATACCAATACCTGAAGAAGGACATTGTCCGAAACGTTGTATCGATAAGGGCCTGGCATGGCCTAGCGCGTTAAGGCGTGCGCTTCGTAATCTGAGGGTCGCGGGTTCGCGCCCGAGTCGCGCCAAACATGCTTGCCCTCCCAGCCGTGGGGGCGTTATAATGTGACGGTCAATCCCACTTTTCGTTGGTAAAAGAGTAGCCCAAGAGTTGGCGGTGGGTGGTGATGACTAGCTGCCTTCCCTCTAGTCTTACACTGCTAAATTAGGGACGGCTAGCACAGATAGCCCTCGAGTAGCTTTGTGCGAAATTCCAAAACAATGTATCGATAATAGTATATATATATTAATTTGTTATTTCAACTCAAAAACAAATTAAACAAAAAAACATTGCATCAACTGAAATCTTGGGTACATTTTATAATCCCACATTGTAGCTTGTACCCTGGGATCTTTTCAATTAAAGCAGTTTTTTGTTTAATCTGTTTTTGGTTCGGCTTGTTTTTGAGTTAAAATAATAAATTAATATAATTAGTCAGAGGTTTGATTTCACTTATTTTACTAGTTAATTTCATTAAAATGTAACTATATTTACTAAAATTTATTAAAATATATATGAGGTCTGATCAAGACATTTTATGACTTCTTCTGTTACGGTTGCAAGTACAGAGGTAGTGAGCTTCACTGAGGTGTTTACAAAATACAAATATTGATTTACCCCACAAACAAGCAACTTCTGCGGACCTTATACCCGTGTTGCGAAAAACGTGTTCAAAGACAGACTCATCTCTTGCCCCTGTGGTAATAAATATTTACATAACAGAAGAGCAACTTGTTTGCATCAAGTTTTGTGTGAAGAATGGTAAAGGAGGAACAGAAATCCTCGAAATGTTAAGAACTGCCTTTGGTGATGATTGCTTAAGTAAGGATGTCGTTTACCAGTGGATAGAACGCTTCCAAAATGACCCACATTCTAGGCGACCGTCGACATTGTCCACTGATGAAACGGTCGCTAAGGTGAAAGACAGTTAACCAGGGTTTTTATAAAGAGGCCTTAAACTGCTTGAGGGAGAAAGTTAGAAGAAACCCCCGCGAGCTGTGGTAGAATGGTCATTGGTTTCTCCACCATGACAACGCCCCTTCACACACTGCCGTGTCTGTTCAAGAATATTTTGCAGAAAAAAATATTCTTGTGATACCCCACCCCCCGTATAAACATTCTTGTGATACCCCACCTCCCGTATAAACATTCGTGTGATACCCACCCCCCGTATAAACATTCTTGTGATACCCCACCCCCGAATAAACATTCTTGTGATACCAATCCCCTGTATGAACATTCTTGTGTGATACCCCACCCCCGTATAAACATTCTTGTGATACTTCACCCCCCGTATAAACATTCTTGTGATACCCATCCCCTGTATAAACATTCTTGTGATACCCATCCCCTGTATAAACATTCTTGTGATACCCCACCCCTCGTATAAACATTCTTGTGATACCCCATCCCCTGTATAAACATTCTTGTGATACCCCACCCTACGTATAAACATTCTTGTGATACCCATCCCCTGTATAAACATTCTTGTGATACCCCACCCCCCGTATAAACATTCTTGTGATACCCATCCCTGTATAAACATTCTTGTGATACCCCACCCCCGTATAAACATTCTTGTGATACCCCCATCCCCTGTATAAACATTCTTGTGATACCCCACCCTACGTATAAACATTCTTGTGATACCCCCATCCCCTGTATAAACATTCTTGTGATACCCATCCCCTGTATAAACATTCTTGTGATACCCCCATCCCCTGTATAAACATTCTTGTGATACCCCACCCTACGTATAAACATTCTTGTGATACCACACACCCCGTATTCTCCCGATCTTGCTCCGTGTGATTTTTTTTTCTGTCCACAATAATCAAAATTAAGCTGAAATGAAAAATATTTCATGATATTCCAACCATCCTTAACAATGTGGAAGCAGAACTTAGTCGTGCAACAGTTGAAGACTTCCAACATTACTTCCGAAAATGGTAGGAACGTTGAAACAGGTGTGTATCAGGTGTGGGAGATTACTTTGAAGGTATTAACATGTAATACAAATGTATGTACATTATTCTATGAAATAAAAGCGAAGTCTTGGAACTTTTTTATCACACCTCATACATACATACTTGTAGTCAACTTTGTGATGATTTTTACCTTTAACATTTTCTTTCTTCTACGATTGGTTGCAGACTCTCACGTGACCTTTTTTTTAAAAAATTTGATTCCATTAGTCTTAGTTCTTTTATCTTGCCTAATGATGCGAGGTAAACCTGATGAAACGTTGTGACTAAAATAAACAAAATATTTACTTTGTACAACTGGTAAAAGCTTGTGTGAAAACTGGTTAATATTCTTCTGTAATTGTGCTAAACAAAACTAGTAAATATTTGACAGGAAATGTTTGTAACTATTACTTACAAAAGAAGTTCAGTTATGACTTTACTGAAACAGTGAGATACATAAAGTTAAATCATTCAGTATAACATAATAAATGTGACACATTGTAGCGCAGTTTCTATACTAAATTAGCCTTGATGCATGCCGGGAACATTTCATGTTCTATACAAATAATCATATATGAACAAAAAATATATATATATTGCGTAGTAACTGTTGGTATGAAATGAAACATCTAATATGTTTCGTCGCTTTGATAGAAACTAGTGACATGTATACTGATCTTGAAATATTAATATTATATTTTATCACACAGAAGAGTAATAGTTTATAATAATAACCTTGAAAAATGAATAACACCTTATTATGCTAATCATGTTTAAGTCAACACTATACTGCTTTCAAACGTATTATTTTTCTTAGTAAAATGACGTATGATACCTAGTTCTACTTTTAACACTAATTACAGGGTTTTAAAATCAGAAACAATTTGAGAAATAATAGCTTGTGGGAAATATTAACTATAATTGGGACTAATAATAAAGAAACATAATTACATAAATCACAATTTTGCGTGTAAAATACAGACAATAAAATGAGTTAATGTAAAGCACAGTCTTACTGTGGTCAGTGCTTACCTTTTTATTGTATATAAGCAAAATATTTTTTCTCACAATTTTTAATTAACTGAAATAAACATTAAACCTAAAAAGAAACTAGTTAACTTGAACGATACCCCTGTTAAGGGATACTTTAAGCCTAGCTTGTGGAACTTTGTTTTTATTTATTAATTTTTCATAATCGATTGGACTTTTCAAAAGTTAAAATGAAGTACAAATTTCGTATGACAAATTGGATTATAGTTACGACAAAAAGTGTTCGTACCCCTGCGTCCCAAGTTGTTTCTGCTCATAACTTAAAAAAGTATCACGATTAGGCTAATAGAAATATAATATATTATTAATATTATATTAACACACATCCACATAGATTTTTATGTAAATTAAATCACAAATAAACTCTTTATAAACAAATAACCAAAAATAGGAGGAGCAGAAAGTGTTCGTACAGTTCTGAACGTGTGAAAAAAACTGTTATTCCCGTAAAAATTATGTTTAGTTTGGTGAATAAACTGCATTATACCATTCCAGAACTAGACATTAGGTTCACAATTATTGGAATTTAGCCAGCAAAAAATGTACTTCCGGCAATTTAGCGCCGTTTCCGTCATTATCTGCTTGGTCATCATGGCGAACAGGAAACAACTGTCCAATGATTTCAAAAAAAACCGAATTATTGTAAAATACAAGTCTCGTGTGTCTCTTTCCGGTATTTCTTCACAACTTAATGTGCCGATATCTACTGTTCAAAGCATAATTGCAAAGTTTAAGCTTACAGGATCAACTGCTAACCTTCCTCGTTCCGGACGCCCCACCAAAATTCCAGAGAGAACCAAGAGGAAAGTTCTCAGAGAAGTTAGTAGGAACTGGTAAGGGGAAACTGGGCACCTCTACAGTTAAGAACATGTTACGCTCTTCTGGGTTCAAAGCATGCCGTCCTCGTAGAACTCCATATTTAAAGCCTGTTCATTTAGAAGCGCGATTGAGGTATGCAAGAAAGCATGTAGATAAACTCTTTACCTATTGGAAGTGTATTATTTGGTCAGACGAGACTAACATCGAGCTTTTCGGCCACAATGATGTTCGCTATATTTTCCTTAAGAAGGTGGAACGAAATCTTCCAAATAACACCGTCCCTACAGTTAAACAGGGAGATGGCTCAATCATGCTCTGGGGTTTCTTCAGCTCTTCTGGTGTAGGCAGCCTTCACCACGTCAACGGAATCATGAAAAAAGAAGAGTACGTTGATATATTAGGCACTTATATCAAGAATGATGCTCGGAACTTGCGGCTTTGGCGTCGTTGGATCTTCCATCACGACAATGACCCTAAGCACACATCGAAATATGTGCAATTCTGGTTGCAGAGGAACCATATAAGCGTTCTGGAGTGGCCATCGCAGTCACCCGATCTCAACCCAATTGAAAACGTTTAGCATGAGTTGAAGACCAGTGTTCATCAGCGTCACCAGAAAAATTTGCAAGAGTTGGAGGCTTTCTCTAAAGAAGAATGAAAGAAAATACCAGTCGAGTACTGTCAAACGATCATGGAGGACTATGAGGAGAGATTGCACCAAGTAATTCATCTAAAAGGCTACACAACTGACCATTAAAGTAGGTGCGCGAACACTTTCTGCCCCTCCTGTGTTTGGTTAGTTGTTTATAAACAATTCATTTGTCGTTCAATTTACATACTAATTTATGTAGATGTGTGTTAGTATAATATTTATAATATACCATACTTTCATTACCCTAATCGTGATACTTTTTTACTTTATTCTGTAATACTGGTCGAGAGGCCGCTCTGATCAAAAGAAAATTAAGTGTGGTAAGTTGAGAGAGTGTTTTGATCAACGGGAGAAAACTGCTTTCTATACAAACGAAAACACTCTTTTGAGTAATGTCGAAAAACTTTTGTCAAAAGTGTGTTACGTACGTTACATATTATAATTTATGTCGAACGAGCCTCCAATTTATTGCATTACGAATTACAAGTTCAAATAGCGGAAAGTTTTAATTTGAATTTAGAAGTTAAATGAATGTCGTTATGTGTCAAATTTACGATATCTGTGAAAAATATTCATACACAAGTTTGTTTGTTAACACCAACTACTTTAATATACAAATAACAATACAATTTATAATAACGTTTATTACAAATAATAATTTATATACAAGAGTTTTACAAAATTACAAACAATACGGAGTCTTCTATATGGTCTGGAACTAAATATTTTATCGACGGTTCACGATGAGCGAATTCGTTCTGCCATATGTTGATAAACAAAACGGGAAGCTTGCTTGCTTCTTCACACGTGAGCTTTTCCCACTGAAGGTATACGATGTCTTCGTAGAAATACTTACAACCGAAATTAATTCGCTGATGTTAAACGGTTTGAAAAGTTCTAAATCTATAAACGTTCCTGGTTAAATATCTGTAGTTTTCCAATTAATAAACGTTTATCATAGTTAAAGTTTCTGAGTTTATAGTATACTAACTGTACAAAACTGACAACAAAAACATATAAACTGTCTTTTGGCTTGTCATTTTATAAACGTTAAGACGAGGTTCTAGACATTTCAGTTGGCTGCGCAATATAAGACATATATTGTTGATTCTAAAAAACGAGAATATTTTATAAATTAAGAGAACAGGTGGGAATTTTGCAACACATATTTAACAGTATACGTTACATGAATTTCTAAATATATAAATATATATATATATATATAACTATAACGAATATCGATATTAAAATAAATGCATAATTGTATATCTGTTACAAATGAAATGAGAGGAACTCCCCGGACGTAAAGAGTTATTGTAACAGAATGTTACATCTTCTCTTTACCTATAGAAAATGGTCCGGCATGACCAAGCGTGTTAAGGCGTACGACTCGTAATCTGAGAGTCTCGGGTTCGCACCCCCGTCGCGCCAAACATGCTTGCCCTTTCAGCCGTGGGGGCGTTATAATGTGACAGTCAATCCCACTATTCGTTGGTAAAAGAGTAGCCCAAGAGTTGGTTGTGGGTGATGATGACTAGCTGCCTTCCCTCTATTCTTACACTGCTAAATTAGGGACGGCTAGCACAGATAGCCCTCGAGTAGCTTTGTGCAAAATTCAAAAACGAACGAACGAACCTATAGAAAATTTATAGGAAAATAAGACACAAGCTTTATTGCACTATGTTATACATAATACATTTTCAAAAAGACTGCAGTTAGATGAATGAGATTTTGTTTAGAAATACAATTTGAAATAGTGCAAAACTTTTGGTTTGAATTTCGCGCAAAGTTACTCGATGGCTATCTGCACTAGCCGTTCTTAATTTAGCATTCTAAGACCAGAGGGAAGGAAGCTAGTCATCACCACTCACTACCAAATCTTGGGCTACTCTTTTACCAATGAATAATGGGATTGACTGTTACATTATAATGCCTCCACAGTAGAAATAGCGAGTATGTTGGGTGTGACGGGGACTCGAACCGGCGATTCTCGGATTACGATTCGACTACCTTAACCACCTGGCCACACAGGGCCGCGAAACGTGTGGAAGAAATGGATAAATTATATTATTGTAACTTTTGTTTACACATTGAATAACATCATAATAAATCCGAAGTACTAAGAAAATTTCTGAACATAAAGATCTGAGAATACACTTTTAAATTCCCACTGTTCATAGGACAAGTAATATTTTATTATGTATTTGAATTTAAAATGCATTTCACACGAGGTTCACAGGTAGAAATATGGTGTTACCTAGCATAAAGGAAGTAAAATTAAGGTTATTATTTTATTATAAAACACTTGTCTTAAGTCTCCAAGCTGATATGTGATAAGGTTTTATATATTTTTTATTGCTAATTAAGAAGAAGTTAATTTGTTTATTTTAAAAGACAATTTCTTTACTATTCATTTATTTTAAAAGACGGTCAAAATGTAAGTTAAGGCCTTACATAGTCTAGTGTTTAGGGTACAGCTTTGAATCTTTATCACCAAACATGCTCGTCATTTCAGTACTGAAGACGTTATTATGTGACGGTCAATCCTACTATTCATTGGTAGAAGCGTTGAGAGTAGGTGGTGTTGGCTAGCTGCCTTTTTTCTAATCTTTCATTGATGAATTAGAGACAGCTAATGAAGATATGCGAAATTCAGAAGAAACCGAACTGAAACTGGAAGCCAGCAGTTGTATGGCTGAAATGTCAGCTTATGACCTGGAAGTGTGTCTATTTATAATAATAGTAACATCTCAGAAAACAGTAGCACATTAGTATGTGTGGCAGCGGATGGATGAGTTCAATAATTGTATAGTATTCTAAAATAATCGTTCAATATTTCTACACCATCTCTTATAATATCTCGATAACGAGGTTAGGGTTAGGCTAAATGCAAAATTCAGTGAAACAGATTAAGGGAATATTTTTACTTTCCATACCTTTGCCTGTTGTTTCATTTTATATTAAAAAGCCCAAACACAATAAATTTACAACTCAGTGTAATGGTTCAGCGGTAAGTCTGGAAGCTAAATTGTTAAAATTCGAGTTCCGATACTCGTAGTTGTCAGAGAGAAGAGCAATCTAGAGATAATGAAGGTTAATATATATATATATTACATATTATTACATATATATTACATATTATTACATATATATTACATATATATTACATATATATTACATATTATTACATATATTATTACATATATATTACATGTTATTACATATATATTACATATATATTACATATTATTACATATCATGGCCTCATTCCTTGGTTACGAATTCACAGCTAGAGAATATACAATGAAGTAGCTCTTGCAGTTAAACATAAATGATATGATCTCCAAACTGAGTTTGCCAAATGAACTCTCAACTCATAAATGCGTCAAGAACTTTGTAATTGCAGATGCTTGCCACGTAACTAAGAGTTATAATTACCTAATATTATATAAGATGGTGCTTGGATATTGTTCATCTTAACAATATCTCACTTGTACTCTGGAGCTCTGTACTGAGAGTTAAGTACGTTAAACAAAAGCTATTTTGGAGCCTCACTGAGTCTTTATAGTCCAAGCTGTCAAGTCCAGACATGCTCTATCTGACGATAGTATATTTTGAGAATAATGGCTTTGTGGCTTATATTCGGCAGAAAAAAAGCTTCTTTTGTTAAGCGATCATGTACAAAGAATATCATTCATATCTGATATTTTCCATAATTCATTTTCTGTACGTGGATTACAATTTTCCAACACCCATTTCGACAGTCATGTCACATATAAATTCATAGATGTAGTGTTTGGTGACTGGATCGGTATATCGTCGTTTGTAATAGAATGAATATTAGTTTAATCCTCCAGCTGCTTGAGTTATACAAAAGTATGACTTGTGGTGGCTCTCCTTCTGGATGGTTCTGGTGTCCGAAGATAATGCACATATATATTTTTGATTTTCAATGCCTTTAAGAATGGAAACCTCTGATTTGAAAACATCTCTGTGATTTGAGTGTAAGTATATTTTGTGTCGGAAATAATTTTTACAATTCCCCATTAAAAGCTATCAGTTTTTGTGGCATCGCATTACCAACATAAAGCCAAATAATATCCAAATGTAGTTTCATCACAACTTTATATTGGCTGTAGCTTTCAGATTGCAAAAGACGTTCACATGTTCCAGGCAAAACAATCCAAATAAACAAATCTTTAAAAGCAACAAGAGTCACTCATACACAAGCTAATACAAGACTCCAACCATCACACACCACATGCTACTCTATAAACAGACATACCCAATGCTGTGCATGTGGATTTCTGTACGATGAGACTGTTGACAGTTTTGCTAGAAAACCATCAACCTATTACACAAGATGGATTATGAAAACTATGCAAGCAGGAGCTGTGTGCTTTAACATGACAGCTTCAAGACAAAGTATTTTGCAATGGAAACTATACCACAGAGCTATTTTCAAAATGCATATTTATCAGATAGAACATAATTGAACGTAACAACATAGACTACAACAACATGATGAGGTTCCAAAATAATTTTGGTATAACGCACTCCTCTTCCGAGTTCAATTCATATATACGACGTATGTTATGTAAGTGTATGTTAGATACACTACACTTATATGCGTTAAATGTATTATATATGTATATTCTAAATATAGTGTAATTGTTTATGTTAAGTACGTCATATTTGCACGTGCCGCGTGTGTTATATTTCATATTATGATTCGTAGCATTTGAACGTTTTATCTAACTTTTTGATTTTTAACTTTAAGTTATAATGTTATATAGATTACTGACTACATTTGTTTTAGTGAAGTTTACGACTTTACCGAATATAATATTTACGTCTCGTGTAATCACTTTATTTGTTTGTTTTGTAATCAAATACAAAGCTATTCAATGGACTATCTGTATTCTGCTTACCACGGGTATCGAAACCCGGTTTCTAGTGGTCGAAGTCCTCAGATATGCCGCTGTGCCAATGGGGGGGCGTAACAACTTTCTACTCGCCACAAGAGATGTAAATATGAAATATAAGTAATTTTTATGAGGAAATAATAGTTTGTATCAATCATAGTGGGTTACCTTAATTACATCTTTCCCAACTGTAATTTTCACATAGTTGATTTAAGTCCGTCATAAGATTTAGTCAGTGTAATACATATTTATAGAAACCTTTAATTTCAAAATAGTTTTATCAAAAGACAATTTTTGATATTTTTTGTTTCGCGATGTTAACTAGTATGATGTATAATTCTATGCATTTAATGCAATAGGTTTGTGTTTGTTTGTTTTGAATTTCGTGCAAAGCTGCACGAGGGCTATCTGGACTAGCAGTCCCTAATTTAGCAGTGTAAGACTAGAGGGAAAGTAACTAGTCATTATCACCCACCGCCAACTCTTTGGCTACTCTTTTATCAATGGACAGTGGGATTAAGCGTAACATTATATCGCCCCCCACGGCTGAAAGGGCGAGCATGTTTGGTGTGATGAGGATTCAAACCCGCGACCGACGGATTACGAGTCGAGTGCTTTAACCACCTAGCCATGTCGGGCCTGTATGCGAGGGAGAAATCTTGTACAAGTACATCAGTTTATTTGGGATATTTTTATTGTGCGCAAATAAAAGTCATTGTATCATAGAATCAATTGGTGTATGCTTCTATATGCAGTTTTGTGGATTTTTTAAACTGATTCAGATAAATGTTTTTTTTGTTTTTTTTATAAAGGTTTCACTGAACGTTCCGTAATCTGTTCTGGCGAAGTCTAGATTGGGAGATCTGAGGTTCAAGTCTTGGTACTAGTAAATATTTTTCACTCTTTCAGCTATTGATGTGAAATAAAAGTCCTAGTTAATTCCAGTATTTGATTCAAAAACCTGGTCACAGCTTTAGGCGACGGGTACTGATGACTAGCTCTTCTCTTTCTATAATCAGTAGCTCAAAATTATAGATGACTACTGGAACAACATTGGATCTTTGTCGTGACTGTTTAGTCCATGAGTGTACACCATTGTCGTAGAGGTTGAAAGGACGAAATATTTAGAGATTTGAGCCCTGTATCGGATATTTGTTTCTCAAACTTCCACGAATATAACTAAGTTACAAAATATGCATGTATTTTGTCAGCAGAGTGAAAATACTGTTAAAAGCTACAATATTTTTAAAAAAAGGCCCACAACCGCATATTATCAGCACTTATAAAAGTTGTTGATGTTTTTACCGTTTAGTTTTAGGTTTCTGACCTAAGTGGTAGTTGTAGTTTATAAGAAGATATTTATTATTTCTGTTTTTCATTTATTTAAAAGCTCTACCTCCTTAATGGCTCAGCGGTAAGTCTGCAAGCTAACTTATTAAAATTCGAGTCCTGATACTCGTAGTGGACAGAGTACAGATAATTCTTCGTGAATATTTGCCATTAGCAACAAAATCAACCTTTATTGTGAATTAAAGAGGTCGAATGCAACATGTCTATGTCATGCAATCCGTATATGACCAAATATCACACCAGAAAAATCGTGGAAAACACAGGAAAATTGAAAACTGTCTGTATCTGGTTCAGACTAAATCATATATAAGGTAATTGACATACCCATAAATAGTTTACAAAAAAAAAACAAAAACACAACAACTTGTACTTTACTCTCTGAAAAACTGGACAAAAGAGAAAAACTCCAAACTATACGTATATATTTCTGTTTGGGATCTGTACAAAAAGGTATCTTTGTACGAAATTCCATATAAATTGGCCGAATAAGCCTAAATACAGTAACAGACCAAATGCCCAAACATTATGAGTTTATTTAACGTTTTTACCCTCCTAAAATGATTAAAAATGAATATATTCCACATTTTCGTATTTATATGAATGCGATTTATATAAAAGTGTTTGACCAAATTTTATGTAAACTGGTCAAAATAGAACGGAGTAATGGTAAGAAATGTCCTAAAATTATGTTTTTGTGTCATTTTCACTCCATATAATTAATAAAGGTGGGCAAGTCTACCATTTTTTTGTTTGCCAATGTGTGCGACTTGCATGAAAGTATTTTTATATCAAATCCCATTTAAATAGATCAAAATATTGTCGAGTAAATGATCTAAGTTTAGACCCATAAAAAAATTCAAAATGGGCATATTCAACTTGTTTATGAGCACATGTGTTGCGCTTACAAAAATGTGTGTTTTAGTCTCGACTGCTTAGTATAACCATAGGAGCCAAAAATATACGATTTTGAATTGTCTGACCTTTCACTGCATAAAATCCTCAAAATGGCGTACATTAAAAAAATGAACCAAAGAGTGAAGGTGTACTAGTCCAAGGCATAACTCTACCACGTTTCAAGTTCATCCGCCATGAAATGAAGGAATGGTATCGATTGAAATGTGTTTGGAAGAAGAAGAAACAGAAGGAAAACACTATGCCTCTCTATGAAGACGGTCCAGCATGGCCGGGTGGGTTAAGGCGTGTGACTCGTAATCTGAGGGTCGCAGGTTCAAATACCCGTCACACCAAACATGATCGTCCTTCAGCCGTGTTGATGACTAGCTGCCTTCCTTCTAGTCTTACACTGTTAACTTGTTTTGAATTTTTGCGTAAAGCTACATAAGGGCAATCTGCACTACCGTCCCTAATTTAACAGTGCGAGATTAGAGGGAAGGCAGTTGGTCATCACTACCTACCGCCAATTCTTGGGCTACTCTTTTACCAACGAATAGTTGGATTACCCGTCGCATTATATCGCCCCCACAGCTGAAGGAGAGAGAACGTTTGGTGTAACGGTGATTGGAACCCGCAACCCTCAGATTGAGAGTCAAGCGCCCTAACCACTTGACCATGCGGGGACAAAAAAATTAATACAGAGTAAGTTAAGGTATTATTTACAAAAATCGTTAACATCGAATGAAATTTCTATGGAAACCTAAAATGTTTATCATAGAAGACTCATAACTTCACTAAACATTGAGATATAAAAATACATACACGCCTGTTTGATGTTTATTTATCGTTAGATAGTTTTCTATTATTTAACCGAATCATTTCCAGATTTCTCCCTTGTGAAGCACAGGTTATAGAAAGTTTCTGCTACAAGGCATGAATTAATTAAGTTCAGAACAAGTCAGAATAACGTTTAACCCCATATCTAGATGTTCTTAGAATACATTTCACACTACCTATGCAGCAGGTATTTTACCCCTTAAGGGTTCAAGACTGCATACCGAAACAACTCCGAACGAGATGCAAGCTACGTCATGACTCATTTCTTGGGAGTAAACGACCCCGTAGCAACAACCGAAAGAGAAGTTGTTGCTAAGGGTGAAGATAAAACCTGAAGTAAGGAATGTTTTCTTACAAAAATATTTTTTGTTGAAATAACGATCGTTTTCTAGAATTTCTAAATGCAAAAATAAAGAGACGTTCGCTTTATATTTATTGGCACCCCGCTAGTACAGCGGTATGTCTTCGGATTTACAACCCTAAAATCAGCCGTTCGATTCCCCGCGGTGAGCTGAGCAGATAACCCTTCGTGGCTTTGCTGTACGAAAAACACACACTCGTATTTATTGTTATCTTCATTTATTGGATTTGTTATCATAAGTCTTATCCCAACATAATTTGAATTTCAGGTTAAATATACTGGAGCTATATTATATGGAACATTTATTTTTAAACATTTTTTCAGATCCTCTGCTGAAGGTTAATCTTCAGATTTATGATACTTAAATCAGGGGTTCGATTACCCTGGGTAGACACAACAGATAACCTGATGAGGGTTTTCTATGAGAAAAATAATCAGATAAATTTTACTCGTGAGCTTAAAAAACAACAACATGTTCAATTGATTTTATCCTTACAAAATTAGAAAGTGATTAGCGCCCTGTTCTAGAATTAATTAACTCTATACGATACGTCAGATCTTAACCTTTGATCAGAAGAATTACATTTAAAGAACAGTAAAAAGTAATAATTATTGTTTAGTTTTAAAATCAAACCAAATTAATAATGAATGTCTTGCCCTTATGTCAGAAAAGGTGTCAGTGAATTCGATTTTTTGAATGAAAGAGGCAGGCAGATCCTTTATGACATCCAGTTCTACTGAATGGCTGCATTCCTTCTAGTCCAGCCCGGCATGGCCAGATGGTTAAAGCACTTCACTCGTAATCCAAGGATTTTGGGTTCGAATCCCCCTTGCACCAAACATGCTAACCCTTTGAGCCGTGGGGGCGTTACAATGTGATGGTCAATCCCATTATTCGTTGGCAAAAGAGTAGCCCAAGAGTTGACGGTGGGTGGTGATGACTAGGTGCCTTCCTTCTAGTCTTACATTGCTATATTAAGGTCGGCTAGCGTAGAGAGCCCTCTAGTAGCTTTGCGCGAAGTTCAAAACATAACAAAAACAAATCCTTCTATTTACTATTCCAAAATTAAGAACACCCTTAGGAGTGTCTAATGCTGTCGTGCAACCTATATTTGTATAAGGTGCGTTGGGGTTAAAAATAACGAATTCTCATTAGCTATGTTTTCTTTTTGTCGTGCTAAACCTTATTTATTACAATAAGTATCGATAGGAACGATACACAGCAATGAATATAAGCACAAATTATGTATATAATAAGATAAAAAATTAACCTAAATTAGTTAATGGAAAACATAAGCTAGCCAAAGTGTCTGTTTGAAAGAGAAACTATTTTCTTTTCTCCTTGAAAGGAGTTCTTTGGTGGTACAGCGGGTAAGCCTCTGTGATTTATAACTCTCA
This sequence comes from Tachypleus tridentatus, assembly GCF_004210375.1. Lineage (NCBI taxonomy): Eukaryota > Metazoa > Arthropoda > Merostomata > Xiphosura > Limulidae > Tachypleus > Tachypleus tridentatus. The sequence goes on from NC_134828.1 coordinate 90,584,198, forward strand.
AATTAAGAGTTCGAATCTCTTCGGTGTACGCAGCAGGTAGTGTGATGTAGTTTTGCTGAAAGAAAAACACATACACTCATTGAAAATATTAATTAGACGGTTAATATGTTTCAGGTGTATTTTTCAATAGACTTTATGCACTTAAATGTTGTTGTTTTGAATTAAGCACAAATCTACACAATGGGCTATCTGTGCTCTGCCCACCACGGGTATTGAAACCCGGTTTTTAGCGTTGTAAGTCCGTAGACATTTCGCTGAGCAACTGGGGGCGCACTTGAGTGATAAAAATATCATGAAAAAATTTCAAATTATTTTTAAGAAATTGCTTAATCAGTGAGATTTTATGTATTTTTTGTTAATTATATATGGATTTTTTTTTTAATCGTTGGTACTTATCCTTTCTTATAGTTCGACCTTGGATTTGGATGACCCATGCTAACTTCTGACCCGTTTTGATTTTAAATTAGCTTTATATTTCTCAACAGATGGCGTTCTTTAATGAGGTAAAGGTTAAGGTCTACTCGTACATAATACGATTCGTCACCACTGCAACTGTCCTCAAAATGTATACATTATACGTGCAAACTTGTAAGGAAGTTGTAGATTTTGAAAAGTCAACAGCCAAAATAAAAGATTCACACTTAAGTGATTAACTATAAATTATATACCTTTTTCAAGTACCTTGTTTAAAATTCGTATTATCTCGAAACAAAAAATAATGCTGTTAAGAGACAGCTTTAATAATTCATAGAACATTAACCTGAGAGTACGAACTAGATATAAGATAATGTTAACATTTTGTTCCAGGTAGGAATTACGCGCGATTTTGTAAATGTCCAAAGAAAATACATTAATTGAAAAATATTCCTGAAGGCGCAAATTACAATTCAAACATAGTACATCTATTATTGTGTTTGTTCGTTTTGTTTGTTTTTTGAAATTCGCACAAAGCTATCGAGGGCTATCTGTGCTAGCCGTCCCTAATTTAGCAGTGTAAGACTAGAGGGAAGGCAGCTAGTCATCACCACCAACCGCCAACTCTTGAGCTACTCTTTTACCAACGAATAGTGGGATTGACCGTCACATCATAACGCCACCACGGCTGAAAGTGCGAGCATGTTTGGCGCGACGGGATGCGAACCCGCGACCCTCAGATTACGAGTCGCACGCCTTAACGCGCTTGGCCATGCCGGGCCCTATTATTGTGCAACAATTATATGAAAGGAAAAGAGGTTTCTTCCTATGGAAAAATGTAAACGCACGTCTGGAAATGTCGATGACTTAGTTTCAAACATCACTAAACTTTACTGAAATTATAGAAATTACTGAAGCAACGTTTGATACACCATTTATTTAGCTATTATATATCGGACAATACACTAAATACTATAAAAAATATACTATTTTCATCGACACAGACAAATTCTGGAAGACAAGAAAAATCAAAGAATCATTTTATATTAACACTATTAAACCTTCATTAATCAGAGATTCCGGATTAGAGGTGAGTAACCTGCGGCTACCATTGGTTGAAGCGCAGATAGCCCTCGTGTGGCTTTGCGCGAAATTCAAAAACAAACAAAACAAAACCATTGGTTGAATTTACAGGAAATCTCTCCTCCAGTCAGAAGCAGTGATAATTCAATTAATCATAACACGCACTCCACAATCCACCAGGATACTATAAAAGACCAACAACACCTTCTACACACAGTAAACATGTTAACAACATACACACATGAATCAGAAAACGCATTTCACGTTTAATGACTTTTAATAACTAGCAAACACTCAAACTGCTCACCAAAGACCGTTATTCAAATATACAAGGCTTACCTCCGTCCGTTAATAGAGTATGGATGTCAAGCCACATTTTATATGTCAAATAACACACTTCAGAAAATCCAAGTACAACAAAACAAAATACTAAGAGCAGCAAAGAGACCACACCATACACTCCCGTAAACTATATACACCAAATCAGTAGCTTACCAACTCTTAGAACCAGACTAACAGAAATGTTATACAAATATTATTTAAAAGCAGAACACAGAAAGAAACTATCTGCATCACTCTGTAAATTAACCAGTGCACCAACCAAATATATTTCATTATACAACATATTTCAGCAATTACAAATCACACAACAAAGTACATAAAGGACAAACCTTTGTACTTCTTTTTTTGATCTGGATACAGGTCAGGTAAAACTTTTGGCGCCTGTCCTGTGAAAGTGGTTTTTCTCGGGGCACCCCCGTTTCCCCCCACAGCCAAATCTCAGACATTGGATCTTTGGATCACAGCCAAGGCAACATTATTGCCATGCCCTGAATCGGGTCGGCTCGCGTTCATGTTCATATTTACTTTGACATCTGCTTTTTGGGTTCTGGCCTGGCTGGTCTCTCCGGTGCTACCTTTCTCTCGCTCATCAGTATTATGACCAACCTCACTCCTTCACCTAAAAAAAAGTCAAAATAAAAGAAAGGCAAAAACCTCATGCAAATTTCAATAATCTTTCACGAGATGGGACGAAGAGGAACCCAACGTTCCTGATCACCTCTGTTGGAGAGAGAATTCTTCAGATTTCTTTCTCTCTAAACTAAACCCCTGGCACGTTCGTTTGCATTTGCCACAGACAATGACCTGAAGACGAAAGGCGGAAGACTTTCGAAACGCCGTCCCGTATACTTGTGTCTCCATAACAGAAACGTCGTCCCGTATACTTGTGTCTCCATAACAGAAACGTCGTCCCGTATACTTGTGTGTCCATAACAGAAACGTCGTCCCGTATACTTGTGTCTCCATAACAGGCAGTTGATGTCTATTATACAAAGTTTAGTCATACCAATTTCTGTTACATCAACTCTCATTTAATTGCCAGTTGTTACAGAGAGAAGAGATAAAGAATAATTTAAACTTAACTATAAATAATTATGTTATTGTGAATTAAGCACAAAGCTACACAATGGGCTATCTGTGCTCTGCCCACCACGGGTATCGAAACCCGGTTTTTAGCGTTGTAAGTCCGCAGACATACCGCTGAGCCACTGGGGGCTAAATGATTATGTAATGTAACAGGTACGATTGTTTAAACAAACCATACATTTTTATTAATATTTTTTTCTGTAAACAAACAAAATTATTTAAGAAAATACTATTTTTTATCTGTTAGGTTACTAAAATTATTGTTGGTTTAACTGGTTATCTCTTACTGTATCAATAAAATGTTTAACAGACCAATTATGTTTCGCGAAACATATTTAATTGATGGACATGTAAGACCATTTTTTTTTGGTTGGTGGCATGTTTCATGTTAAACTGATGTTCTCACAATGCTTGGTTATTACTAAATTACTACTCGATTTTAATTTTGTTTATCTACGGTTACTACCAGATTATTACATATTGTTAGTATAAAAAGAGGGAACGGAGATATTACAAACTTTTGATAACTTAAATTGATTGTCAAAAGTAAAAACTAGGCTTAAAGGTTGAGACACAGCGTTGACATTATTTCTTCAAGCTGCAAATTCTTATTCTTACAGGCCCGGCATGGTCAGATGGTTAAGATACTCGATTCGTAATCCGAGGGTCACGGGTTTGTGTTCTCGTTACACCAAACATCCTCGTCCTCTAAGCTATGGAGTCGTTATAATATGACGGTCAATCCCACTATTCATTGGTAAAAGGTAGCTTAAGAGTTGGGGCCTGGCATGGCCAGGTGGTTAAGGCACTCGACTCGTAATCCGAGGGTCGCGGGTTCCAATCCCCGTCATACCAAATATGCTCGTCCTTTCACCTCGGAGGGGGAGTTATAATGTTACGGCCAATCACACTATTCGTTGGTAAAATAGTAATCATAGATTAGGGACGGCTAGCGCAAAATCAAAACACACAAACCAAATTATTCTGACACTGCTAAATATTATAGCTTTCTAGCTTACATTTCAAAGTACAGGTGGTGTATGAAATAGTTATCTAAATATTAAACAGCGTTTTATTTGCTTGAGAATTAAATAATACGATTTACAAAAGTTCTGTCCTTCTTTGTTTCTACATATAAAGAGCACTAAGTAATCCAACTAGACCAACAAGAACTATAACAGAAAACATCTGTTCATTCGTTTTGTGTTTTCTTATCAACCACAGATGGCGCTTTGTATGGCCACGTATTAACTTAAAAAAAGAAAATATTTTGAATATGTTCGAGATAAGTTTATTATATTTGCTTCTGTACGGTTATATAATGTGGACAAATGAACAGTTGGTAATGGCACTTTTTTCTTTACTTCACTTATCCAGTGTGTAATTTTTTTCCATAATGACTACAAAGCAGGTTCACACAAACAGTATGTTTGAGTTAATGACTTATTTCTAAATTGAGTTATGTATGTGATATTAAAGATTTATACAATGAAATTGCAATGCAGATTGCGTTAATGAGTTTTACAACAACAAGTAATGTATCAAATCAATCTTTTTATTGTAGGTATTAATATATCAAATTATTCTCAATAATGTGTATATTTCTTGCTAGCTTTCAAAATATTTCATACAAAGCCCATTTCCTTATAATTTAATTTGGATTAACTCGAATTTTTATTTCACGCATATGTTTTTTACATATTTTTTTACGGTTTGAATACTGTCATACAAAGAATGATAGAAAAAAAACTTATTACCTGATAAAACTACTTGACTTAAGGAAACTAGATCTCGCCAAAGAATATTATATTTTGTTTGTTTGTTTTTTGAATTTCGCGCAAAGCTACACGAGGGCTATCTGCGTTAGCCGTCCCTAATTCAGCAGTGTAAGACTAGAGGAAAGGCAGCCACCCACCGCCAACTTTTGGGCTACTCTTTTGTAAAGAATAGTGGGATTGACCGTCACTTTATAACGCCCCCACGGCTGAAAGGGCGAGCATGTTTGGTGCGACCAGGATTCGAACCCGCGACCCTCGAATTACAAGTTGAATGCCTTAATCTACCTGGCCATGCCAGGACATGATATATTTTATTGAGAATGTTTAGACATGTTAGGACTATTATGAAATATTTCCCAGACGATGTTTAAAATGACCTTTCTAAATGATGTTGCTGAAAATATCTGTGGTATAATCAAAAGATTGATGTTAATTTTATGGAAATCACCCACCACCCACCCCCTCCTAAGTTGTTGAAAGGAAAAGAAATAAAAACATTTCTGGTTCGTGATAAAAATAAATTTATTTGTGAAGTGTTATATGATATTTGTGATACCCAATATCACGTCTAAATATTTCTGAATAAAATATATGTTTTTATTATGCCTCTGATTGATTGTTTTGAATTTTTCTAAGACAAGCACTCTTCAAGATAAACAGTTTAAAACTCTTAGGTTCTTTTATCATCACCTTGTACATAAAACATAAGGTCTCTGCACAAGAAAATCTGCTAATTTGTAACATGTTCGTAATAAATGATTTATTTGTGAAACGAATAATTGCCTTCTTTCCTCAATTTTCTAACACATAGTTCCGTCTGAGAGCAAGGTTTTGTGCCTACTACGTTGAAACCAACTTTGTCTTCTCACTTGAAGAACCAAGCTTCCTCACGGTCTTCAACTGTTCAAAACCCTCAGTGGCCTGACCTCACAATCAGCAGAGATTCATTATCGTTATTCACCGTTTATTAGTCTTGATTTTTCTGTCACTCTTTGTACAAGGATAGTTTAGTGTTCGTTAGTTCCGAAGACGAACTCCAAGACGCCAAATCAATTAGATGATGTCCCTAGGTCAAGTTTTGTGAAGATAAAAGAGTACTTTTCTAAAAGTTCCACGAAATTATTAGGAAAACAAAGAACCTCAATAAACAAAACGACAGGTCAGTTTTTACATTAACACCACATCTCTGCTGTATTAACATTATGTGTTACTCAGCTTAATTTCGTAAATATCCTCCCCCAAAAAAAAAAACAAAAACTGTCTCAATAAACCAGACACATGCTATGGTATAACTACTTATTCTTTTCTTGTTTTTAGTCCCGGCATGGCCAGGTGGGTTGAGGCGTTCGACTCGTAATCCAAGGGTCTCGAGTTCGAATCTCCATCGCACCGAAAGTGCTCGCCCTTTCAGCCGTGGGGGCGTTATAATATTACGGTCAATCCCACTATTCGTTTGATATAGAGTAGCCCAAGAATTGGTGGTGGGTGGTTACAACTATCTGCCTTACACTGCTAAATTCGGGACGGCTAGAGCAGATAGCCCTCGTGTAGCTTTGCGCGAAATTCAAAACAAACAAACAAACTTTTTTCTTTATGTTAACGCTAACTTGCGGAACTAAATATCTGTAAATTATTCCGAAGGGAGTATATTAGGGAAGACAGAATACTTGAACAGATTTACAGTTATCCAAGTAGATGGTCCTTTCAGTGAACGTGTTTCTTATTATAAAGTATGGATATTCTCTTTCATTGATCACGAAAGTTGTAGAACCTAGAGCAAACTAGCTCACGTATTTGTAACTAAAATTAGTAAAACTACCATGGGTTCTGAAGCTAAGAAACTCGGGAATCTGTATCTTACGTTAAATTTACAACCAAACAAGTTAAAGTATGGATAGAATTGTTTATTTCCACCATTATAACAAAAATAACGTAAACAGAATTACTTACCCTGAAAGCTATTTCAGAAATAGCCTTTAAAGAGAATCACTTAATCTCACAACATTATTGGTCACAGTGTGAGTAGGAACAGCCAATCCCACGATAATACTGACCAGGGTATAAATATAATTTGTTACCTTTTTAAATTTCCAATAAAGTTTTTTTTTGTTACCCATTCAAACAGATTCTAAATATTGCAAATGGAATTATTTATCTATAAAGATAAGTTAATCAAAAATGGAGTAGGATCAATTAGTTTTTTTATTGTTAGACTCAAAGATTAACTACAACAATGTGTTAATATTGGCTTCCAGTGGCACAGCGGAATGTCTGCGGACTCCACTAAAAGCCAGATTTCGATACCCACGTCGGGCAGAGCACAGATACCCCATTGTGTAGCGTTGTGCTTAAACAAACAAGTGTTAATACTGGAACCAAATATAAATATTCGCTAAACAGAAAATAAGTTATTTTTTTAGTATTTACGCGATTGATGTCAATTTGTTTTTATCAGAGCAAAGCTACATTAGGCTATATACTTCGTCCATTGTAGTGTTCAGAATTTCGGATTTTAACATTATAAGTCCTTAAATATTCGCCTTCTCTCACCGGATATGGTTGACGTCACCATTAAAATATTGTGTAACATTTGTTTGGAGGATCTGTAGATAAAAGACACCTCTGTGAGTTGATTAAATTCGAAATGTAGTAATTGGTCTTAGAAACATTTGTTTTTTACTTTTATTCTCACCAAACTAGAAGCTTTTTTCATTTACCTGTCATTACTAATTTACACGTAGGTATTTCAAGCTAATGTCCAAATAGTTTATTGTGTCTCAGACTGTGTTTACATAGTTTAGTCCTTTTACAATTAGCTTTATGAATGTGTGATGACAGCTTAAAAATGCCTAAAGGCAAATATACACACATGCCTCTGATGTGATTATGTGTTAGTTTCAGCGGATATTTTGTTTTTTTTTCAGTGTGCGTAGTTTTTGTTTGGTTAATGCAGTGTCTAATTTTTACTCCTGAATTTCTAAAATTTATCAGAAAATAGGAATGAATAAATTTTGAAGACTTTATAAATTACATTTAAAACTCAAATCATCATTTTCAGTACAAACTTTACAAATAACATAGGCATTCTAAGGAGTGAGAATTTCTACACGAACTTAACACGTTTGAAACTAAATAGATTTTGGTTTGTTCTGGATATGTTGCAAAGCTACTCGAGGGCTATCTGCACTAGTCGTCCCTAATTTACCAGTGGGAAGGCAGCTAGTCATCACCACCCACCGCTACCTCTTGGGCTACTCTTTAACCAACAAATAGTGAGATTGACCGTCACATTATAACCCCCCATGGCTGAAAGGGCGAGCGTGTTTGGTTAAAACTAAATATGAACAAAGTTAAACATGTAGATGAATGACTAAGCCGTACTTGAAGGCATTAAATCGAATTTTAAAAACATTACCTTCAGAAAATTTCAAGTTTATGAAGATAAATGCTGTATTTTTTCTACTCCTTCGTATACTATTTACAGAATTAGACATTTCTTGGCCGGTAGCAAGAAACATAACAATTTCCCAATTCATTCTTATACTTCAACAACCAAAGTTTTTAAACGCCTGTGCCTTTATCATAAGTCCTTTAGCGAGCAAGTGGAAAGTTTATCGGACTTACAAAGCTAAAATCCAAGGGTCGATTCCTCGTAGTGGAAAGAGCGAAAATATCGTATTGTATAGCTTTATGCTAAACCAAACACATTTGATTATAAATTGTTTGAAAACCCAAAACACAACAAATTAATAATTTCACAAGAGTATTTTCTGAATAACATCTTTCAAACTTAACTTGTAATTTTATGTAAGCTTATCTTTACAAGTAGTTTGTTTTTTTTTTTCTGCGAATTTCAAAACGTTCTCTATTTTACAATGATAGTTAAGTAACTATTATAACGCTGGTATTATTTAACGGTTTCTTTTGTATTTCTCGGGAAAATAGTGCGAAGACCAATCTAATTAATATTAATAACAATAGTTATATATATATGACTACAAATTCTAAAGTGCAATTTGTAGAAAGTTCACTTCATAAATAATACTGAACAGTCACTAACTTGCTAACTTTAACTACCTTCATAACTTCCTTGAAAACAAAAACTTGAAATTTAGAACATTCATTTAGCTAACGAGTTGGCTGAATAATATATCAAAACAACTCATCTCTTTAGCAAATTTGCATTTTAATCCTGCTGAAATCATTTCCTGCTCTTTTAAAAAACCTTCCACATATTCATCTTGTCATATCAAATTCTTCCCTAACCAACATTAGAACAAGTTTCTAAATTTAAAATAAAACATAGCTTACAACACTACCATCTTCCTGAACTTGGAAGTTCTTTGAACAACCATCTTCTCAAAGAAAAGAATGATACGTTAAACTTATTCTGCCATAATTAATGATAAAGTAACTTTAACAATTAAAATTAATATTTAAAAATCTAGATATTACAATAATTAAATCATTAACTTTGTAAGAAAAATATTCCTCCTTTGGTGGTGTCTTTTTCCGTAGCTTATAGTACAAAAATGGGACGACCTCTTGTCCTTTATGGTCACTTGCTGCTTTGTCATTAGGAGATTTTGTTCAGATAAATGGTCAAAGACGAGAGAATTCATTAGTATCTCCATCTCTGTTGATACTCTGAGAGAGATCTTGAGAGAAACTTTGGACAATTCAGTAGGTTGAATTACTGCTGATAAAATATTTCCTGAAACTATTGGTTGTTCTCCAATCGACATGCTTTCACGGATTATCACAATTTATGACTTTTGTCTTGGATCAATTATTTTTTTGAAATCTGTCCCGTTGCACTTTAGGATTGTGGTCTCTATTATCTGTGAATCTGTCATGTTGCACTTTAGGGTTGTGGTCTCTATTATCTGTGAATATGTCATGTTGCACTTTAGGGTTGTGGTCTCTATTATCTGTGAATCTGTCATGTTGCACTTTAGGGTTGTGGTCTCTATTATCTGCGAATCTGTCATGTTGCACTTTAGGGTTGTGGTCTCTATTATCTGTGAATATGTTATGTTGCACTTTAGGGTTGTGGTCTCTATTATCTGTGAATCTGTCATGTTGCACTTTAGGGTTGTGGTCTCTATTATCTGTGAATCTGTCATGTTGCACTTTAGGGTTGTGGTCTCTACTATCTGTGAATCTGTCATGTTGCACTTTTGGGTTGTGGTCTCTATTATCTGCGAATCTGTCATGTTGCACTTTAGGGTTGTGGTCTCTATTATCTGTGAATCTGTCATGTTGCACTTTAGGGTTGTGGTCTCTATTATCTGTGAATATGTCATGTTGCACTTTAGGGTTGTGGTCTCTATTATCTGTGTACTACTCCTTAATTTCATTGAAGATCCAACCTCTGGTTGTGTAACTGTAGCGAAGTGTATAGGAATGTCTTAGTAATAGACTGTTGAACTATTTAAAAATTTCTAACCCTGACCATACGTCTACGCTCATTTCACATAGTAGGGGTTATTTAGAACTTTCATGTTACTGTTTCATCAATCCATCATCTTGCTTAATCTCTGCAGAAACTTCCCCATCTTTCATTACCTCATGTGGACTAAATATTTCTCCTAGTTCATTATGCTCGAGGTTGGAATTATAAGTTGTGTGCAGCGAAAATATGGCTGGTTGGAACCTCACATCTGCCAACTGAGTTCTCAGATATTTCATCCTGGCATCAACATTCTTTTGATCTTTTTAATTCTTTTTTTACTCTGTTGATGATATTCTGTTCTTCCCTTTGTTACATTCATTGATCTTGTTACTATATCTACTACGGCTTGTTCAACTTTAACTTGCACCAAACTCATTTGGATATGCAGTTATTACTCGTCTATTTGAAATGTATCTTCTCTGAGTTTTTGTCACTTTCTGCCCAATCAAATTGTCGAAACTCGTTTCTGACTTGTATATTAGTGGTGATTTTACTTTTACGAAAATTATCCCAGTTCTGCATCAATATTACAACTGTTTCTAATGTTCAGGATAGGGTGTGGGGTTTCTTTTGGATTTTACCTGAAAAATAGTATAAAGTCCAGTCCATTTATTAGTAACAGAAATAATTTCATTTTTCTTACTGCAAGTTCTTAAAGTGCAACCAGTAAGAGTTCCACGTAACTAACAATACGTCTCTAACTTCACACATAGCTCTAAGCACTAATTTGCCAACTTCTCCAGTACATAGATTAATTCTTGTATCTATATTTTTTCATTGAAAGAATAAACTCATAATTTACAGATCTGGAAACTAGATGTTGACTCAGTAATCAATCAACTCACTACTTAAGTGTAACTTGCATATTTTGTTCCACTGAAATCATTTCCTACACTCTCCACAAAAGTTCAGACATGAGTTTACGCATTCATTTCGCGACGTTACAATTCACTCAAAATTAATATAAACTTCTAAATAAAAAAAAAATCAGTAACATAACTACAAAGTTTCTTCACATACACATATCCATGACTAGGAGCTTGAAATTTAATCCCTATGAACAGCAAAGAAAAGTTTCTTATTAATCATCAAATACAATTTTTTGGTGTGTTTATTTAATATATGCTGTAATTACAAAATGTTTCTTGCATGTTGTATCGTTTGGTGTGTTTACGTAATATATACTGTATTTACAAAGTATTTTATACATGGTGGATGGTAATAAGTGCCAGTATGTCCATAGATAGCACCTTCTTTGTATCACTTACAAATGTCCATAGAGAGCACTCTCTTTGTATCACTTACAAATGTCCATAGATATCACCTTATTTATATCACTTACAAATGTCCATAGATAGCACTTTCTTTATATCACTTACAAATGTCCATAGATATCACCTTTTTTGTATCACTTATAAATGTCCATAGATAGCACCTTCTTTGTATCACTTGCAAATGTCCATAGATATCACCTTCTTTGTATCACTTACAAATGTTCATAGATATCACCTTCTTTATATCACTTACATATTACTTCTTCCCACCTCATAACAATTGTGCAGACATATTCTTTATATGTCAGTCACTTAAAAAAACAACTCATTCAACAACTGTATAATTTGTTTCTCTGATACCGTCATTGAGAATGGAAAGCTTTAATGGTCAAAACTTCAGTGGTAGAGCTCTTAAGGATACGGTGCACAGGATATAGGGTCAAACAGCACGGCTACATGCGCAATTCAGTTACATATTATTTATTCATCTGGAACACAAAATGGATAACTGCTTCCATTTGTTAATAGGACCATGCACCAATAACACCATTAAATTCATACTGTGGGAAGAAAATCGTCGTATTGGTATGACCACGTACGTGAGTCTAAAGACTCTACTTACGTTATATCTGTGACTATTTATACATGACCACGTATGTGAGTCTAGAGACTCTAGCTAGGCCAGATCTGTGACTATTTATACATGAACATGTATGTGAGTCTAGAGACTCTACCTAGGCCAGATCTGTGACTATTTATACATACATAAATATGTATGTGAGTCTAGAGAATCTACTGAAGCTAGCTGTGTGACTATTTATACATACATAAATATGTATGTGAGTCCACAGACTCCACCTAGGCTAGAGCTGTGACTATTTACACAGGAACGTGTATGGGAGTGTTTGTGACTATTTTTAAACTATTATTGCTATTGACTAACTGCATTGTTCGAAAGTGCCTGCAAATATTGTTGGCTGTGTATCAAAAGGTTCAAAATTGGAGCCGAGGACAGATTTCAGACAACTGTTGAGTAGCTGTCTCCTTTCACATATGCAATTCTAAATTAACAGAAGATATGGATGAGCCTTATGAGTCCATGATTTTGCTGTTTAACGTGTGTGCCACATAACGTGTTCTTAAAGATTAAGAAAGTGAAATACTACACGACAGGTAGACTAATCGAATTGTTAGTGTGATATATTAGGTACCCTTAAATATTGAAAAGTGAAATACTGCATGATAGGTAGGCTAATCAAATTGTTAATATATTACATAAGGTATCCTTATATGTTGAAAATAGAAATATCAAATGATAGGTAGGTTAATCGAATTGTTACTATGTTACATAAGGTACCCTTATTGAAAAGTGATATACCATATGACAGGAAGACTAATCTAATTGTTTTGAGCAATGTGCCCTTAAATGTTGAAAAGTGAAATACCACATGCCAGGTAAACTAATCAAATTGTTATTATGTTACATAAAGCACCTTTAAATGTTGAAAATTAAAATACCAAATTATAGTTTGGCTAATGGAATTGTTATTACGTTACATAAGGCACCTTTAAAATTTAAAAGAGAAATACCACATGACAGGAAACTAATCAAATTGTTATTGTTTTACCTGAGGTACACTTAAATGTTAAAATGTGAAATACCACATGACTGGTAGGCTAATCGAATTGTTATTAGGTTCCATAAGGTACACTGAAAAGTTGAAAAGTGTAATACAATGTGACAGGAAAATTAATCTAATTGTTATTGTGTTACCTAAGGAACCTATTAATGTTGAAAAGTGAAATGTTACATGACAGGTAAACTAATCGAATTGTTATTGTTTTCCGTAAAATGTTCTTAAATGTTGAAAAGTGATATACCACACGACAGGTAGAATAATCGAATTGTTATTGTGTTACATAAGGTATCTTTAAATATTGAAAAGTGAAATACCACATGACAGGTAGGCTAATCGAATTGTTTTGCGCAATGTGCCCTTAAATATTGAAAAGGGAAATACCACATGCCAGGAAGACCAATCTAATTGTTACTGTGTTACCTAAGGTATCTTTAAATATTGAAAAGTGAAATGCCACATGACAGGTAGACTAATCTAATTGTTATTATGTTACATAAGGTACCCTTAATGTTAAAAAGTAAAATACCACATGATAGGTAGGCTAATCTAATTGTTATTATGTTACATAAGGTATACGTTAAAGTTGGAAAATGAAATACCACATGACAGGTAGACTAATCTAATTGTTATTATGTTACATAAAGTACCATTAAAATTTAAAAGGGAAACACCACATGACGGGAAGACTTATGAATATGAATTGTTTTACCTAAGGTAACATTAAATTTTGAAAAGTGAAATACCACATGTCAGGTAAGCTAATCGAATTGTCATTACGTTACATAAAGCGCAATTAAATATTAAAAAGGTGAAATACTACATGACAGGAAGACTAATCTAATTGTTATTGTTTTACCTAAAATACCGTTATATGTTGAAAAGTAAAATATCATATAACAGGAAGAGTAATCTAATTGTTATTCTTTTACCTGAGATACCTTTAAATGTTGATAAGTGAAATACCACATGAAAGGTGGGCGAATCGAATTGTTATTGTTTTGCGTAAGGTGCTTTTAAGGGTTGAAAAGTGAAATACCACATGACAGTTGAATTAACCGAATTGTTATTGTTTTACGTAATGTGCCCTTAAATGTTAGAAAGTGAAATACCACATGCCATGAAGACTAATATAATTGTTACTGTGTTACCTAAGACATCTTTAAATATTGAAAACTGAAATACCACATGTCAAGTAAGCTAATCGAATTGTTATTATGTTGCATAAGGTACCCTTAAATGTTTAAAATTCAAATATTACATGACAGGTAGGCTAATCGAATTGTTATTGTTTCACGTAAGGTTCCCTTAAATGTTGAAAAGCGAAATACTACACGACAGGTGAACTAATCGGATTATCACTGTGTTTAACATGAAAAATGAAATATCAAATGACAGGAAGACTAATTTAGTTGTTGTTGTTTTACATAAGGTACCCTTAAATGTTGAAAAGTGAAATATTACATGACAAAAAGACTAATCCAATTGTTATTGTTTTACTAGAGGTTCCCTTAAATGTTGAAAAGTGAAATACCACATGACAGGAAAAATAATCTAATTGTTATTCTTTTACCTGAGATACCCTTAAATGTTAAAAAGTGAAATATCACATGACAGGAAGACTAATCTAATTGTTATTGTTTTACCTGAGGTACTCTTAAATGTTTAAAAGTGAAATATCACATGACAGGAACACTAATCTTAATGGTATTGTTTTACCTTAGGTACCTTTGAATGTTGAAAAATGAAATACTACGCGACAGGTAGACTAATCAAATTGTTATTGTTTTGCACAAGGTACCCTTAAATGTTGAAAAGTGAAATATCACATGACAGGAAGACTAATTTAATTCTTATTGTTTTACCTAGGGTTTCCAAAATGTTGGAAAGTGAAATATCACACAATAAAAAAATAATCTAATTGTAATTGTTTTACCTGCGTTTCCCTTAAACGTTGAAAAGTGAAATACCACATGATAGGTAGGCTAATCGAATTGTTTTGCGCAATGTGCCCTAAAATGTTGAAAAGTGAAATACCACATGCCAGGTAGACTAATCTCATTGTTACTTTGTCACCTGAGGTATCTTTAAATATTGAAAAGTGAAATACCATATGAAAGGTAATCTAATCTAATTGTTATTATGTTACATAAGGTACCCTTAAATGTTGAAAAGTGAAATACCGCATGATAGGAAGACTAATCACATTGTTTTTATGTTATAATAGGTTCCTTTAAATGTTGAAAAGTGAAATACTGCATGACAGGAAGGCTAATCGAATTGTTATTACTTTATACAAGGTTCCCATAAATTTTGGAATGTGAAAACCAAATGACAGGTAGGCCAATAGAATTGTTATTATGTTACATAAGGTACCCTTAAAATGTAAAAGTGAAATACCACATGACAGGAAGAGTAACCTAATTGTTATTGTTTTAACTGAGGTACCCTTATATGTTGAAAAGTGAAATACCACATGACAGGTAGGCTAATCGAATTGTTATTGTTTTCTGTAAGGTGTCCTTAAATGTTGAAAAATGAAATACCATAAAACAGGTAGGTTATTCGAATTGTTATTATGTTACATAAGGTACCCTTAAATATCTAAAAGTGAAATACCACATGAGACAAAGTCTAATCTAATTATGATTGTTTTCCCGAGGTATCCTTAAATGTTGAAAAGTGAAATACTACATGACAGGTAGTCCAATCGAATTGTTATTGTTTTAAGTAAGGTGCCTTTAAATATTGAAAAGTGAAATACTATACGACAGGTAAACTTATCGAATTGTTACTGTGTTTCAATATATACCCTTAAATATAGAAAAGTGAAATATCACATGATAGGAGAACTAATGTAATTGTTATTGTTTTACCCAAGGTACCCTTAAAGGTTGAAAAGTGAAATATCACATGAGAGGAAAACTAATCTAATTCTTACTGTTTTACCTGAGATACCCTTAAATGTTAAAAGTGAAATACCACATGAGAGGTATGTCAATCCAATTGTTTTGCGCAATGTGTCATTAAATATTGAAAAGTGAAATATCCAATTCCAAAGAACACCAATCTAATTATTACTGTGTTAACTGAGGTATTTTTAGATATTGAAAAGTGAAATACCACATGACAGGTAAACTAATCTATTTGTTATTGTTTTACCTGAGGTACACTTAAAATTTGAAAAGTGAAATATTACACGATAGGTACAAAAATGTAATTGTTATTGTTTTTCTGAATTACCTTTAAATGTTACAAAGTAAAATACCACATGACAGGAAGACTAATTTAATTGTTATTATGCTACATAAGGTTCCCTTAAATGTTGAAAAGTGAAATACTACATGTCAGGTGGTCTAATCGAATTGTTATTGTTTTACTTGAGGTGCCAATATATTTTGAAAAGTGCAATTTTTCACGAGAGGTACACTTATCGAATTGTTACTGTGTTTAACTTCTAAAGTAAAATATCACATGACAAGAAAACTAATCTAATTGTTATTGTTTTACCTAAAATACCCTTAAATGTTGAAAAGTGAAAAACGATATATTATTATTATGTTAGAAGACTAACGTAATTGTTATTGTTTTACCTGAGGTACCCTCAAATATTGAAAAATGAAATACCACATGATAGGTAGGCTGATGAAATTAATTTGCGCAATGTGCCCTTGAATATTCAAAAGTGAAATACCACATGTCAGGAAGACTAATCTATTTGTTACTGTGTTACCTAAGTTATCTTTAAATATTGAAAAGTGAAATACCACATGATAAGTAAAGTAATCTATTTGTTATGTTACCTAAGGAACCCTTAAATGTTGAAAGGTGAAATACCAGTTAACAGGTAGGCTATTCGATTTGTTATTATATTACACAAGGTACCCTTAAATGTTGAAAAGTGAAATACCACATGATATGTAGGCTAATAGAATTGTTTTCATGTTACATAAAGTACCTTTAAAATTTAAAAGTGAAATACCACGTGACAGGAAGACTAATGAATATGTAGTTGTTTTCCTAAGGTACCCTTAAATGTTGAAAAGTGAAATACCACATATCAGGTAGGCTAATCGAATTGCCATTATGTTACATAAGGTACCCTTAAATATTGAAAAGTGAAATACCACATGACAGGAAGACTAAACTAATCGTTATTGTTTTACCTGAGGTACTCTTAAATGTTTAAAAGTGAAATATCACATGAGAGGAAGACTAATCTATTTGTTATTGTTTTACCTGAGGTACACTTAAAATTTGAAAAGTGAAATATTACACGACAGGTAGACAAATCTAATTGTTACTGTGTTACATTAAATACCCATAAATAATGAAAAGGAAAATATTACATGAGAGAAAACTAATCTAATTGTTATTGTTTTAACTAAGGTACTTTTAAATATTGAAAAGTGAAATATCACATGACAGGAAAACTAATTTAATTGTTATTGTTTTTCTGATGTACCCTTAAATGTTGAAAAATAAAATACCACATAACAGGAGAACAAATCTAATTGTTATTATGCTACATAAGGTACCCTTAAATGTTGAAAAGGGAAATACCACACGATATGTAGGCTAATGAAATTGTTATTATGTTACATAAGGAACCTTTAAAATTTAAAAGTAAAATACCACCTGACAGGAAGACTAATGAATATGTAATTGTTCTACATAAAATACCCTTAAATGTTGAAAAGTGAAATACCACATGTCAGGTGGTCTAATCGAATTGTTATTGTTTTACTTGAGATGCCAATATATTTTGAAAAGTGCAATGTTACACGAGAGATACACTAATAGAATTGTTACTGTGTTTAACTTCTAAAGTGAAATAGCACATGACAAGAAGACTAATCTAATTGTAATAGTTTTACCTAAAATACCCTTAAATATTGAAAAGTGAAAACGACATATTATTATTATTATGTAAGAAGACTAACATAATTATTATTGTTTTACCTAAGGTGTCCTAAATGTTGAAAAGAGATATATCACATAATAAAAAAAATAATCTAATTGTAATTGTTTTACCTGCGTTTCCCTTAAACGTTGAAAAGTGAAATACCACATGATAGGTAGGCTAATCGAATTGTTTTGCGCAATGTGCCCTAAAATGTTGAAAAGTGAAATACCACATGCCAGGTAGACTAATCTCATTGTTACTTTGTCACCTGAGGTATCTTTAAATATTGAAAAGTGAAATACCATATGAAAGGTAATCTAATCTAATTGTTATTATGTTACATAAGGTACCCTTAAATGTTGAAAAGTGAAATACCGCATGATAGGAAGACTAATCACATTGTTTTTATGTTATAATAGGTTCCTTTAAATGTTGAAAAGTGAAATACTGCATGACAGGAAGGCTAATCGAATTGTTATTACTTTATACAAGGTTCCCATAAATTTTGGAATGTGAAAACCAAATGACAGGTAGGCCAATAGAATTGTTATTATGTTACATAAGGTACCCTTAAAATGTAAAAGTGAAATACCACATGACAGGAAGAGTAACCTAATTGTTATTGTTTTAACTGAGGTACCCTTATATGTTGAAAAGTGAAATACCACATGACAGGTAGGCTAATCGAATTGTTATTGTTTTCTGTAAGGTGTCCTTAAATGTTGAAAAATGAAATACCATAAAACAGGTAGGTTATTCGAATTGTTATTATGTTACATAAGGTACCCTTAAATATCTAAAAGTGAAATACCACATGAGACAAAGTCTAATCTAATTATGATTGTTTTCCCCGAGGTATCCTTAAATGTTGAAAAGTGAAATACTACATGACAGGTAGTCCAATCGAATTGTTATTGTTTTAAGTAAGGTGCCTTTAAATATTGAAAAGTGAAATACTATACGACAGGTAAACTTATCGAATTGTTACTGTGTTTCAATATATACCCTTAAATATAGAAAAGTGAAATATCACATGATAGGAGAACTAATGTAATTGTTATTGTTTTACCCAAGGTACCCTTAAAGGTTGAAAAGTGAAATATCACATGAGAGGAAAACTAATCTAATTCTTACTGTTTTACCTGAGATACCCTTAAATGTTAAAAGTGAAATACCACATGAGAGGTATGTCAATCCAATTGTTTTGCGCAATGTGTCATTAAATATTGAAAAGTGAAATATCCAATTCCAAAGAACACCAATCTAATTATTACTGTGTTAACTGAGGTATTTTTAGATATTGAAAAGTGAAATACCACATGACAGGTAAACTAATCTATTTGTTATTGTTTTACCTGAGGTACACTTAAAATTTGAAAAGTGAAATATTACACGATAGGTACAAAAATGTAATTGTTATTGTTTTTCTGAATTACCTTTAAATGTTACAAAGTAAAATACCACATGACAGGAAGACTAATTTAATTGTTATTATGCTACATAAGGTTCCCTTAAATGTTGAAAAGTGAAATACTACATGTCAGGTGGTCTAATCGAATTGTTATTGTTTTACTTGAGGTGCCAATATATTTTGAAAAGTGCAATTTTTCACGAGAGGTACACTTATCGAATTGTTACTGTGTTTAACTTCTAAAGTAAAATATCACATGACAAGAAAACTAATCTAATTGTTATTGTTTTACCTAAAATACCCTTAAATGTTGAAAAGTGAAAAACGATATATTATTATTATGTTAGAAGACTAACGTAATTGTTATTGTTTTACCTGAGGTACCCTCAAATATTGAAAAATGAAATACCACATGATAGGTAGGCTGATGAAATTAATTTGCGCAATGTGCCCTTGAATATTCAAAAGTGAAATACCACATGTCAGGAAGACTAATCTATTTGTTACTGTGTTACCTAAGTTATCTTTAAATATTGAAAAGTGAAATACCACATGATAAGTAAAGTAATCTATTTGTTATGTTACCTAAGGAACCCTTAAATGTTGAAAGGTGAAATACCAGTTAACAGGTAGGCTATTCGATTTGTTATTATATTACACAAGGTACCCTTAAATGTTGAAAAGTGAAATACCACATGATATGTAGGCTAATAGAATTGTTTTCATGTTACATAAAGTACCTTTAAAATTTAAAAGTGAAATACCACGTGACAGGAAGACTAATGAATATGTAGTTGTTTTCCTAAGGTACCCTTAAATGTTGAAAAGTGAAATACCACATATCAGGTAGGCTAATCGAATTGCCATTATGTTACATAAGGTACCCTTAAATATTGAAAAGTGAAATACCACATGACAGGAAGACTAAACTAATCGTTATTGTTTTACCTGAGGTACTCTTAAATGTTTAAAAGTGAAATATCACATGAGAGGAAGACTAATCTATTTGTTATTGTTTTACCTGAGGTACACTTAAAATTTGAAAAGTGAAATATTACACGACAGGTAGACAAATCTAATTGTTACTGTGTTACATTAAATACCCATAAATAATGAAAAGGAAAATATTACATGAGAGAAAAACTAATCTAATTGTTATTGTTTTAACTAAGGTACTTTTAAATATTGAAAAGTGAAATATCACATGACAGGAAAACTAATTTAATTGTTATTGTTTTTCTGATGTACCCTTAAATGTTGAAAAATAAAATACCACATAACAGGAGAACAAATCTAATTGTTATTATGCTACATAAGGTACCCTTAAATGTTGAAAAGGGAAATACCACACGATATGTAGGCTAATGAAATTGTTATTATGTTACATAAGGAACCTTTAAAATTTAAAAGTAAAATACCACCTGACAGGAAGACTAATGAATATGTAATTGTTCTACATAAAATACCCTTAAATGTTGAAAAGTGAAATACCACATGTCAGGTGGTCTAATCGAATTGTTATTGTTTTACTTGAGATGCCAATATATTTTGAAAAGTGCAATGTTACACGAGAGATACACTAATAGAATTGTTACTGTGTTTAACTTCTAAAGTGAAATAGCACATGACAAGAAGACTAATCTAATTGTAATAGTTTTACCTAAAATACCCTTAAATATTGAAAAGTGAAAACGACATATTATTATTATTATGTAAGAAGACTAACATAATTATTATTGTTTTACCTAAGGTGTCCTAAATGTTGAAAAGAGATATATCACATAATAAAAACAATAATCTAATTGTAATTGTTTTACATGAGATTCCCTTAAACGTTGAAAAGTGAAATACCACATGATTGGTATGTCAATCGAATTGTTTTGCGCAATGTGCCATTAAATGTTGAAAAGTGAAATATCCAATTCCAAAGAACACCAATCTAATTATTACTGTGTTAACTGAGGAATTTTTAAATATTGAAACGTGAAATACCACATGACAGGTAAACTAATCTATTTGTTATTGTTTTACCTGAGGTACACTTAAAATTTGAATAGTGAAATATTACACGATAGGTAGAAAAATCTAATTGTTATTGTTTTTCTGAATTACCCATAAATGTTAAAAAGTAAAATACCACATGACAGGAAGACTAATCTAATTGTTATTATGCTACATAAGGTACCCTTAAATGTTGAAAAGTGAAATACCACATGTCAGGTGGTCTAATCGAATTGTTATTGTTTTACTTGAGGTGCCAATATATTTTGAAAAGTGCAATTTTTCACGAGAGGTACACTTATCGAATTGTTACTGTGTTTAACTTCTGAAGTAAAATATCACATGACAAGAAAACTAATCTAATTGTTATTGTTTTACCTAAAATACCCTTAAATATTGAAAAATGAAATACCACATGATAGGTAGGCTAATGAAATTAATTTGCGCAATGTACCCTTGAATATTCAAAAGTGAAATACCACATGTCAGGAAGACTAATCTATTTGTTACTATGTTACCTAAGTTATCTTTAAATATTGAAAAGTGAAATACCACATGAAATGTAGGCTATTCGAAATGTTATTATCTTGCATTAGGTACCCTTAAATATTGAAAAGTGAAATAGCACATGACAGGAACTCTATTCTAATTGTTATTCTTTTACCTAAGGTTCCCTTAAATGTTGAAAAGTGAAATATCACATTACAGGTAGGCTAATCGAATTGTTATTATTTTAAATAAGGTACCCTTAAATGTTGGAAAGTGAAATAACAGGCTAATAGAATTGTTATTATGTTACATAAGGTACCCTTAAACTTTAAAAGTGAAATACCGCATAAGAAAAAGACCAATCTAATTATTATTATGTTACATAAGGTACCCTTATATGTCGAAAAGTGAAATACCACATTATAGGTAAGACAATCAAATTGTTATTATATTACATGAGATACCCTTAAAATTTAAAAGTGAAATACTACACGACAGGGAGACTAATCAAATTTTTATTATGTTACACAAGGTACTCTGAAATATTGAAAAGGGAAATACCATATAACAGGAAGACTAATCTAATTGTTATTGTTTTACCTAAGGTACTTTTAAATGTTGAAACGTGAAATCGCACGTCACAGGAAGACTAATCTAATTGTTATTGTTTCAGCTAAGTACGTTTAAATATTGAAAAGTGAAATATGTCATGACAGAAAGAGTAATATAATTGTTATTGCTTTACCTGAGGTACCCTTAAATGTTGAAAACGTGAAATATCACATGACAGGTAGGCTAATCGAATTGTTATTGTTTTACGTAAGGTGCCCTTAAATATTGAAAAGTGAAATAGTACACAACAGGGAGACTAATCAAATTTTTATTATGTTACACAAGGTTCTTTTAAATATTGAAAAGGGTAATACAACATAACAGGAACACTAATCCAATTGTTATTGTTTTACCAAAGGTACTTTTAAATGTTGAAACGTGAAATCGCACGTGAGAGGAAGACTAATCTAATTGTTATTGTTTGACCTAAGTACCTTTAAATGTTGAAAAGTGAAATATCACATAACAGGAAGACTAATCTAATTGTTATTGCTACACCTGAGGTGCACTTAAATACTGAAAAGTGAAATACTGCACGACAGGTAAACTTATCGAATTGTTACTGTATTTCAATATATACCCTAAAATATAGAAAAGTGAAATATCACATTATAGGAAGACAAATCTAATTGGTATTGTTTAACCTAAGGAACGCGTAAATATTGAAAAGTGAAATATCACATGAGAGGAAGACTGATCTAATTGTTATTGATTTACCTCATATACTCTTAAATGTTGAAAAGTGAAATACCACATGGCACGTACGCGAATTTAATTGTTATTATGTTACATGAGGTACCCTTAAAATTTAAAAGGGAAATACCACAGGACAAGAAAACTAATAAACTAGTTATTGTTTTACCTAAGGTACCCTTAAATGTTGAAAAACGAAATAACTTATGTCAGGTAGGCTGATCGAATTGTTATTATGTTACATAAGGTACTTTTAAATGTTCAAAAGTGAAATATTACATGATATGTAGGCTAATTGAATTGTTGTTATGTCACATAAGGTACCTTTAAAATTTAAAAGTTAAATACAACATGACAGGAAGACTAATGAATATGTTATTGTTTTCCTAAGGTACCCTTAAATGTTAAAAAGTGAAATTCCGCATGACAGGAAGACTAATCTAATTGTTATTGTTTTATCCAAGATAACCTTAAATATAGAAAAGTGAAATATCACATTAGAGGAAGACTAATGTAATTGGTATTGTTTCACCTAAGGAACGCGTAAATATTGAAAAGTGAAATACCACATAACAGGTAGGCTATTCGATTTGTTATTATATTACACAAGGTACCCTTAAATGTTGAAAAGTGAAATACCACATGACAGGTAGGCTAATCTATTTGTTATTATGTAACATAAGGTATCCTTAAATATCTAAAAGTGAAATACCTCATGACAAGAAGAATAATCTAATTGTTATTGTTTTCCCTGAGGTACCCTTAAATGTTGAAAAGTGAATTTCACATTAGAGGAAGACTTATCTAATTGGTATTGTTTTACCTAAAGTACTTTTAAATATTGAAAAGTAAATATCACATGAGGGAAAGACTAATCTGATTGTTATTGTTTCACCTGAGATGCCCTTATATCTTTAAAAGTGAAACACCACATGACAGGAAAACTAATCTAATTGTTATTATGTTGCATAAGGTACCCTTAAATGTTGAAAAGTGAAATACCACATGACAGCAATATTAATCTAATTGTTATTGTGTTACATAAGGTACTTTTAAATGTTGAAAAGTGAAATACCACAAGATAGTAGGCTAATCTATTTGTTATTGTTTTACCAAAGATACCCTTAAATGTTGAATAAGAAATACCACATGACAGGTAGACTAATATAATTGTTATGTTACATAAAATACCCTTAAATGTTGAAAAGTGAAATACCACATGATATGTAGGCTAATAGAATTGTTTTATGTTACATAAAGTACTTTAAAATTTAAAAGTGAAATACAACGTGACATTAAGACTAATGAATATGTAATTGTTTTTCTAAGTTACCCTTAAATGTTGAAAAGTGAAATACCAAATATCAAGTAGGCTAATCGAATTGCCTTTATGTTACATAAGGTAACCTTAAATATTGAAAAGTGAAATACCACATGACAGGAAGACTAATCTGATTGTTATTGTTTTACCTGAGGTACTCTAAAATGTTTAAAAGTGAAATATCACATGACAGGAAGACTAATCTAATTGTTATTGTTTTACCTGAGGTACTCTTAAATTTTTAAAAGTGAAATACTACATGACAGGAAGTCTGATCCAATAGTTATTGTTTCACCTAAGGTTCCCTTAAATGTTAAAAAGTGAAATATCACATTACAGGAAGACTTATTTAATAATCATTGTGTCATATAAGGTACCTTTAAATGTTGAAAAATGAAATACCACATGACAGGTACGCTAATCGAATTTTTATTATTTTAAATAAGGTACCCTTAAATGTTAAATAGTGAAACAACACATGACAGGTACGCTAATAGAATTGTTTTTATGTTACCTACCTAACCCTTAAACTTTAAAAGTGAAATATCGCATAACAGGAAGACAAATCTAATTGTTATTATGTTACACAAGGAACCCTTATATGTTGAAAAGTGAAATACCACATGATAGGTAAGCTAATCAAATTGTTATTACATTACATAAGGTACCCTTACAATTTCAAAATGAAATACAACCTAACAGGAAGACTAATGAATATGTAATTGTTCTACATAAGGTACCCTTAAATGTGAGAAAATGGAATACCACATGTCATGTGGTCTAATCGAATTGTTATTGTTTTACTTGATGTGCCAATATATGTTTGAAAGTGCAATACTACATGAAAGGTACACTTATTTCCTATTGTTTTACCTAAGGTACCTTTAAATGTTGAAAAGTGAAATATCACATGACAGGAAGACTAATTTAATTGTTATTGTTTTATCTGAGGTACCCTTAAATTTTGAAAAGTGAAATACCACATGACATGTAGGCTATTCGAAATGTTATTATGTTGCATAAGGTACCTTTAATATTGAAAAGTGAAATACCACATGACAGGAAGACTAATCTTATTGTTTTTGTTTTACCTGCGGTACCCTTAAATGTTAAAAGTGAAATACCACATGACAGGAAGTCTGATCCAATAGTGATTGTTTCACCTAAGATTTTTTTTTAATGTTGAAAAGTAAAATATCACATGACAGGAAGAGTAATCTAATTATCATTATGTTACATAAGGTACCGTTAAATGTGGAAAAAAGAAATAACACATGACAGGTAGGCTAATCAAATTGTTATTATTTTTATAAGGTACCCTTATATGTTGGAAAGTGAAATAACACATTACAGGAAGACCGATCTAATTGTTATTATGTTATATATAGTACCCTTAAATTTTGAAAAGTGAAATACCACATGATAGGTAAGCTAATCCAATTGTTATTACACTACATAAGGTACCTTTAAAATTTAAAAGTGAAATACTGCATGACAGGAAGACTAATCTAATATTTATTATGTTACCTAAGGTACTTTTAAATGTTGACAACTGAAATATCTCATGACAAAAAGAGTAATCTAATTGTTATTGTTTTGCGTTAGGTGCCCATAAATGTTGATAGGTGAAATATCACGTAACAGGTAGGCTATTCGAATTGTTATTATGTTACATAAGGTACACATAAATATTGAAAACAGAAATACAACATTACAGGAAGACTAATCTAATAGTTATTATGTTACATAAGGTATCCTTAAATGTTGAGAAGTAAAATACCAAACGACAGGTAGGCTAATCTTTTTGTTATTATGTTACATAAGGTATTTTTAAATATCTAAAAGTGAAATACCTCATGACAAGAAGAATAATCTAATTGTTATTGTTTTTCCTGAGGTATCATTAAATGTTGAAAAGTGAAATATTACATGACAGGTAAGCTAGTCAAATTGTTATTTTTTTACGTAAGGTGCTCTTAAATGTTGAAAAGTGAAATTTCACATTAGAGGAAGACTTCTCTAATTGGTATTGTTTTACCTAAAATACCCTTAAATATTGAAAAGTGAAATATCATATGTGGGGAAGACTAATCTGATTGATATTTTTTCACCTGATGTGCCCTTAAATCTTGAAAAGTGAAACACCACATGACAGGAACACTAATCTAATTGTTATTATGTTACATTAAATACCCTTAAATGTTGAAAAGTAAAATACCACATGACAGCAATATTAATCTAATTGTTATTGTGTTACATAAGGTACTTTTAAATGTTGAAAAGTGAAATACCACATGACAGGTAGACTAATCTATTTGTTATGTTACATAAGGTACCCTTAAATGTTGAAAAGTGAAATACCACGTGTTATGTAGGCTAATAGAATTGTTTTTATGTTACATAAAGTACCTTTAACATTTAAAAGTGAAATACCACGTTACAGGAAGACTAATGAATATGTAATTGTTTTCCTATGGTACCTTTAAATGTTGAAAAGCGAAATACCACGTATCAGGTAGGCTAATCGAATTGCCATTATGTTACATAAGATACCCTTAAATATTGAAAAGTGAAATACCACATGTCAGGTAGGCTAATCAAATTGTTATTATGTTTTACTTGGAAAGTAAAATATCACACGAGAAGAAGACTAATCTAATTGTTATAATGTTACATAAGGTACACTTAAATGTTGAGAAGTGAAATACCACATGACAGGTAGACTAATCTAATTGTTTATTATGTTATATAAGGTACCCTTAAATGTTGAAAAGTGAAATACTACATGATAGGTAAGCTAGTCAAATTGTTATTATGTTACATAAGGTACCCTTAAAATTTAAAAGTGAAATACCACATGAGAGGTAGACTTATCTAATTTTTATTATGTTACCTAAACTATCCCTAAATGTTGAAAAGTGAAATACCACATGACAGGAAGACTAATCGAATTGTTATTGTTTTACCTAAGGTACCCATATATGTTGAAAAGTGAAATACCACATGACAGGAAGACTAATCGAATTGTTATTGTTTTACCTAAGGTACCCATATATGTTGAAAAGTGAAATACCACATGATAGATAGATTAATCTAATTGTTATTATGTTACATAAGGTAGCCTTAGATGTTGAAAAGTGAAATACCACATGATAGGTAAGCTAATCTAATTGTTATTATGTTACATTAGGCACCCTTAAAAATTTAAAAGTGAAATACTACATGACAGGAAATCTAACCCAATTATTTTTGCTTTACCTAAGGTACTCTTAAATGTTGAAAAGTGAAATACCACATGACAGGAAAACTAATGTAATTGTTATTGTTTTACTTTAGGTACCTTTAAATGTTGAAAAGTGAAATACTACACGACAGGTAGATTAATCGAGTTGTTATGCATGACCGTTATATTTGACATACTACAGAATACCGGTTTATTTTTTGAACGGATTTATATTTTTTACTATCTGGGGCTCCTCATATTATATGAGTTAAATATGAGTTATTTGTTTCATAATCAGAAAACAAACTTTTGTCGTTTATAAACATTTAAGCAGGATATGAATGTATTTAAACACTTTATCGTTGGAGCTTATAAAGCCTTTCCAACAACAATTTCACGTGTCACTATAAATTATAGATTTCAAAGTTTAGCTTGACAGTGGCTTATGAGATCTTCGAATCGATAAAAAAAGAATAACCACAACAATCAAGGTAAGTTGGAAAACACATTCCCTCTGGTGTTACCGAAAAAAACAACAACAATGATTTTACACAGTCAGTTGCAAAGCATTTTTTCTTTAAATTTTTGACTAGAAATTTGCATTTTCATTCTTTCTAGAATTAGATTACATCCTTAATGATGAATTTTATTGTAATGAGTTAAATCAGTTAAAACATTAATTTTTTATTTTCTTGTATGTGTATAAATTAAAATATTACTTTTAAATGTGAGCTATAACATATGGATTGATGTTTAAAGTTACCAGTGCATTAGGAAAACGTTTTCTTTTCACGATAAAAGATATGTGTGTGTGTGTGTGTAATAGAAAATCCTTGTTCCTATTTCACTTTGTCAATGTATAAAAGATTGAAACCCGAGAAGGTTCTTACTTCTTTTTGTTTTCTCCAACTAAAAAAGAAACAAACGATTTTGAAACCCTCTGTTAACGCGAATATTCTCTTCCTTGGTAAATTTCAGTTTTTCAGCTCATTCAAAGAGAAAAATAAATTTTAAAGAAACAGACAGACCTTGAGTACTTTATATTCAAATTATTTTGATACAGCTCGATACAGTCCGTAATATCACATCTGACCATGCTCTATTTGACGTCGTGCATTTTACAGAGAAAGTCATGTCCCATGCACACAACTCCTCCCTGCATCATTATTTACGAGGACGATGATTTTCCATTGGACATTTCAAACGTCCGATCACACAGATAGTCATAGACGATTAGTACGGTGACTTAACTAGTATGTCTTCGTATGGAATAACAATATTTAACTTTTCACTTCCTTGAGGTGTTCGATTGTTGAGAGGAATTGTAACTGCAACTCTTATTTTGGTGAACCCATACCTTACTGGCCTCGTCTTCGCAACAAACGAAAAGTGATATTTTTATGGGATAAATGGGTCTACAACATTAGTTTAAAAGTACGAAGAATTAAACTTGATATTTGTGTTCACTCTTTTTGTAATTTAAGTGCTTCTGGTGCACCATCCAGCGATTATCATTAACTCTTCGAAGAAGTTTCTCGAAAAACCGTGTTCTTATTTCGAATTCGTGTTTCATCTAATGATCAGTAAAATAATGGCACAACTTACTACAGTCACCAGCTAGGTTCGTAAGACTGGCTTTGTTTTCTCTAATGTTTACACTTGATTTATTTGCTTCCCCAGACGGATATTATATTAATTATACAGCCAAATGTTGCTCGGAAAACGTGAACAGACTTTGCCACTGACATGCGGGTTCTCACCTGCTACATGATCCCGCATTTTGCTTTTCATGCGTTAAGCACGAATACGACTTGCTGCAAATCACTTTTGAGTTTTGTATTTGGTGAAACATTTCGTCAGCAAGCGAAGTGACGACAAATTGCTGTTGACATCCTGTGATACATTATTTTTCTCTCTTAAAAAACTTCTAAGAGACTGAATAAAGAATATAGTGTTAAAAATGTATATTAGGCTTAATAATATTAATATTTTATGGCGAGCATATTCATGATGTGGGAAGACACGTAGGTTCAAGAAGTCTTGATAGAAATAAAAAAAAACCCTGTAACCCAAGCGCTTTGGAAAGTCGGACCTTTCTTTTTACGGGGCAAACTGAGATTCTTTATGGCAAATATAATTAACCTATCTATAGTCAATGTGATTCACAGGACACAATGTTAAGGCGCTTGACTATCTGACTGTTACGGTTATTTGATATTCAGATGATGTCTATGAAAACTGACTCTTTTTTTTCAGCGTATGAGATTAGAAGATAACTTCATATGAACAATACATGTGGTACTCACAGAATATGTGAATAATGACAGATTTAGTTACATTCACTCAAGCTGGTTTTATGAAGTTTAGCACAAAGCTATGCAATGGGATATCTGTTCTCTGCCCATCAAGGGTATCGAAATCAGGTTTCAAGCGTTGTATGTCTACAGTCATACCGCTGTGCCACTAGGGGGCACACTCAAAAGAAAATATAAACGTGTTTGTTTGTTTTTTAATTTCGCGCAAAGCTATTCGAGAGCTATCTGCGCTAGCCGTCCCCAATTTAGCAATGTAAAACTACATGGAAGGTAGATTGTTATCACCACCTACCGCTAATTCTGGAACTACTCTTTTACCAATGAATAGTGGGATTGACCGTCACATTATAACGGCCCAACAGCTGAAAGGGCAATAATGTTTGGTATGACGAGGATTAGAACCCGCGACACTCGGATTACGAGTCAAGTGCCTTAACCACCTGGACATGACGGGCCATATAAACGTGTAGTAGATACAGTTGTTGTTATTTATTAGTGATAAGTTTATTAGTGTCCTATCGTTTCCAGCAGTATTGTTAAAAATATTATCCATAGATTAGCGGTGAAAAGCAAAATAAAAATTGTCAGAACGTTTGACCGTATTTTAAATATAATTGTAACTTAGAAACTTCCATAATAAAACTGTAAAGATGACCGTAGTTTTACTGTTTCAGTGTTTTTAAAATATATGTTACAAAGTTGTCACTATGACTGTATATTAATGAAGCGAGTTTTGATTGTTTCTTGAAACACATATTTCGGTTGCTTTTAACATAAAAATTAATGTATAATGCCCTTCATAAGAAATACAAATGGATTTGAATATAATAGTTGTTTTTATTTGTTTTAGATCAAAACTACAGTGAAATAGAACCTCGGATATTAGCGTTGTTAGTTCATAAACGATTAGGAGAAATGGTCAAATTGTTGCATCAGATATATACAGTTAAAGTGAAAATAAATAACCTTGGAGAGTGGAAAAATATACGAACATTAGAAAATACAAGTGATCTATTTTCCTACTTTAAATAATTGTTCAAAATTTACACATATTTTCATATATTTTTTGTTAATATATGAATATTTATAATGTACTGAAGTCAATCTGCAACTAGCACATATTCGGTTTTGAGCAGAGCTTTTAACCCATGCAGAGACAGCTCTAACCTCAAACTGCATAAGAAATACGTGTGGAGGCATTGATGTGTACTATATTTGAAACACAAGTTTGCCTATACACACATGTACTATGTCTGAAACAGAAGTTTGCATATACACATAATACTTAAATAGAGTTTCCCCAAAAAACTGGTACGTCAGGCAGTTGAAATTTGGGGCCAAGGAACTGACACTGTTAACACAAAGATGAAATATGTACTAACCAGGTCTTCATTTTTTAGTCTATACAACCATTACAAAACTGGTCGCAGAAGAGCTTTACATTTGGCTCTGACTTTTACAACTAGAAATCAACTCAAAGAAACAGTTGTTTATACGGTGAATATTTCTAAAGATGAATAACTAAGTTTTACGGTAGTTTTAACTTTTATTTTTAATACAAAGTATTTCTGAAACATTAAATCTAAGAAGTGTTTCAGTTCTTTCCAATCGAAAACAGAAACATTTTGTAGATATGTGAATATTGAAACCTGAGAAGCTTCGTGTGGTTAGAAGTTCTTTGATACGTTAGAATTTCTTTATTTATGGTTCGAGTCTCTCGTTTACAAGAACAGCCAAAGAAGACCTTGAAGCAACAAAGTTGATAGAACTTTTTATTTTATTACCTTTCAACAAGTTAACAGAATCCTAAACCATAACGATTTCTTTAGGAAGAGAAGCTATTTTTCTTGGTTTAAGGTGACCACAGTAAATAGCTGGAACGACTTAAAGGTTTCATTTGAAATTTCGTTTGATACATTTGATTGCTGGGTGAATAACAACAAGAAAACATATTTCGGAAATACAGTATCAAAGATTGAAACAAATATGACGTCACTGTCTACTGAATAGATATTGTGAAAGGTTTTTATTCTGAAAAAAATAATTCAAGATTGTGCGAAGAGAATATGACAAACAACGATTATTTTTTACTTATGAAATATATACTTTTTCCATATAACCTTTTATCCACCAGAATATTTTGCTTAAGAATACATTTTTGTATACACATATATTTTCATCTACTGTGATTACTTATTTAAAGTCTATAGTTTTCGTGTATGATGTCATAATAGAATGAGATTATTTATTAAAATGAAGTCTAGCTTTTATGTCTGTCATCAATAATATCATTTTAAATAATTTTGTCCAATTTCTTTTTAGAATAAGTTTGTTTCTAAGTGTTCTTTACTTTAAAATATATCATATGTTGAGAAGTTAATAACTTTATTTACATTTAATTTTGTACAAGCATCAAACTTTTCGATCTGTAACAACTAAACAAACAGCAGTTTCTGTTTGCAATCACGTTGTAGTGTGGAAGGTTGTTCCTGTGGTGGAACATTGGTTTTCAGAACTGGCGACCCGAGTTTGAATCCGAGCGATATAATAACATATTTAATTTTTTGCACTATAGGGTGTGGTTGCATTATAAGAGTAAAGTTTAACGTGGATGAGTGGGCAGTAATATGCTGCTACCTGGGTACATTCCATCTGATGAGTAGTTTAAGACAGTGTTTGGCAGAAATACAAATGTAAAGCTTAATGTCAAATAACTTAACTCACAATATTGTTAAATTTGAAACCTTTCCACTGTTTTTAACAAGACAAAGCAGAATATCTCTACAGAACAACATATTTAACTTAGTTCTTTAGTTTGAATAATATAGCTTATTCTTATGTAAAATAACACAAATCACCAGATAAAATTTCCTCTGTCATATTCTTCTTATGGCAGTTTGAACCACATTAGTTTTTTTCTTTAAACAGTGCTTGTTATTTAACTGTTTAACAGCTCGAATTACAATGGTAATTTAATTCGAACAATATAGCTTGTTTTCACATGAAATAATATGAATCATTAGTAATGTCTAGAAAACCCACTTGTAGAGAAATATATATGTAAAAGGGCTCGTTTGGGTTGAGAAAATATTTTACCTAGAGAAGCGAACAATGTTTCGACTTTCTTCGGTGAACCTGATGATGACCGAAGAAGGTCGAAACGTTGTTCGCTCCTCTACGTAAAATATTTTCTCAACCCAAACGAGCTGTTTCTACATAAATGTGAATCATTATATATATTAGTTATTTTATTAACATATATTATTTTTCTTTCTGGAGTAGCTACACAGTAGCTCAGTGTTAAGTTTGAACGGTTATAAAGCTAGAATTGTCGATACGATCTTTGCGGTGAGCAGAGCGCTGATAGTTCATTTTGCAGATTTGTGCTTAAAACATACAACACACAACAAATGCACTACTTGAATCACTGACATTTGTTTACAGCCAGGCAGTTCAGTTTCTTAAATCTGTTATCAATGTGTGTAACGGCGAGACGTATTGATTTTTAATGATTCACTCGTACATCCATTTAGGAAAGTTCACATAAACTTGGTAGTAAAATTATGTGAAGCTGTAAAGTCCTAAACATAAGTGCTCACAGGAGTACCCTGATTATTTATTACGCGTGCGCTATTGTGAAAAATCCTGGTTTGCTATAGGTGTGAAGTGGATAGGTTTTAGATAAATGGTTAAATCAGATAAACGCAATTAATATTTTAACTAACAATCAAAGGTAAACGATCATGTATTCCCAAATCGGCTGATATGGGTATCAAAACTTTAATTACAATAAAGTATAGAAAAACGTTTCGACCTTCTTAGGTCATCTTCAGGTTAACAAAGAGAGAGTCTGTGTCACGAATTACGAAGGTAAGCAATCGTCTTTCACTGCCAAGTCCAACAAGTCAACATCTTTTTAGTATTACTCAATCACGTGATCTAAGCTCGCAGCTACAAAAGCAACTATTTGAAGCTATTTCAAATGTTAAGTAAATAATATAGTATATTTTAGTACTTTTAGAAACACTATGTATAATACTGAATATAACTACACCAGTTTAATGTGCTAACAGCTTTTATTTATTACAATTTTAATTTCGTT
This sequence comes from Tachypleus tridentatus, assembly GCF_004210375.1. Classification (NCBI taxonomy): domain Eukaryota; kingdom Metazoa; phylum Arthropoda; class Merostomata; order Xiphosura; family Limulidae; genus Tachypleus; species Tachypleus tridentatus. The sequence continues at coordinate 90,618,340 of NC_134828.1, forward strand.
GGCTTTTCCGATTGCAATAAAATTTTTAATTTTTCTTGTTCCTGGACAGAAAGTGTTATTTTCCAATTGCTTGTGCCTAAAGTAAATGTAAAAGAGCCGTTTTTCTCTTCAAACTTTGCTTTTGTGACCTGGGTAATGAAATGTTCAAGTATGATGGATACGGCTGGGAGGTCATGGGAGACTTCGAAATGGTGGCATTCCTGATGGGTCTCCAAGGAGGCTTTACCAAGTTTCCTTGTTATCATTACCTTTGGGATAGCAGGGACACTGTACAACAGGAAGCACTGGCCACAATGGACCGAGTTCTCTGTGAGGAAGCACAATGTCAAGTGTGAGCCACTAGTGGACATCCAGAAGGTGTTGATTCTACCATTGTACATAAAATTGGATTTTATGAAACAATTTGTCACAGCTCTTTATAAGGAGTCTGCAGCCTTCAAGTATCTACGAGACTTCTTCCCTAAGTTGTCTGAGGAAAAGGTCAAAGCTGGTGTCTTCGTTGAACCACAAATAAAGAAGATCCTGGAGTGCACGGAATTTTCTAATAAGCTCAGTAGAAAGGGAAAAAATGCTTGGGGCAGCTTTGTCGCTTTGTGATTCGGGGCTTTAGGGGCAATCACAAGGCCGAAAATTATGTGGAAGTGGTTGAGGCTCTGGTGAACAATTACGGCAAAATGGGCTGCAGGATGTTCCTGAAAGTCCATATTCTTGATGCTTATCTTGATATATCCAAGGAGAACACGGGAGCATACTCATGGAAGCAAGGCGAGCGCTTCCACCAAGATATACTGAACTTTGAACTCCGCTACCAAGGAGCATATAACAAAAACATGATGAGAGACTACATTTGGGGGATAATACGTTAAAGTGATTTACATTACTGTCGCGAATCTCGAAAAACTACTCACTTATAAACATTTTTGTTCATTTTTGTACAACTTTAGTACAAAAACATGTAAATCTTCATTCATATGTTGTTTTATTCAGATCCTATGTAAATGAAAATGTACAAATTTGCCTGTTTTTACATAGAAAATAGATTAATTTCTAAATTTCATTATCCAGGTAAAAAAACAACAAAGTTTGAAGAGAATAATGGCCATTTTATGTATTTTTACAACACAAGCCAAAAAGAAATCACACATACTATCCAGGAACAAAATTTGTATTACATAGTGTTACAACTCTAACTTAGTTAGCTTTACCAGTTACAATTCTAATTTGTTTGGCTCTACTAATTACATTTCTAGTTGAGTTGGTTTTATTTATTACAATTTTAATTTAGTTACTTCTGCTTATTACAATTATAATTTGTTTGGCTTTACTTATTACAGTTCTGACTCGGCATGGCCAGGTGGGTTAAGGCGTTCGACTCGTAATCTGATGGTTGCGGGTTCGCCCTTTCAGCCGTGAGGGCGTTATAATGTTACAGTCAATCCCACTATTCGTTGGTAAAATAGTAGCCCAAGAGTTGGCGGTAGATGGTGATGACTAGCTGCCTTCCCTCTAGTTTCACACTGCTTAATTAGGGACGGCTAGCGCAGATGGCCCTCGAGTAGCTTTGTGCGAAATTTAAAAAAAAAAAAAACAAACTTGTTACAATTCTAATTTAGTTAACTTTGCTTATTACAATTCTAATTTCTTTGGCTTCAGTTGATTGTATTTCTTGTTATTCACGTACATAACACTTTATGACATGCACGTCTGCAGTAAAAGTTCAACGTGCCTATTGATAAAACCGACATAAAAATAAATGTTTAAAAATGCTGTATTTAGTAAGTAGCTGCCATTAGCAATGGTGTACAATAATGCTTAACTACGAAACGGATTCTTCAACAACTAACGTAATTGTTGGGCGTTCAACAACTGTGGCAAACTCTTTAGTTTTTTTAGTTTAACGTTAAGAAAGTATGAGGCATCTTCTGTTATAACTTTGTAACGAGGCATCTTCTGTAAAAACTTTGTAACCAGGTTTTTATTTTCTTCTTCAGGAAATGACTGAACTCTATTCTGGCAGTTGCTTAAAGTTAATCCATTCCTACTTCTGTATTTAAGCGTCTTTGTAAAGGTGTCGGCGCGAGGGATTTAACGTAAACTCGTAATTACTAGAACCTTCTAAGTGTTGTTTTAATTTTAGTTTGTACACATCTTATTATTTCACGAATTACGTTACTTAAACTAAACAATTGGATCCTTATAAACTAAGACGTAAATCCTGTAGCGCAGGATTAAGTGAGATTAATGAAATACGTTTTGCCTTCGTAAACTATGTAACCAGTTATAACAATATAACATATAAGATTCTCATATAAAAGAAATACTTTCAGATTTAAGATTGACTGCTAATTTCAAAGTTGAGACAAACAACTCATTATTTATTATAAGCTCAATAAGTAACATCTAATATTTCGTATTAGAACTATACATATAATGTAGGAAACAAGCATGGCTATCACAAGAAAGTATAATATATTCATGATGATATAAAATCACGTAGGTCCAAGAAGGCTTAATAAAAATGAAATAGAAACCCAATAACCCGAGCGCTTTCGAAAGGTGGACTTTTCTTCGTCAGGGACAAAGTGCTATGCTGGGATTATAGGGTTTTTGTTTCATTTTAAACAAGAAAGTGTAAAATAGACGTGATTACTCTGTGACAGTTGTGCTGGTTTAAAACAGAAATGGTTACCCTGTTTTCTTATGAAGCATACATGCTTTTGTCCCGAAGAATGTGGTTTTGAATTTGATTCAGAAATATCTGTTGGCTTGCAGTATTTATAAATAAATAAATCTTAAACGTATTCCAGCTGTCGAGCAAAGGCTGGGCATGATGAAAGGCCTGGAATGGATCACAATTGATAAAATAAGATGAAAGCTCGTTTTCGGTGGCATTGTGTTAGCTGCCGTAAACAGTAATCATGTTGTATGCTCTCATACCCCGTGTTAGTATTCTCCAGAGCTACATTCTCAATTAAGTTTTTGATAAATGACATTATCTGAATGACATCTGTGAGAATAGAATTATTACTTTCACAGAATATTGTCTTGCTTTCTGGAAAGTTTCATCCTGGTGCAATATTAAGCGCTCTGTTTATCAAAACTGAGAGTGTGAAACTTTTGTGGAAATGTCAAACAATAAAGAAGAATATGAGCACTGAGTGTTTGTACACTGAGGTTTGTATACTGAGTGTTTGTATAATGGGGTTTGTACATTAGGGGTTGTAAACTGAGTGTTTGTATAATGGGGTTTGTACATTAGGGGTTGTAAACTGAGTGTTTGTACACTGGGGTTTGTAAATTACGAGTTGTACTGAGTGTGTGAACACGGGTTTGTATACTGAGTGTTTGTACACTGGGGTTTGTAAATTACGGGTTGTACTGAGTGTTTGTACGAGGGCTGTTCAAAACATACGCGGACTGACGTCATAAAACAAAATGTACTTTATTTAGAAGTTACAGGTCTGGGACCCCTTCAAAGTACTCTCCTCCACAAGGCACACACTTATCCCAACGGTGTTTCCACTTGTTGAAACAGACCTGGTACGCTTCTTTTGTAATGTCCTCCAGCTCCGTCGCATTTGCCTAATCTCGGGAATCGTCTCAAATCTTCTTTCTTTCAAGGGTCTTTTGAGTTTGGGGAACAAGAAAAAATCGCAAGGAGCAAGGTCAGGTGAGTAGGGAGGTGAGTGGGGAAGAACAGTGATAGAGTGTTTGGCCAAAAACTCAGGAGTTCTGAGGCACAAATTTCGCAGCAACGCGGTGCATCTTCAATTTTTCGGTCAAAATCTCGTAACAAGATCCAACTGATATCCCACACTCTTCAGCAAGCTCCCTGACAGTCAGACGTCGATTTGCCCGCACCAGGGTGTTGATTTTGTCGACGTGTGGGTCGTCAGTTGACGTGGAAGGACGTCCAGGACGCTCATCATCTTCAATGGACTGTCGACCATCCTTAAAACGTTCATGACACTTGAAACATGCCGTACACTTCATAGCAACATCACCGTAAGCCGTGTTAAGCATAGCAAAAGTTTCAGTCGCAGATTTTCCAAGTTTAACACAAAATTTCACAGCAAGTCGTTGCTCCTTCAGGTCATTCATTCTGAAATCCGCCAAGCGAAAAAATCGCACTTCACTTAAAACCGCGTAGCTAATACACAAATGAAGATATCTGAAATCGGGAAATGGCGTCGTAATCAGCTGATCTGTGCAAACCTAGCGACACCAAGCGGATTCCCCTGGAGCCAACTGGAGCCGCGCAATTCGAACAGTCTGCGTATTTTTTGAACAGACTTCGTACACTGGAATTTGTACATTAGGAGTTGTACACTGTTTGAACACGGGTTTGTATACTAAGTGTTTGTACACTGAGGATTGTACACTGCTTCGTCCTTAAAAGGTTGGGTAACGTTAGCGACCTGGATTGAGGCTGTTTTTAATAAAAGCTAAAGACATAACATTTTAAACCATAGCTATTTAATAGTAATAATAATTAACAGTTCAGCGTATAATGTAGAAAATTCATTTTACAAAATTCTCATTTTTAAGGGATAAAAATGAATTCGCGATCAAGAATTAGTTTGAATTTATTGAAAAAATTAAGCGTGTATCTTTAAATCGGACAGGTATTTTGGTGTCTTTTGATGTCGTGTCATTTTTCGCCAAAATACCTGTCAAAAACGTCTTCGCATGTTCCGAGCAGAAACTGAAAGGAAATAATTGGACGTTAGAAATAACGTAGATAATCAATCCGGTAGAATGGTATGTCAAATACGAAGTTAACAGTAGTGTTTGTAAACTAAAGTATTAGAAAACACTGACAAGAAACCTGAAGTTTGGTTAAAGTATGTTGATATGATGGCATAGTAAGAATGATATGATGGCATAGTAAGGATGATATGATGGAATAGTAAGGATGATATGATGGAATAGTAAGGATGATATGATGGCATAGTATTGGCAGTTTTTGCCAATGACCTCAATAACATTAACAGTTGTTTAATATCTGAGCACGAAGTTCAGAGAAGTAGTTGCTTACCTTATTTTGGGTGTTTTAGTGGGTAAATATAAAGATAAATTGGAAACTAAAGTTTATCGAAAATCTTTTTTCTAATCGTTTCGCCATATTAAGTCTCAAAGAACTACTATTACTGTTATATTGGCTAGTGTATATCACCTATCACATAGTATACCCTAACCTTACAATTCATAGCGAAATAAAGCTTGAATTGTAGTCGATGTAGTCAAACGTATGTCAATTCCTTGTGGACCAATCAAAATTACAATCATTCAGTGGCAACGCCAGGATATTTTCGTTGGGGGGGGCTGAGGTAAACTGTGGAGGGGCTTCCCAAAATGTCATCAATATGAAGTATAGATGGTAAATTATGATGATGTAAAAACCAAGGTACATTTCAGAAAGATGTTCTATTTTGAACTGCATTTTCAATGCAGTTTTCATTGGAAACTCGTACTCTGATTAATAATTCATTATTACAAATTAGAAATAATCTGTTTATGAAAATATGCGTATATGTAAAAGAGGAAGCTCACCTAAATTCCACCCAAGGTAATATATAATAATACAGACAATTAAGATGAGCTTAGATTGAACATCTGATATACCATTAAGAGTAAAGCTACAAATCAAAAGAAATATAACATAAAGACATAGTTTACATAACAGAAAAGAATTATCCCATGTGAAGTTAATACACTCTGAGGAAAAGTAAGGTCACTATCAAGCTAACTATCTTTCATCATGTTGTGTTTATAGTCAATATTACTTAAAAACAATGCGCCTATTCTGTTGATTGTCAACAAATTTTGGATGGCTGATACACAATGCAAAATTATCTTACATAGGACACAACACTAGCTAAATGCTTCATAGTTTTGACCTATACACAATACACTTATACATGCATGCTTTGTTTTACTTTTCAATAAAAGATAAATGAAATTAATGGGTAAATATCTGTAAAACCTTTGGTTTATTAAGTGAAATCCCTGATGAGCTGTTGTAACTTGAAGTCAATGTGGTTGTCTAATCTTCGTCAAAGCTCAAGATAGAATGGCATTACACAGAGAGTGGCAATACAGTGCACGAGTTTCAGTGCATTCAGTACGTTGCTATGGGACGCATGACACATACTTCCGTCTTAATGAAGACGTTGAGTTCTGCAGATCTGTGTCTCTTTGATGTTAATTGTTAAGCAACAATGACGATTGTGTTTTCTATATTTTATGAATATATGTAGGTAACAATATTGGGGAGCTGAGTGAGGCTTGGCTCATTTGGAGGGCTCAAGCCCCCCAAACCCCCCACCCCTTGGCGCCGCCACTGCAATCATTTATGAAATGAATTCGTGACGTATTCATAAAATAATCATTTGTAAAAATCAGATTAACAGCTTCTAATATGTAGAAAATTCAGCTCGTTTTGACAACACTACGTTCCAAAAATGGTTTTATGTGATGTCACTTAGCAACAGAAGTAAAACCTAATATTGTTGTTAGTCTATGCACTGATAATATAAAATGAAATGTATATATAACACAACTGAAAGAAATATTTGTTGATTTCTTAATTTAGTCTCTTTGATTAACGAAATTTGTATTTTATTAAAAATGTTGATGATATAGCAGAAAACTGTTCAATTCAGAAACGATTTAGGTTAAAAATTAAATCGATATTTTACTCTCATGATAAAATATATGAACTTGGTTCTGAGATAGGCGATCCTACGTCTATATTTTAGGCTTATTATATCACTTATAATACAGGCCGTTACTCACGACCTTCTTTTACCCGCTCACTAATATAGTAACAGAAAGACAGTGAAAAAAAACACAACAAAAAAAACTGTTCTATCTGGATAAATGAATTTTGGCTTTCATGACGTGATTAACACTTGATTTAACTTAGATTAAATTACTTACTTACCAGTTAGTCCATCCCATGCCTTCTGACACACTGGTCCATTCACTGATGACACTTCTTTTTCTATTCTGGGCTCGGTATGACCAGGTGGATAAGGCACTCGACTCGTAATCTGAGGATCGTGGGTTCAAATCCCCATCGCACCAAAGATGCTCGTTCTTTCTGCCGTGAGGGCATTATAATGTGACGGTAAATCCCTCTATTTGTTGGTAAAAGAGTAGCCCAAGAGTTGGCGGTGGGTAGTGATGACTAGCTGCCTTCCCTCTAGTCTTACACTGCTAAATTAGGGACGGCTAGCACAGATAGCTTTCGTGTAGCTTTGCGCGAAAATCAAAAACAAGCAAACACTTAGGATTTAAAACTGGTAGTACTGGGTCAAGGTGCTATTTTTATGCTTATGTGGATAGGATACCAAAATTGTGTTACAAACAGAAATACATAAACTGTATTATTATTAGTCAAGTGTATAAGAGTAGAAAGAGGTTTTAATTCTGATATTCTTCACAGACCTGATAAAAACTAAAACCAAAGGTGAAGATATTAAGACAGAACCATTTGTTGAAAAAAGTAGAAAATAGGGTTTGGTACGGTTATTGTATCTGATTTATCCTGTCAAATAATGAAGCATTTTAGTAAACAAATATTTTTTTCTGTATATGAACTGATAAATTTGTTTGTTTGGAAACTAAGCACAAAGCTAACCAATAGGGTATCATTGCTCTGCTGATCAGTGGTATCGAACCCGGTGTCTAGCATTGTAACTCGTGTGTCTAGCGTTGTAACTCCGCAGACATGTCTCTGAGATACCGAAAGTTTAGCCAGATTCTTATTACAACTAAAGATAAAACTGAATGTGAGAAAGCTTGTGTTAGACAAACTATAAGAAATTTAAAATAAAAGAAATGATGAAAACAATAATATTACTGTTTAACCAACTGCAGAACATAAAACAAAAACCGCAATTTAATGGGAGAAACTTATTTTAGCAAAATCTATTAGTATTTACGTGAATCTACGGAAATAATGAACCATAAAAATATAAATTTAGAATAATAAAGTTGTTGTTTGTTATCAAGCACAAAAGGCTATTTCACCAAGGGTTTAGAAACCCAGTTTCTAGCAGAGTAAGTCGTGGTCAATATTGCACTCTTGAAAATTACACAGTAAACAAGTGGAGAGTTTTTAGCTACATCATTGCAACTCATAAAACGTCTGTGAGTATTTTTTGTGTTGTTGTTTTTTTTCCAAGTATAACTTTTAGCTCAGAGTTTTGGGTTCAGGACGTCGAACTTTTTCGTTTGATAATTTGACCAAGCCCAATATCTCGTAAATCAATTTACTCTCATTCTGCCTAAAGGAATTTTAATTTGAAAGTAGGTTCGTAAAGGTCCTGATGAGTAATAAAAATTGAATCGCGTAAAATCGCGCCCCGCGCTTGTTTTAAAACGTAACTAATAAAAAGGAAAAAGAAAGTCTCGTACATTAATTCTGTCTAAAAGAATTTCAAGTGCTGCGGCTGTTGAGGATTTCCTCTTGTTTTTCTCTTTATTATGTGCGGTAAGTTTTTTTAGTGTTTTATTGTATTTTTGAAACCTCATTTCTAGAATCGTGTACGATGAATCATTGTTTACTGGAAATATAAATTTAAATTCTGAGCATTTACATAAGCTCCAGTTGAATTTGTATATGTTACATAGGTAGTTATGTTTTTCCAATTGAGATTGAATCAAAGACTTTGTCTTGTTCGCCACTTACTTGTCTGTTGAGTTTGTTAAAGGAAGGATTAAAAAGGGAAAACTTCGAACAAATTCATGACAAAGGAAGTAAGGATTCGAGTTATTGTGCAATCTATTCCTGCCAACACTAATCAAGATACACGAGGAACTTAACACAAAATATATCAACCCTGTCCAAGAAACAAGATAGACTTACACAAGATATATTGTTTCTTTAGTAAAACTAAAGACTAGAGAATTTGAGGTTAAGACTGATAGACGGTGTATCCCCACCGCAATGTGGATCCTACTCTTCAGTCGCCTCCAAAACCTAGGATTCATTTTATAATTCCACGTTGTAGCTTGTACAATAGGATATTTTTAAAATATGCAGCGTATTTTATTCAGTTTTAATGTGTTTCGTTTATGGCTTAAAAATTTATAGTTATAATACACAGTAATACATATATATATAACACATACCGTATTATTTTTCCTTGAGAAATTTTTTTTTTTGCCATAAGTAGAGTGAAAATTATATGAATAACGTTTATAAATATATAAACCTAGAAATCACTTAGTTGTATTAATATATATTGATGATTTAAAGATAGCAAACTTTTTTCAGCTTAAAATATTTTTCCAGTTGAGGAGTATTTCAACAATTTGAGCATAAATTTGGTAAACAAAAGAGGAATTCAAAGAGCAGCAAGGATATACTGAAGGCAAAGGCAGTCGCATCCATTTTTGGTTTTGGAACGGGAAGTGGAGATCAGTCCAAAGATTTTCATTCAGGATCTGATGTTAGTAAGCACGTGCTATCACTTCTTCTTTCGAATAAATTGATTTAACATGATGAAATGTCAAATGAAACTAATATGAATGTTAATGACAATTTTGCAGCACATATTGTTACAGAAAAGCGAAGTGACTGTCAACGGCGAAATGTAATCAACCACTACTGGAGGAACACTTTCGTAAAACCTTCCAGTGGCTTTGATGTTGGTATCCAAACTGATGACAATGTATCAGTTGAAGACCTTAACAAGCTATTACAGTTGGGTGTCTAAACCACCCCAAAGATTTTATATTTTTCATGTTTTCTTCTAAAAGTCTTTGCTACAAAATTATGTATGGAGTAAACGTGAATGGCTAGGTTTGAGTAATGTTAGGCAAGTTTGTAATGTTCTTGATGTCAATGTTTCGCAAAGACTTCAGTTGCAACACGCTCTGCAATTACAACTGTAAAAGGCTGACTACTATTAAAATATGGCAGAAAGTTTATGTTGGATTACAGAGCACGAGAGAAGTCTTTTTGATGCTGTATTTAGTGACGAGAGCCTGATAAACGTTTATTGAGAAAACTTCTGTATTGGTTTTTAGCTTGAGAAGATTATTCTTTCAACAGCAGTTAAATGGAAGGTTATCGTGAAGAGGTTTGTTATGCGTTGTTCTTTGAAGAAGAGAGATTCAGTCTTTCATTGTTTGTTTGTTTTTGAATTTCGCACAAAGCTACTTGAGGGCTATGTGTGCTAGCCGTCCCTAATTTTGCAGTGTAAGATTAGAGGGAAGGCAGCTAGTCATCACCACCCACCGCCAACTCTTGGGCTACTCTTTTACCAACAAATAGTGGGATTCACCGTCACATAACGCCCCCACGGCTGAAAAGGCGAGCATCTTTGGTGCGACGGGGATTCGAACTCGCGATCCTCAGATTACGAGTTGAACGCCTTAGCCCACCTGGCCATGCCGGGCCGAATTCCAGGGAGCAGATTACCATCTTCAAGCTCACTACTTGTCAGGTGAGTCCCTAATTTAGCAGTGTAAGGCTATAGGGAAACCAGCTAGTCATCACCACCCACCGCCAACTCTTGGTCTACTTTTTTACCAACGAATAGTTGGATTGATCGTAACATTATAACGCCCCCACGGCTGAAAGGGGAGCATGTTTAGTGCGACCGGGATTCGAACCCGAGACCCTCAGATTACGAGTCGAACGCTTTAACCCACCTGGTCATGCCGGGCCACGAAATCAATCAAACAAACAAACAAGGTTTATTAGTTTTTTTCTTCTTTAAAAGTCTAGTACTGAAGATATAAGAGCTTTCTCTGTAATGATGTTCTTTTATTTATTTTAGAATGCCAAACTGACTGAGAGCTATATATGAGTGCTTTCAAACGTTTCTATCAGTTGTTATTTTCAGAGTTTTGTTACTTTGTGACTCTGTCTAAAGAATACTATAGAACTGATGAATGTGCTGTTGAGTCTTATGGTTCATAGGTTTTCTCCATTCCAAACTTGATTTTGTTATTACTTGCCAAGCATGGACGTTTTCATATTTTCGAAAGCGATGAAAACAAACGTATCTTGTTTTTCTCAGATACAAATGTCTCTGTGGAGTTTATTTATTATTCCGAAGTTTGAGAATTTTCTTTATAACAGAAATATTTACATTTACTAAGCCTAATTAGCGCATTTTCCTTGTTGACTTGAGTGTTAAAAGCCACAATAAATAACCAGACATTTTTTATTATATTTCATTATTATCTGTTTTGAAGAAATTTAAAAACTTTAAGTTTACTGAATTTGAGGAATACATTTAAGTATGCGATCTCCTCAACGAGTTATAAAACTGCTTTCGCTATTATCTATTTTTTGTATTATATTGGAAGTCGTATAGTTAGCAACACGATCAAAAATAGCCAGATTTTTAGTTTAGACTTTTAAACTTTTCATTACCTAACAAACCTGTATATGTTATATAAACTTTGAAATTTTACGTCTGTGTTTGTCTCGGTATTCCATAGATGTTTCTTGTATTAAGTTACAGTATAGATGTATATCACTTGAGCTTACGGTCTTCTTCAGTTGATGTTTCTTGTATTAGTTTACAGTATATTACTATCTACTGCATACTATTCTATATTCATGCTATTTATTATCAATACACGTGGAATAATTACTGAGTGAATGCTCGAGCAGAAACAGAAAAGGTAGCATATGTTCGGACAAACATGTATCAGTTGTTATACTGGTTTGTAAAAGTTATTTTGAGCATTTGTTTGTAAAAGCAAATAAAAGTGTATGCTTTGGGGTATATATTGTTCCGAGACAGATAAATGTTGAATTACACATCTTTCTAAAGACAGTTTATCTGTATTTATTGCAGAGTCATGCCTCGTTACTTATTACCAGAAGTTATAGGGAGTTCGACTGCCCAGAAATGGTATGAAGAAAAACAGCAGTGTGCCCAAACTATCCAGAATATTGAAACGTCAGCGGAATATAAGAAATGTTGCTCCATAAAAGTGTACTGGTAGACGAAAAAAAAAATTACTGCCCGAGATGAATGTGTTTTGATCAGGTTAACATGTCCAGGTCGAAATAATTATTGCAACAACTTACGACAAGAATGACATAAATACATTCATTCCAGGGTATCCTGAAGGACATTTAAAAGAATACTGACCAAACAAGGTTATTTTACAAAAAGGATTGCTTGCAAACCAATATCAACCAGAATTCATTGCTGTCACTCTGATAGTTGGGTAAGACAACTTGCCAACTTATTATTAGAACATTAGCAAAATTTCTTCTTTTAATATATTGTTTCTGGCTTTTTAAAGGTGGTGATAGAAGTTGTGTTCATCGTTTGCCTTGAGAATTGATGAGGAAACACTGTCTTTTCCAGAGGGAACATATAGGAGGTGGTGCAGTACATCTTTGGGCAGCTATTCATCATGGTGGATAATTACTATTAATATCCTCCAAGGAAACGTCAATGGGGAATCATATGCTAAGGCAAAGTCTGGTATAACTTTGTATTTTAGGACGACAATGACTTATTATTATCTTGACCAGAAAACATCATATGATTGTCATGGCCAGCAAAGTCTTCAGACTGTGATTCCATTGAGAACTGTTGGTCAGAAATGAGCCTGAAAATAGCTAATCACTGCCCTAAACCAGCTACTGTAGCTCAGGTACAACAACTTTTAGTGACAGGATTGGATGAAATTACAGTGGATTACTTGAATAACTTGCGAAATTTATTAGAGTACGAGAACAAACCAAGTAATGAATTGTTAAAAAACTGGTATAAGTCTAAAAACGATTTTTATAATAATTTGATGTTATGTTTTGTCATTATATTTGTACTAGTAAGGTTTTGTTGTGGTAAATGAAATGTTGAATTACACATGTTTTTATAAATGTCTGATAAAAGTGTTTGCTGTTCTAAGAAATCATCCATTATGTTCACAAAACTTGTAATTACACAAATCATATATGCAGACGTTTAACCTAAAACACATTTCTCAGTTGACAACGTTAAGTGTATTTGTATTTCATTTCAATAATATTTTTCTTGTCAGTTATAAAATGTGCAAACATTTTAGCCAGGGTTGCACATTTAGTAAATTACAATTAAATACTTTTGTTTCGTTCTTCAAAATCTAAATATTTCAAAGTTATTTGACGCTTATATACTGCATTTATGGATACTATAGCAAAGCTTTTTTCTTTTTTCCTATTCCTCTAGTCGTTTACACATGCGATGTGGTGTTTATATGGCAAGTAAGAAAGAAGGTTCTCTATTATTCATTACTGTGTCATCAGTTTATTTTCTGTAATAAGTTTCATTACAGATTATTAATTTAAACAGGAACACGTAAATATTTTCTTCTGTCTGTTGACTAATGTAATAGTTGCCACAGACAGAATTCGCTGCTACAGTCTAGTAAATAAACAAAGACTGCCAATGAGGTAGTTAAGTACAAATGTTTTCTGTTCCAAGTGTATTTTCTAGTGTTTTTTTTCTGTAGAAGATTGGCTTTCCTGCTCAACACATACAACTCAAAAGAGCCTATATGTAACATTGGTAACAACCTCAGGGATATTAAACATAGTCATAGAATTAACAATAACAATAATGTAGCAACTGTTGTCCGAATACTAAGATTCACATCCAATTATATATCTACACTAACATTCACAACTATGTCAAACGCATAGTAACTTTATCATGTACCAGCCTGACGTTGAGATTTATAAACTATTTCTAATGTCGACTAACAAATACCAGTCTTGCTAAAATTTAAATCATGACTAAATGATAAAAATAAATAAGTGTGTTTTTATGATACTTCGAATGTTCAGGACTAACTATATCCTATTTAATTTTGAGAATTTTTTGTTTTTAGTTCAAAGCAGTGTGTTCTCATAAATTTGTACAGCGTTCATCACACGTAAAATAAATTTTAGTAATATTTTTTCTATACATCCGTAAATAAATATGAAAGGAAGTCATTTCATTTTCTCGCATAAAATATTTGGATTGCATGTACGGTCTTCATGAAATGTCACCATGTGTTACTGTAAAAAAATGAAAGTTGCACTGTCAGTTGTTCTCCAGCTGCGAGGGAAATTGTCTCTAGAGTCTGGTGAGCACAATTCTCTGAGGCTTCAACTGCTTGCAAAAGGCTTGAAAATTAATCAATTTTTTCCTTTGTATCAGCAGTGTGATGAAGCTAACCCTTAAAGGCGGTATATATGCAGAATCATTGTAAAATTATATTGCTTTAATGTTTGCTTTCGCAAAATGAAAAGCAAATAAGGAATATGTTAGGTTGTAGAAACGATTTAATACAAGACTAAAAGGCTAAGAAATATTTATAGATGTTTCAGATCCGTGAATGCAAAGTTTTTATCACAATGATTTGAAAAACAGAAATGCTAAGTCTTGTTGAAACAACATGTTTATAAAAGTTAAGAATGGAAATTATTATTGGGCAAAAAGTATTAATTTATAATAACATCGTCTGTTATTATTTTTCTAATTACATCCTGATGTTTTTGTTTCTTACCTTTAATGACCACCAAACTGCAGTCTTTGCCTAAATGTTTACATATTTTGTAACAAATTAGACCATTATTATCAAGATGGAATTAATACACTTAGCTCTGTCATACTGAGAAATGTGTTTTATTAGACATCTACGTAAGTTCAAATGATATTAGAATAGAAAAAAAAATTATCAGGAACCTGTCTCAAATTATGTAATTCAGCACTTCACTTACCACTTCAAAATCTTACTAAAACATATCTAGTGACAAAATGTAATATCAAATTATTATAAATATCGTATTTACCCTTATACCACTTCATATTAACCATTCAGTATTTGGCTGGTCCTCCACAAGGCGACATGGTACACTGTCGATAAGGTTATTGATGTAATCTACTGTATTCATCTCAAATTTTCATTAGCCGACGCTGCAACACAATGTGATGAAAAGCTACCCAAAGCATATACAACACCACCTCCTGTGGTTTTTTTTTTCTGTGAGAAAGACAGTCTTTCCTCAACTGTTCTTCAGGTAAACATTGAACATAGATCTTACAATCAGCTTTAACAAGCCAGAACCAGAAGTAATCTGAAAAGATAGGATGTTCCCAATGCCTTAATTATAAGTTGGCATGCTATCTTCTTCAAGTAATATGGTGATGAATTCTGGTTTATATTAGTTTACAGATAGTCCTTCTTGTAAAATAACCTTGTTTGGTAAGTCGCTTATTTACTCTCTCTATAGATGCTCTGGAGTGAATGTGTTTATGCCGTTCTTATCGTAAGGTTTTGCAAGACTTCTTTCGACATTGACATGTTAATTTGGTCGAAACACGGTGATTTCTGGTAGTAGCTTTTCAGCGTCTGCCAGTACACTTGCGTGGAATGACATTTCCTACAATCCGCTGACGTATTAGTATTCTAAATCTAGTACCTTTGGGTACACTACTGTTGTTGAAATGTCTGTTTGTTTGAAACGATTTCTGGAAATTCGGCAAGTTGATGGAAACATTGGAGGAAACATCCGCTGAAGTAGAGCATAACACAAGTGATAGAGTAACATGTAAATTAGTGGACGAAACATCCACTTAAGTAGAGCATAACACAAGTGATAGAGTAACATGTAAATTAGTGGACGAAACATCTACTGAAGTAGAGCATAACACAAGTGGTAGATTAACATGTAAATTAGTGGACGAAACATCCACTTAAGTGGAGCATAATACAAGTGATTGAGTAACATGTAAATTAGTGGACGAAACATCTACTGAAGTAGAGCATAACACAAGTGGTAGAGTAACATGTAAATTAGTGGACGAAACATCCATTGAAGTAGAGCATAACACAAGTGATTAAGTAACATGTAAATTAGTGGACGAAACATCTACTGAAGTAGAGCATAATACAAGTGACTGAGTAACATGTAAATTAGTAGTCGAAACATCTACTGAAGTAGAGCATAACACAAGTGGTAGAGTAACATGTAAATTAGTGGACGAAACATCCACTTAAGTAGAGCATAATACAAGTGATTGAGTAACATGTAAATTAGTGGACGAAACATCCATTGAAGTAGAGCATAACACAAGTGATTGAGTAACATGTAAATTAGTGGACGAAACATCTACTGAAGTAGAGCATAATACAAGTGATTGAGTAACATGTAAATTAGTGGACGAAACATCTACTGAAGTAGAGCATAATACAAGTGATTGAGTAACATGTAAATTAGTGGTCGAAACATCTACTGAAGTAGATCATAACACAAGTGGTAGAGTAACATGTAAATTAGTGGACGAAACATCTACTGAAGTAGAGCATAACACAAGTTATAGATACATATATTGTGTTTTGAGCAACAAATGTTCAGGATAACAACTCGTACACGTTTGTGCGATAATTCTCTACCTCCTCTGTTAATACTGGGGTATTAACTCAATAACTACTCCATGCATTTAGACAACACATCAGTAAAGATAGCTATGTAAACATTTTGGCTAAGGCTGTATATCCGTAGGCTGTTATTGGTAACTAATATCTTGTGAACAGCTTAGTCTGTTGAAGACTGTACCGTTACTCATAGTTTTCTATGTTTCTGATCTGAGAAAGGATAGTGTACTTATGAGTATAGTAACTTATGTGCAGCTAGAATGGTTCAAACTTTAAATGAAGAACGAAAACACTTTAATAATTCGTCATTATTCATGAGTGTTCTATGCTAACGGTATCTGTTTTTCACATTTGATTTCGTACGTTATTTTATGCGCTGGAAAACGTGATTTGATTCCACTGTATTCTCAAGACTTGCACTTAAATTACAGAACAATGTTATTGTTTTCTTGTGGTTTCTAAACAAAAACATATGGGAGGTTAGCGTTATTTCACGGCTAACTTTGCTTCATCGAAGAAAGTTGAGCTGTCTTACCTTTGTATCAGGTTTCATATTTTAATCAAAACAAGTTGTTATATTCAATGCTGACTTGTTTTTGTTGTCAATGACCACTAATCTGAAATAAACTTCACTTCAAGGACATATTTGCATTAATTTCTTATTATCTAATGTGTACTAGATTATAATATTATAATTACTAGTAATTATAATATTTTTGTTTTGTTTTACAGTTGGTGCCAGGTTTTTTTTATTATCTTTATCACGAAATACAAAGATGAATTAACTTCTTGAAACACGAAAGATAAGAATGAAAAATATTATATTAGATCATCCCTTTATCTACTGTATGTACCTAAAGATAATTTTTCTGTCGAACGGTGTGACTCCATTATGATGACGAGACTATAGAGTTTCAACAAAGTACAAACCAGTGAATTCTAAGTGCGTCATTAGGAGATTATAATTTACCATTTAAGAAAAATGTTAGTCTGGAATGTATAAGCACTGTCGCCCATTGGTATTTACCATAATGAGAAAGGATAAGATTACAGTAGTGGTCTATGATATTTGACTGTCGTACAGATCCTTGTAATTATAAAAGAAAGTATGTATATATACTATTCGTTTCTACACAAAATCTACTGACACTTTGAATTATTTTCAGTAGACTGGAAACTCATGACAGCTTTTTCTTATGCTGTAAAGGTACATTTGATCTAAAATCCTAGAAAGAAATGGCATTAGAAACGTAACAACACGCTCGATAAACTTTGTATTACATAAACGTAATGGCCCGGCATGGCCAGGTGGGTTAAGGCGGTCGACTCGTAATCCGAGGGTTGCGGGTTCGAATACCCATTACACGAAACATGCTCGCCTTTTCAGCCGTGGAGGGAGTTATAATGTGATAGTCAATCCCACTATTCGTTAGTAAAAGAGTAGCCCAAGAGTTGGCGGCAGTCGATAATGACCAGCTGCCTTCCCTCTAGTCTTACACTGTAAAATTATGGACGGCTAGCGCAGATAGCGCTCGAGTAGCTTTACGCGAAACTGAAAAAACAACACAAAATATAAACGTAAAGGGAGTTCAGAGACGATAGCACTTGTAGTCTTCAAAGATAAGTAGACGAAAATGTTTGGAAAGACAGTTTTCTACCTAGGGTTGCAGTAATACGTCCAGAAAGATATTGCCGTGATTCTACGTACAACACTAGGCCATATTATAAATGTTCCCATAGAGTTTTCAAGTGACATAATATCACTGTTTTTATGCTTCTGAAGTCATGTAAACACTCACAGTACAGTAAATCGTCATATCTGTTTTATATCAAGAGAAATAAGCTGACAAAAACAGATGGAATTTGTGTTATTTCTTACGTAGAAGGATATGTAATTGGAAAAAGACAATCTGTCTGTTTGTTTTTGAATTTCGCGCAAAGCTTCACGAGGGCTATCTGCGCTAGCCGTCCCTAATTTAGCAGTGTAAGGCTATAGGGAAAGCAGCTAGTCATCACCACCCACTGCCAACTCTTGGGCTACTCTTTTACCAACGAATAGTTGGATTGATCGTAACATTATAACGCCCCTATGGCTGAAAAGGCGAGCATGTTTAGTGCGACCGGGATTCGAACCCGAGACCCTCAGATTACTTTAGGTGTCATACACAAGATGACCAGAATAATTGATAATTAGTCTAGCATTAAGGTGATGAGTACTTCTGGTCTTGATGAACTTGGAAACTGTGTGTGCTACACTGTTGGTTGTCATTACTGTAACTCTGTGTTTGAAAAATAATGGTTTTATGAAATAACACAGTGTATAATATTCCACTTTTATTTTTCATCATCACGTATATTATGTGCAGTGTCCTTCTTTTAACTCTATGTAACTGTGAGTTTCTTGTATCGCCCTCTGAATACTGCAATAAAAGTTACCTCTTATGATTACTGAGATCCAGTGCTATTCTTTTTCAGGTAAGAACACCAGTTACTTCCTTTAATATGTTGATAACAATGTATAAGTATCAAGACACTTTGCAGTTTGTTACCATTTGTGTGATACAGTTTTTTTTTTTAGACTGTGGTTATGAATTTGAATGACCTTCTTAATCAATTTATAAGAAATAATTGGTTCTGTATTTTGCTAGTTTAACATTTAAGCACGAACCTAAACTTCTAGCCTATCATAGGAAAGATATGTCCATAATGCTCCTACCACCATCACACCATCTTGTTATGAGGACGAACTTTAGTCTGGCGACCAGAAGTTTCTTCCCGTCAAGTCTTTCTTAGACGTCAATGATCCAAGAGCTCCAATGACAATGGATGTGAATCTCAGGTTCCTGGTTAATCATCTAATCCGTTCTCAGAGCAAAATTAATGGAACACAACAGCAGACATACCTTTTCAATATTTCCAATGTATTTCTGAAGAATGAAAACCTTTGTTTATTTCCTTCAATGGCTCAATAGCGTCTTTTTTTTTTTTTTTAACTGGAAGAGTCATGAAAGGTTTAGGAAACAACCAAAGAATTAAAACATCTAATATCAAGAAGAATCGTTTAAATGTCTACAGTACAGAAAAAAATTTAAGGTCTGTGTGTTTTCTTATAGCAAAGCCACATCGGGCTATCTGCTTAGTTCACCGAGGGGAACCGAACCCCTGATTTTAGCGTTGTAGACCTGTAGACTTACAGCTGAACCAACAGGGGACATAAAATTTAGGATTACGTCATTTGGATTATGGATTATGGAGAATTAAAAGATCAGTCCAACTGTCCAGTGGAAAAATTAAAGGAAAAGTAGTCCAAATAAACTGAAAGATGTACTGTAGATAGTGAGAAGCATTGTCTAATCCACCATTTATACAGCAGTATTTATTAAAATACACAAAGACATTATCATTGTCAAGCTCTGAACGGCTGGTATGGGTATTAACACTTTTTATTAATAAACAGAGAACAATGTTTCGACCTTCGTAGGTCATCTTCAGGCTACATTTTTAGGATACATTTCAAGTGGGTTTCTCGTCATCAAGAATTGTCAAGCTCTGTCTACCAAATCATCACAGGTCTAGGTGTTCCGTGCTTTGAAGTAATACTTATTATTGTCTGACCAATGAGGAAATCATAGGGCCGTAGCCAAGTTTCAACAGTCTCAGAGAAAGGCTGGAGATGAAGGAGGTCATTAAGAGGTCATGCAGCATATATATAAAATCGTTGTTTTCTTTATTGGATATGCTGGAAGTAAGTTTTGTGTGAGAGACAGGTTTAATTAGTTTTACTAATACGATTATACAATATGTTAATTCTGTTATTGTTTTAACTGTAATACATGCCAGATTTAACTGTTGATAGATTGTCTAATTTTAACTAATTAATAGATTACACAAAAGGCAACTAATGAAGCATCAACTCCTAACTGTTAGTTATTTTCTTACTGAATAGTGGGATTCAATCATAACTCTTATATTGTACCCATGGCCTTAAAATGTAAAGTGCATTTTTCACGAACTGTGTGAGCTGTTAGGTTCCATGTCACACATTCTAACCACTGTGACATGCCTGGCACTTAACTATATTTTAATATAATCTTTCACTATCACGACTGGATAGGTTGCCATTTTATTTATGGTTTATGTTAAAACTTGGTTTGATCCAGCTTTGATTTGTCTCGTGATTTTTATTGGGTGTATTTATTCTACTCAGTTGGATTATATATATATTGAAAATAAGCTGTGTTTGTTTTTTGAATTTCCCGCAAAGCTACATGAGAGCTATCTGCGCTAGCCGTCCCTAATTTAGCAGTGTAAGACTGGAGGAAAGGCAGCTAGTCATCACCACCCACCGCCAACTCTTGGGCTACTCTTTTACCAACGAATAGTGGGGTTGATCGTTACATTATAACGCCTCCTCACCTGAAAGGGCGAACATATTTGGTGTGACGGGGATTTGAACATGCGACACTCAGATTACGAGTCCAGTGCTTTAACCAATCTGGCCATGACGGGTCGAAAATGAGCTTATGCGTTATGTATAGTTTATTTCTTGGTAATTAAAGCATGGTTTTCCTCCATGTATGTTTTATGTTTTATGTTTTTTGAGCACTTCACTTAATTATACAGGGTATGTAATGAGCTGTGTTTTATGCATTTATTGTATATTACTGCTTATTTTATTGGTATATCTCTAAAGAATAATAATTCTTTAAAAGTATATCATTATATCTCTCGTTTTACTATAGTTCATCCACAGTGTTGTCGTGTAATGAATCATCTGTCGTCAAAAGTAATCACACTGAAGAGCAACAATCACATTTTATTAAGTTACTATTGTGTTGTGGTAAGAAAGTACTTGACACATAACTACAGTCATGTAAAAAAGTTAGGGAACCCTATGAAAGCCTGTGTATTTTAGTAACATTTTTTGGTATATAGATATTTAATCTCAATTTCAACAATACTGAGAGATTATAGAAATATAACTAAACAATTTCGTTATTTGACTTCTGATTCATGATTCATTACATGCAAATTATGCTTCTAATACAAGGATTACTGAAACGTAAAGATACAAAAATGTGAGCCAGTTAGACTTTTAGTATGTACTATTGTATAGAATACCGTTAACGTTGGAACACATTGATGGGATTATTTGTGTTAAACCAATGCTTACAAAAAAAAAACAAGTTAAACAAACATTTCGTGGAACAAAACCTTAACAGTCGAGTCTGATAGATTTCTGTTAGCTTAATTCTACAGACTTCTTAGATTGATATTAATATCATTGTACATTTTTTTTCATAAGAAAAAAGAATCAAACCAGAAAACCAAAAATAAGTTTGTTGTGTTTCTTGAAAAATATACAATGACGTAAGAAAATCATTATTGGTATAAATACTACATAATTATAAAAGTATATCATATTCTACAAAGAAACTGAAACCTCTGTTTCATTTAAATTTTTATACTAAATATCCTATAGTTTGAGCTTATCGTTGGTTTTACACGAGGTTTTTCTTCTAAAAAAAATTCAGTGCAGGGAAACTTAACTAGCCTGTTACTGTAAAGTTGTATCTGCGACACCTCGGGTCCTCTAGAGTGTTTTACACTTTGGATAATATTGGGAAGATAGACACGAATTACTTTCAACTTATTACCTATAGCTTTTCTCTCTCTCAAGACTCAAAACGCGCTTTGTTACGCGATAATTAGTATTTGAAACTGACTCACAGAGGGAGCTGTTCTTGCGAATTTGCACGAGGAAACTGATCACTATTGCCCCCATTGTACGGATGATGGTACTATTAAATAGTATCAGATTTAATTCCTTCGATGTCAGTATTATTCTGCATAAAATATATTTGTTTTAAAAATATTAATTTTCTTATTTTTTATATTTTTACATATTTAACCAAGATAGTTTGAATTATGGACCTGAAACAGGAATGAAACAAGCACAAAAAAAATATTGTATGGCGTCTTTACAACAATATCTTTCCAGGTTTTATATCGTATAGTATGTCTGTCACAATAACTTTTCATGTTCTATATTAAATATCTATATTATGTGACATCTCTGCTACAATATAATTTTAGGTTATATATTTTATGACATTTGACATTTTCCTTACAATATCTTTTTAGGCCCTATATTCTGTCATTTTTGTTACAATATCTTTTTAGGTCCTATATTCAATGACATATTTATTACAATATATTCTCAGGTACAAAAGATGCTAAACGGAATATTTTACTTTACTTCAGACTACAAAACATATTTTTGGACCATCTTTTGAAGAAAGGTCAATTTATTATGAATTTGAAGGCAGATGTTTGGATATAGTTTTTCTTCAGGTGTGAAAGAGTATTATGTTTTTACTACAAACGTATCAATATCGCTTAAATATATAGATCTTCTTGAGTTGTTAACAAACTAGATTATTATTTTCACAAAATATACATCAAGACTAAAACTAAGGTAAACAAAACAGGTGCCAAATATAGGAAAAACCCAGCATGGCCAGGTGGTTAAAGCACTCGACTCGTAATCTGAGAGTTGCAGATTCAAATTCCTGTCACACCAAATATGCTCGCCTTTTCAGCTGAGGAGGCGTTATAATGTGACGATCAACTCTACTATTCGTTGGTGAAAGAGTAGCCCAAAAGATGGCGGTGGATGGTGATGAGTACTTGCCTTCCCTCTAATCATACACTGTTAAATTAGGGATGGCTAGCGCAGATAGCCCTCGTGTAGCTTTGCGCGAAATTCAAAAAACAAACAAACAATATAGGAAAGCAAAACTTTTATATTTTAAAAATAGGCTTGTAGTACTCAAATTGCCTATTAATAGGTTATAAAATAAATATAGCTTTATTCAGTTATATTCACGTGTTAATTTTAGCATCTTTCCGCAGAAAGCTTGTGCTTAGATAGACGTTATATGTAAGTAAGAAGTTCAGAACTATGGATTATGTTTAAACTTGTAGATGGTTACTTGTGGTCAAGTGTGTGATCAGTACGTTAGGCAAGTAATTAAACTTTTCTATTAAATCTATAATAATACTACGTAAGCACGAAAACAGTTTTTTTCTGAGCAAAGCCACATTGCGCTATTTGCTATGGTCATTGAGAGGAATTGAATCCTGTATTGTTGTTTAATAAATTCGTAAAATTAACACCTTCTGATCGGAGAGAAAATAAACTCTTGTTTGATTTCCCTCGAATAATGTCCAGTAAAATATTTCATTTTATAAAGTTCTGGTCGATATTTAAATAGAATTTCAAGTCAAGCTGGTTGTAGTAATTGAGGAGTCAACTTCTTCGTAATTGTATTCCTGAGTTTCTCTTTGAAACTCAAAGATTTTTTTTTTTTATTTCGCGCAAAACAACTCGAGGGTTAGCTGTCCCTAATTTAGGAGTGTAAGACTAGAGAGAAGGCAGATAGTCATAACCACCCACCGCCATCTCTTGAGCTACTCTTTCACTAACGAATAGTGGATTGACCATAACATTATAATTCCCCAGAAAGGGCGAGCATGTTTAATGCGACGGGGATTCGAACCCGTGGCCCTCAGATTACGAGTCGAATGCCTTAACCACCTGGTCATGCCGGACCTCATCTCTATTGAATATTATTACCATTGATGTCTATGTGCTAAAATACGATTTCTCCCAGTTGAATGAAGTACAAAATATTATTTTAGCAGACAGACACCAATGGTGAGAATAATCGTGAATCTAATGAAATAATCAAATGTAAGAAAAATAACTTTAAAGAGAGAAACTTTGTCAACAGATGGCGTGAAAATTTTAATCTCAAACAAATGTGAATTTGGTGATGTGACGTGAGATATGTTATAAAGGTCTTAACTCAGACATAACAGACAGATAATGTTTGGAACATCTGACTGCCTTTTGCATTAGAAAAGCTGACTGTCAAAATAGCCAAAGGATATATTTAGAGGTGAAATATGGTATAGAGGAATGGTATGAGGTGTATTTATTCGAGAACAAGCAACACATTCAAGCAAAAATTGAACCTCCGAAATACTAAGAGGAATATATATGTTTTTGTCTTGATATATCAGCTACTTTGTATGTTTTTTGTATTGATATATCATTTACTTTGGGGAAGAGTATACATTTTTATTTGTTGCCAAAATACTTTCGCAGTGTTGTAAGGGAAATTATCTCATTTACATTCAAAGATACTGAAAGAAGGACCAAGACCATTTCCTTATTCATTTCAGACAAATAGTTGCTTGGAATAAGTGAACTCAGGTACAGACAGTATAATATCTGATACTGAGATTACGAGAATAATCCAAAAGTTAAGACTGTAGCACATTTGAACAAGGATCAACTCAGTAATTGAGGCAAAATCATTAGTGCATTACTTATGAAGGACCGAGTAGTTTACGGGAAAACTCAAAATTTAGAGCCAATCACAACTTTTCCATTCACGCAAACCATTTGTAACGTTGACAGGAAGTACGTAATTCAATTTTGAATCAACACATTGTGAGGAAGCCCTTAGGGACAAGTTCATTAAGGAGCTTTGAAGCAATTTCATGAGCGTCGCTTGTGGGGATGTAGAGTACAGTTCGTCCATGGCTAAAACTGATTTTTTGGCGATGAAATTTCATACAGTTCTATCACACAAGTTGCCAAGACATAAAGTAATAGTAATGACTGTTGTTTTCAAATCACCATAAAAATGCGCTACGGATTTAGTAATATTTGATCACTTGCTCCACTGTCATAATTACCACCAGTTGCTGTGATGTAGCCTTCATGTTTCATGTTTTTGGAATTTTGCACAAAGCTACTCGAGGGCTATCTGTGCTAGCCGTCCCTAATTTAGCAGTGTAAGACTAGAGGGAAGGCAGCTAGTCATCACCACCCACCGCCAACTTTTAGGCTACTCTTTTGCCAACGAATAGTGGGATTGACCGTCACATTATAACGCCCCCACGGCTGGGAGGGCGAGCTTGTTTGGCGCGACTCGGGCGCAAACCCGCGACCCTCAGATTACGAAGCGCACGCCTTAACGCGCTAGGCCATGCCAGGCCCCGTGATGTAGCCACTCTGGTCACTTGAGAGTACTTAGATCTTCCTTGGCAAAGTTACTATTGTAAAGCGATCATTACATCACAAGAAGGCATTCTGCATAAAGCAGGTGAAGCTTCTTATAGGTAAAGGTGCAATAAGGGCACTGTGCAATATAATATCTATCTGACCGGTGGAAAGAAAAAATGAGGTAAATAACTCTTTGGTAAATTCAATGAATCTTATAAAATAGAACTAGATGTAAAACTGTAGCTTGAGAGATCTGTTTCGATATCAACCAAAACGTTCAATCTCCAGTTGGAATAGTTATAAGAACATGAAATTAAAAAAAGAGTCAAACGTTATATTCTAAGCTGTAGAGTTATTTTGATGTTGTATTTATGTGGTTAATTTCTTGAGGTTCACTAGGCTTTCGCAAATTGGATGATTAATATCATTGCATGTTAGACAGCGTGATTTCTCCAGACACTTATAACTGAGACTGTTGATGTTGTTACATGTAAGACTGCTTGATTCTACCATATCTTTATAACTGGAATACAAGTAAATAGACTGTTTCATCGATTAACAGTTTGTTCTAAATGTCTAAATGTAGTTAGACAAATTTCTAATTATTTCTTCTTTAGAGAAAAACAAACAAACTGACTGTGTTTGACAGGGTGAAATGTAGGGGGGAGGGAGATATTCCTATAGGCTAAAGTAATGTATTATGAAATGTAGGGGGGATGTTCCTACGGGCTAATGTGATACATTGTGAAATGTAGGGGGGATGTTCCTACGAGCTAATGTGATGTATTGTGAAATGTAGGGGGGATGTTCCTACGGGCTAATGTGATACATTGATGAGATTCTTACTTTTAGTTTTGTTATTTTAGCGTGAAGTCGCACACTGAGCTATTATTTGTTCTCTACAGGAAATCGAATCATAGATTTTAGCGCTGCGAATCTGTAAATTATAGTTGACCAAACGGGATACGGGGGGATAACCATACTTCAGGCTCCTCGCTCCTATTCACTAATAACGTACGAGTCATGGGCCAAGTTTTAGCTGTTTCTAATTATTGAATGAGAGAATTGCTGACATGGTATGTTACAAAATTTGCATGTCTTGAAGTAATACAAATATACGATAGTAGAACAGTACTTAGTATTTTTACTGGAAATCATTACCCATTTTTATGGTCATTTTTGAGCTATCTAAGAATGATACAATTTCTAAAAAGGCCCACATAATCTGTATTTATGTATTTTTAGTGTATTAGAGGTTTGATGAATTAATTACTCCTTTCTATGTAGACTTAAAAATTATAAAAGCTGAAAAGAAGTCGTGACTTATTATTTTTAGAGTGATTTAATTAGTTCGATCATTAAAAAACTAAGAAGCATATACTTGATATATTCTTATTTTAGTTATATTTCCTCCACTTTAGTTATACGGTTACGCATAAAAATCAGTGTAAAAAAACATTCGTACATTTTTGCGATGTGAAATATTCAGAATACAATGAGTTACCACAACCTAATAAACGCAACAGTGAGTTATGTAAACAGTATTATTCCCGCGAAAAGTTGCCGAAGGCCGCCTAGGGCAGTCACCTATTTTAACCACTCGCACCATTATACAGTAGTGTGTTTTCTGTCATTCAGTTCGATAGACAATAAAAGTACGTCACATAAGGGCATTTAATGTTGTCATTTGTACTGAACAGTTTGTTTGTTTGTTTTTGAATTTCGCACAAAGCTACTCAAGGGCTATCTGTGCTAGCCGTCCCTAATTTAGCAGTGTAAGACTAGAGGGAAGGCAGCTAGTCATCACCACCCACCGCCAACTTTTGGGCTACTCTTTTACCAACGAATAGTGGGATCAGCCGTCACATTATAACGCCCTCACGGCTTAAAGGGCGAGCATGTTTGGCGAGACGGGGTTGCGAACCCGCGACCCTCAGATTACGAGTCGCACGCCTTAACTCACGTGGCCATGCCGGGCCTTACTGAACAGACGTCATAAAATCTGTGATCATCATTTCTTTATTTTCCTTAACTATACATAGCAAAACCGGGAACGGATATTTATTCAGTCTCAACTCACCTATAAGTTATCTTACAATGTATTATTTTTACACTATGATCTCAGTTGCTTTTTGCTTGATCAATACTTCCTGTTTCGTCTGATTAGCAAAGTTACTCACAGTCTGTTGGGAACTGCTGCACTGTAGGAAAAAAAAACAACCAAAACTATCAAATCGATTCTTTAAACACAAATATTGGTAACTCGCTCATAAAAAAGGTAATCGAGCTAATGAACTAACTCTCCATCAATTTAAAAGAATATAAATGTGTTATCAATCTGTTGTTTCCCTGTTTTTTTCACAGGTTTATGTTGAATTTCGCGTAAAACTACACGACAGTTACCTGCACTAGCCGTCCTAAATTTAGCATTGTAAGACTAGAGGAAGGCAGCTAGTCATCACTACCCACTGTCACCTCTTGAGCTACTCTTTTATCAACGAATAGTGGGATCGATTGTCACATTATAACACCCCTACGGCTGAAAAGGCGAGCATGTTTGGTATGACCCCGCGACCCTCGGATTACGAGTCGAGTACCTTAACCATCTGGCCATTCCCGACCTTTTTACGCGATCGAAACTGTATATATGTACTTTAGTTTTTAACAACAAAGGTAAAGTGGCGGGTATAGTATCAAGGTATGTTCAGATTTAATATATTTTCCAAAACTCACAGCTTCAATAATGACATCACAAAAGGACACTTATCGACCAAACTTTTATTAAACAGTTCAAAGGTTTGTCCCCAAATATTTATGTTGCAGAGAAATAAGACATTTTTCAAAACGTACCAAATACATTAGGATAACATGTTGTAATATAATACAATATTATTTGTAAAATACGAGGACGATATATCGTTTTTACCAGCTTATAGTAGTTTTGTAATGTCTCTTTCTTAACGTCACCCAATACGTCAGCCATAAGTTAACATGAACAGAGAACAGATAGCCCATTTTCTAAATGACATAAATGAACATCAAATGTTCATTTCGTCGAATGTTTAACATTCTCAGTTAACTGAATCTATTTGTTCTTTGTTTGTTTTTGAATTTCACGGAAAACTACACGAGGGCAGTAGATGTCCTTAATTTAGCAGTGCAAGACTAGAGGGAAGGCAGGTAGTCATCTTCACCCAACACCAAATTATATTCTTTTATCAAGGAATAGTGGGATTGGCCGTCACATTATAACGCCCCACGGATAAAAGGTCAACTACGTATGGTGTGACAGCAATTCGACCCTGCGATCCTCAGAGTGCTATTCGAGCACTCTGACCACCTGGCCATGCCGAGCGTATCGTTGGAATTGTAATACTTCGCTTAATGAAATTCCAAATTTAAACAAACCCATCCAATTTTTGTAGTCCATATTTTTTTCATAACAGGTTCATGATTTATTGTCTTCCGATTCATTTGTTTTTTTTTTTTTAAGGAAACTTACTTAAACATGATGATGTAATGTTCTATACGACACAACTAGCTCATTGTGAAAAGACGATTTTTTTCCAGATGGATAATTTAAATATAAAAATAGGCGCAGACAATTTGTTTGACTTTATATATTTTGTTCGATAAAAAAAACAACAAAAAAGTCGAAAAATGCAACGTTCACCATGAAACACAACTTGTTTTGGAATACTGATTCATGTTTAGCTCTAACTAGAGTGCGGTCAGGTTACTCATCATTATGGGAAAGAGCTCTCCACGATCAAATATCCTGCTTTTAACATACATTTCGATCAGACCCAATAAGTCAGAGCAGATTCTTTCCTTGGGAATAAAATATTTTTGTTTCGAAACGAAATTGATCTTTGATATTTCAAACTTTTACAAATAATTTTCTACTGTTTACAAACAAGTAAACTTGCACAAAACAAAACAAACAAAAAAACTGATAATAATAACAATAAACATTACATAGTTTCCCAGAATGATCTTGCATTATTAAAGTACAAATTCCAACATTTATTTTCTAAATAGACAAAAAATTATTCAATCTCTCCATTATAGAATAGAATTATTTTTTATTAGATAACAATAATTATCTAATATGAAACTAGAGCCCCTGGAAGACTACTGAACATGTAACTGAATGATTGTTTGTTTTGGAATTTCGCACAAAGCTACTTCAGGGCTATCTGAGCTAGCCGTCCTTAATTTAGCAGTGTAAGACTAGAAGGAAGGCAGCTAGTCATCACCACCCACCGCCAATTCTTGGGATACTCTTTTACCAACGAATAGTGGGATTGACCGTACATTATGACGCCCCACGGCTGAAAGGACGAACATGTTTGGCATGACCGGGATGCGAACCCGCGACCCTCAGATTACTAGTCGTACGCCTTAACACGCTTGGCCATGCCGGGCCGAGAAGCAAATGAAAATAGTTTAGGCATTAGATAAGCAGTTGAGGAATGAAAGTAATTAAATGAAGTTGATCAACCTAGAGGCTGATTAAAAAAAAACCGCCAAACTTCTACTTTAGCTACGATGACTTAAAGGATTTTTTTAAATTAAACGACAAACATCTTTACTAATCGGGATGCCCCAGTGGCTCAGCAGTATCGCTGCGAACTCACAACGCTAAAAACCGGGTTTCGATACCCGTGATGGGCAGAGCACAGATAGCCTATTGTGTAGCTTTGTGCTTAATACAAAACAACAACAACAACTAATCGGGACTGTAAAACGCATCAAAGCTCACACAGATTTCTACTGACAAATATGTGGATCTGTGTCAGGTATACAATAGTATCATCATTGATGGATGACTACTTCTTTATGCAATTAACCGACAATTTATCGATACGGTGCCCAAATGAAATTGTAATGGAACTACAGCATTAACAACGTTTCTCGCTTTTCTGCTGCGTGAATTTGAAATAAAAAACAAAACTTTTGTATACATACGTTACACATAAACTAAAGAATACTTATACTTCAAAATATTTGTTAATCTTACAGTAACTAACATTATGAGTCTGTGAGCTTGTTTGTCCACGAACTCGTTTCACAGATTTGGATCTAGCAGGACCAGACTTGGCAAGTGAACTCTGGGCGGCTGAAACGCACATTAAAAGTTATCCGGACATAATTGGATAGAATTTCAAAGGCACCCAACTAAAATCAAGCATCAGGATCCCAGGAACACTATGTTTGTAACTGTGTTTATACTACCATTAACAAGTTAGTAGGACTGAATTCAATTATCATCGACGGTTGTTTTGACGAAGTTATTTTCGGTTATTGTTCGCTACACTTTGGAGGTAATTGTATACGTCACTGGGGGTAATGGAGGAGCTCAATCAGAACGTTGTGTTTCACAAGGGGACTTAAGCTCCGCATTGGAACTCAAGCATTTTATTTTAGTGATGTAGTTTTCATTTTGAGATAAAAGATTTTTGTTAACGAACTGTCTACAATTATGTAGATAGTTTTGTTATACACATATACTGTTTAAGTAAATTGTTTATAATTAAGTATCCCATTTAGTACATATGCAAACTGTTTCAGTAAACTGTATGTAAAAAATGTAGATCATTTTGGTACACATAAAAACTGTTTTAGTAAACTGTTCGTAATTATGTAGTAGACCATACTGGTATAGATGGAAACTGTTTTAATAAACATAATTATTTAAATCATTATGCTATGCACCCAAATAGTTTTTAGTAAACTGTCTGTAATTAAGCACATTGCATTGCTATACATCCAATTTTAGTGGACTGTGTGTAATTATGTGAAAGATTTTGGTTTACGCCAAAATTGTTTCAGTAAACTGTCTATAAATATTTACATTAATTTGATATACATACAAGCTATCTTAGTAAACGCTATGTAATTATGCTGATACGTTTGATATACACCCAAATGTTCTAAGCTGTGTATGATGAAATAAGCCAGTTTGGTTTAGATGTAACCTGTTTTAATAAACTGTCTGTACTTATGTAGATAGTAAATTGTATTACACATGTACAGTGTATTAGTAAATGTTTTGTAATTTTTTTATTCATTGTGGTTTACATCTAAATTGGTTTTCGTAAATTGTGTGTAATTATTTTTATTTTTAAACTGGTTGTCGAAAAGTTAGAATAGACTTTTAACCACAAAACAAAACATTCATATTTTAAATTATGTAAGGTTTATAATAGATCTATAAATAACACTATGTAACACAAATTTTGTTCCTGAATGGTATGTGTTATTTCTTAATTGCTTATATTGTAAAAGTACAGAAAATGGACATTATTCCCTTCAAACTTTGTTTTTGTGACCTGAATAACGAAATTTAGAAATTAACCTATTTTCTATGTAAAAACAGGCAAATTTGCACATTTTCATTTACATAAGGTCTGAATAAAACAACATATGAATCAAGATTTACATGTATTTATACTAAGGTTATACAGAAGTGAAGAAAAATGTTTATAAGTGAGTAGCTTTTCGAGATTTGCGACAGTAATGTAAATCAATTTCATGTATCAGACCACAAATATAGTCTCCCATCATGTTTTCATTATACACTCCTTGGTAGCGGCGTTTAAAGTCCAGTATATCTTGGTGGAAGCGCTCGCCTTGCTCCTCTGAATTTTCTTCCATGTTCTCTCTGAATTTATCAAGATGAGCGTCAAGAATATGGACTTCCAGGGACATCCTGCAGCCCATTTTGCCGTAGTTCTTCACCAGAGCCTCAAGCAATTTCCACAAAATTTTCGGCCTTGTGATTGCCCAAGAAGCCCCGAACCATTGCGACTGAGCTGCCCTAAGCATTTTTTCCTTCCCACTGAGCTTTATGGGGAATTCTGTGCACTCCAGGATCTTCTTTATTTGTGGTTCAACGAAGACACCAGTTTTGCCCTTTGCCTCAGACAACTTAGGGAAGAAGTCTCGATGGTACTTGAAGGCTGTAGACTTCTGTAGCTGTAATAACTTGATTCATAAGACCCAATTTTATGTGCAATAGTGGGAACAACACCTTCTGGAGGTCCATTAATGGCTCACTTTTGACATTGTGAGATGTCAAAAGTGAGAACTTGGTCCGTTGTGGCCAGTGCTTCCTGTTGTAGTGCGCTGTGGTGTCCCTGCTGTCCCCAAGGCAAATATAACAGGGAAACTTGGTAAAGCCTTTTTGGATAGGTCTATGTGTTCACTTAGGCAGCTAAAACTAAACTGAAGTGGTGAGTGGTGAGCCCATGTATATATATATATATATATATATATATGACTATGGAAAGTTCAAGAAAATTCTCTATTAGCTACTCAGCACTGAATCTACCTGGAATGTTCTGAAAAATGTGTAAATTTGAAAATTTCATTACCCAGGTCACAAAAGCAAAATTTGAAGAAAAATAGGTCTTTTCCATTTACTTTAGGCATAAGTAATTGGGAAATAACACTTTCTGTCCAGGAACAAGAAAAAGTAAAAATTGTATTATATAGTGTAATTAAAGAAACTGAGGTAGGTAATTGGTTGTCCATATTTTGTACCACTTTGGGATTGAGAAACACTGTGTAGAAATAAAAACATTATAAAATCCTATTCTGAATCATTATAAATAATATTCTTAGAGAAATGGTTAAAATTAATATGAAGCTGAAATTCATAGAAAAAGTGTTTGATTTTATAAACTTTTGGAACATGTCCTTTATCAAGTTGTCTATTTACCAAAACTAGACTGTTAAAATAAAATATATTTAAAAAGTTTTATCACCTGTTTCAATCAATTCTAATAATAATATTTAAATATAGTCTAGACTTAATATAGCTGAAAAATCTTCATTGTTTATTTTGCTGTATAAATCATAGTATGTGGCCTGCATTCAAATGTATTATTATACCGAGTTTAGTCTGGTTGATAAATAACAATAGAGTGGTTAATATTTTTTGTCTTGTGTTTAAGACGAAGTTACATAAAGCTGTGTCCAACGATATATTAAACCTGGAGTTTTAGAGTAACTAGCTCTTAACCTTACAGCTGAGCTACTTGGGGTTGAGTTAAAATAACCTGTCTGTAATTCTCCTGAAATACGTGGATTTATTTGGTGAATATTAAGTAGAATTAACTGTACATCCAAAAGTTGATAAAAAGTATAAATTTAATTCGATGCAATTTTACTTGGAAATATTTAGATATTCAAGTTTCAATACTTTGCCTTAGGCTTAGAAGCTTCTTCGTATAACGTTCACAAAACAGTTTTATTATTCCTGTTGTTGAAGACCAAACAGTTCGGGTTTAGTGTCAATTACCAGTTTGTCTCTATCTGAGAGCTCTAACTCTCAGGGTAAATAGAAAGTAATGTTGTTGTTTTTTGTTTTATCAAAGCGTCGACATGTGCACAATGTAATGATTTGTTATATAACAACAAAAATTGTGTAATGAGTCAATAACCAGCAACGAAATCAGAGTAACAATCGATATGACAGCAATAAGAACACAGTAGTTCCAGGCTTACTAACCCTCGTTTATTAGAAGAGACTGTTTGGGACTTTGTTAAGTTTTGATCTTAAACGGATATAATAAATCGATCTGGTCTTGTGAAAAAAAAAAGAATTCAAATGAAAAGTTTTTACACAAGGAATAAATAACTCTTTGTAATGAAACACACATTTGAAATAAACGTCAATGGTCGAATATGTGGTATTTACATCCAGAAAACTAACCAGAAATGGTAAAGCTACACTTAACCTGCTTGCCTATTATAGAGTTAAATTTAAGAATAACATTTAATTTCATTGGTTGAGATTTAAGTATAAGGACCAATTACAGACGTTGATTCAATGTATGTTGAAGTTGGTATGGCTGATCAGCAAGGAGATGAACTACACATTAAACCACTGTAATAAGGGCGATTCATGTATTATACAGTGATGTCTCTAAAATATGAAAACATTGTGAGTTTGGTATATATATTTATGTATTTGATCTATCTTTCATCCTGCATGAGTGTAATGTCTTCGAAATTAAATGTTAGAAACCGGGTTTCAATAACCATGGTGGGCAGAGCACAAATAGCCCATTGTGTAGTATTGTGCTTATTTACAAACAAACACTAAATTTTGTACATGTCTATATTACTTGCTATAGAGATAGGACAGTGGTAAGTTTATGGACTTAAATCGTGGTTAGATTCTCCCGCGGTAGACAAGGCAGGAGGCCCAATGTGTCCTGAAACCAACAAAACTTTCCACTAAATGTTCTCAAATAAAGTGTTATATATTTTTTATATTTATGTATTGTTTCTAATTTTATTATATATTTACTTGTTTTTTTGATTATCTCTCTCAATGGTAGCTTTTGGGATCAGATTGCTAATTATATGATTCGCTACCCTCTGTGGACACAGCGCAGATAGCATGTTTTTAAAGTTTGCGTTAAAAAGTAATTTCTTTTAAACCGATTTACTATATGTGTTTGATGTTCCTGTAGGTAATCATGGAATTCCTGACCACTTCAAAAACATTTTAGTGCATGCGTATACAAAGTTTCCATATTGAAACTTCCATAATCTAAGTGTAAGCCGGTGAATAGCAGTTTTTGTAAACAATGTGACATTCCTGAGATGATTATTGTCTCAGGTCACTTATCATTGGAACTGTCAAAGTTGTGCGAATGTGGGCAACACAAGCGACTCTCCCATAATGGCAAGAAATATTAAGCTTGTTGATGCTGTTAGATATACGGGTAAAAGACTCCTTCTTGCTTGCAGAACAACATCATTAATTACAGCCTAGTTTTGTGTGTATTAAGCTTTGATTGTTGGTAATGTGGACTGAAAAGTTTTCGATATATAAATCTCTAGACAGTTATGTGTTGATTTTCCAGACTGAATATTATTGAAAATAATTAGTGTATCACTTTGATATTGGTGTGAATAGGGTACATAAAAGATATTTAATTTTTGTTTTGTTTTGTTTTAAATTTCGCACAAAGCTACTTGAGGGCTATCTGTGCTATCCGTCCCTAATTTAGCAGTGTAAGACTAGAGGGAAGGCAGCTAGTCATCACTACCCATCGCCAACTCTTGGACTACTCTTTTACTAACGAATAGTGGGATTGACCGTCACATTATATTGCCCCCACATGTTTGGTGCGACGAGGATTCGAATCCGTGACCCTCAGATTACGAGTCGAACGTCTTAACCCACCTGGCCATGCCGGGCTACTATTTTTATGA
This sequence comes from Tachypleus tridentatus, assembly GCF_004210375.1. Lineage (NCBI taxonomy): Eukaryota > Metazoa > Arthropoda > Merostomata > Xiphosura > Limulidae > Tachypleus > Tachypleus tridentatus. The sequence continues at coordinate 90,654,050 of NC_134828.1, forward strand.
CTATTCTATAATAGAGTGAGATTTTACGGTTGGAAAATTCAGGTTTAATTCTGTTGCGAGTGGGGAAGTCAGTAATGTAAGGATTTTATTCTCCATTTAATCTCCAGATGCTATGTCCAGTCTGCAATGTGATCATTAGACATTCAGTGATATGTTCACTTACATCTTTCTTTTTTCGTTCTTTTTCAGGTTCAATAGCCAGCCCTGCATAGCTTTCTTGTATTTATGGATAAATTTTCTCTAATATTTATTTATTTGCTTGTTTTATAAGATAGTGTAGGTGGTTTACAAGGTTATAGTGTGCATACAAAAGCTTTATAGATTTTGAATAGAATAATAATAAAATAGGTAGTCAAAAATCATAAAACCTGTTTCGTACTATCAAATGATGATAAAATTATAGTTACAACTACACCTTGGTAGATGGTAGACCTACTGAAGAAAGATGATGATTAACGAAAAAAAAAGAAATCTCGATTTTAGCTATCAGCTGATTTTCAACTGGATAGCTCTGGATAGCTGAAAAGCGGCATATACACCGGAGGATAGGGCGAATATGCCAGATAGCTTTTCATATGTAGCTTCTGATAACCAGAAGAACATCCAGATGATGTTTGTATTGCTTTAATGAGGATGTTCTTCTCATTTTAACACATAAAGTACTAGCACATTCACCGACACGTTTAGTATAATTTTTTATGGAATAGATGATCAAATCTTCTTTTCATATAATTATTTATCCAATATTTGTGTTAACAACCAGAGAATTCGAAATTCGAGTACGATGGCATGTGATAGTTCTGGGTGATAGTACTTCACACTTATTATTATTTCTGATAGAAATGCTGTTGGAAAACATTACTATACAACTTATTGTTCTTATAACGTATGTTACCAACAGAAACTTTGAGATTAACAATGTTTCCACTTCTAGAACACTGTGACCGATTCATTCTGTTCTCATATCGAGGTCACAGACGGGTCAGCGGTAAGTTTACGGACTTACATCGTAAAATCCGGGGCTCGATTCCACATGATGACAGCAACAAATGATCAAACGTGGTTTTGCCCTCAAGCAAATAAACAAACTGATATCGAGAAAGTAGCTGAACGTTGGCCAAAAAACCGAAACATTAGGATCGCAGTTTGGGATTTGTTTGAACATCTCAAGAGAATGATGTTCATGTGATTTGTGTGAGCAAAACTTAATTACTCAAATTAAACAATTGGATTACAGATAGCTTTTTATTGTTAAAATCCCAGGTATTCCATTGACTTTTGAGCTAAATGTTTGTAATCATTCGAAATTAAAGAAGTTGACTGTCCAGTCTTAACAGTATGTATTAAGTAATATTTACAGTAACTTTCATTACAAAGAAAACATGTAAAACCTATAACAAGATAATAATGACTGACATTAACACACCAGGGTCTTGCAACTTTTCAGCAGAACTTAATATCAGTAAGATTTCAACACTGAAGCTGTTTGCATGAGTTAGTAATGTGTGTTATATCAAAAAGGTGTTGGAATAACATTAAACTTTACTTTTAACTAAGAGGAAGTCAGCTCACTTTGTAACAACTGAAACTGTTGTACAAGTATGAAGAAAGAGTGCGCTCTTTAATTGTGTTTATTGCGAAAAAACTTCATCGAGAGTGTAGTTTATATATATGTTTATATATATAACAGTTTCTTTATATTTACTAAACTGACAGTATTCAACCTTATCGAAAGGTTAATAAGTTTGAACAAAGCCACCAGAAAAACAAGCCATGATCGTCTTTAAACAGTAACGCTCGACCTGATAGAAAGAAAACATTATGTAACTTCAGACCCGTTTTCTGAAGAGCTGAGTCAACGGCCTAAAAGATTCACTTTAACGTGTGATATCCAAATTAAACTTTGAATAGTGAGCGTAAGCTTACTTCTGTACCACACGTGCTTCTTTAGCTGCCTACTACAGGTAGTTTGTTAACTTTATAATTATATTGTAGTTTAGTATAGATACCAACTGCTCTCTTTATTAACGTTACTGCTAAGAAAATTCTGATGGTCTTTTCAAGTTAAAAGTCTAATATCCTGAAACCTTACAAGTTTTCTGAATGTCCTGCACTAAAACAAGATAAAAACAAACATACCTCGACCTGAAACAGATAGGTAGAAACAAACATACCCCAGACTGAACCAGACACACGACAAACACGTTTCAAAATGAGCCAGGCATGCTACAAACAAATACATCCCAAACTGCACCAAATGCACCATAAACGCAAACACTCTACAGCCTAAAAAAAAAAGACACACTATAAACAAACACATCCCAGACTACAACAAGCACATTAGAAACAAATATATCTCAGATTGAACTACACACACTACAAACAAACATACCCCAGGCAACATAAAGTTCATTGCAAACAAATATACCTCAGCCTCAAAACAATACGCGATACGCCACACACACACACACACACACACACACATTACAGCATGAAATAGCTAGAAGAAAAGAAGAAATTAAATGTTTGTTTCTAAGCAGTACGATGACATAATACATGCGACTTTCAGCTCACTTATAAAACAAGCTGGCTCGGATTGCCCACTTAAGTTTCATGTTTTGCATTTCATTACCAAGAAGGTCGAAGATTCTCTCTACTTTTTTTTTGTCTCTTCACTCAGTTTCTGAACGATCATCAACAATAACAGTAGAGATAACATTTTATTAACAAGTACTCATGGGAAATAATTTAGTGACTATTAAAACAAGAGTAAACCCTAAAATATTCATTAATATGTATCGCGCTTGGCATTTAAAATAAATATATTATTTCCAGACATAGATGATAAATGTCTGATTTGACAACACTAACCACTGCCAACTCCTGGGCTACTCTTTTATCAACTAATAGTGGAATTGACCGTCACTATATAACGCCCCATGGCTGAAAGGGCGAGCATGTTTGGTACAACTGAAATTAGAACCCGCCACTCTCGGATTACGAGTCGAGTGCCTTAACTGCGCGGCTATGCCAAGCCGACAATATTAGGCAGCACATAATTCGTTGCCCTTATAACCTGTCGATATTTGTTCAATGTTTTAAAATACTGAATAAGTTAGCGTTAACTTATGTTAACAACATGGCCATGCCGGGCCTATTGTGTTATTAATGCTAATTAAAAGTGTAGAGTGTAGACTTCTTAAAGATTTTGTTTTGATTCATGCAAAATAATTAAAAGTTTAAGCCTCGAAACAATAGACAGACACAAGAGTTTACGAGATTATGTGGTACTTTATTAGATTATTATATTTATAATATAATAGTTTGTAAATGTTTAGCAAACTTTGATCAGCCGATAATAGTAAGTGCAAATCTCTCATGTTTAAATATAATTATAAACTATGAAAAACGCAGACATATAAACAAACCGAAAACATAGCTAATATCCATATTATTTATAAGATCAGGTTATAACAAGAGTTATAAGACGTGTTGTAACAATTACACTTAAATATGCTTTTTTTTTACTTGTTGAAACTTTGATCTGCCAATGAGAAATATGATTTTAGTAAAAGAATTAAATACGTTATATTTGTGCAAAGAGCTCCCGTTAACAATACACACTGCTTGAGCTGTCCAGAAAAAAAATTGAATGACTGCTACACCTCTTACCTTTTAATTGTCACCATTAATAGGCAGTTGATGTGACTAAAAACCATGAATGTTTAAATGCTTTTGGGAACACTTTTTGTCCTATCTTAACCTTTGTTCGTTTGAACTTAAATATTAATTTCTCTTGTTTCCAGTAGATGACGCTGCCATACCATGATCTAACATCGGTTAACAACTCTTACTTGACACAACGTTTCAGTGACTGATTGGTCCAGACGTCGCTATGCGCTTCCTACCTAAACCGAAGTGTTCGGTAAGTAACTATCAAAGGTTTTCTCTTTACCAACACACAAAATGAGTTAGTGATGTTATTCACCAATCAATAAAACTCTGTTAAAAAATTAACTTAAGATATTATAATGTAAAAAGGTACCTGCTGATTGTTAAAACCGTTTCTTTAACTTCTTTTATTGCTTAAACTTTATGATCAACTTACGAGTTCTCAGCTTCCACCAGTATCTTCTATGCTAGTTTAGTTAGTTATTGGATGGTGTCAGTCGGGACTGCTAGAAATGACTTCAGAGAACCCGGCAACAACAAAGTTGATTTAAAATATGTAACAGTAGACTACGCTACGTTTTTTGATAAAAAAATTTAGCGGTTTTTTAAAATTCATTTTTTCTTATAGTTGATGAAAAATTCCTGATATTACTATTTAAAAGGAAAGTTGATATAAACTTGGGTTTTCATTTTGACTAAATTAAAAAAATGTTTTGATATTTTTCAGGTAAAAAAAAAAACACGCCCCAAAATACTATTTCATGCAACTCAGATAATGTAGGCTAGATAGAATATTTGAGGTTACCTTTCATGTAATAAAATAAATTACTTCTTGGTTTTCTTGGAAAATTTGAAACTTTATCTTATCATGAGATGGTAGAAAAACGTTATTGTTGAAAAGTAGAAGACATACAGATGCGTCCGGGCTCATTTTCTTGGTTTTGTTTGTGTTAAACTTAGTTTTTTGTTTTGTTTTGTTTTCCAGGAACGTTTTATTACGTACTAAAAACAAACACGAAGCCAGATCTGTCATTCGATTCACCACTTGTCACTGTTCAATATACAGATGTCTCTGTCAAGCTTTATATAAACATGTGAAGAAAAGAGCATTAACACACTAAACATGTTTCTGTCAATCACATTAATATAATCATGTTCAACCTAATATCAGTTATAGAGTGACAGTAGAGCACGTAACAGGTCAACACACTTGGGAGAAGTCACTCAGGTCAACGGTCATTATCACAGAAAGGATATGTCGTAGACCACAGACTTTCAGTTACATTTTTTTTGTGTCAGTTTCATCTTTTATGAGGTATCTACATTCTTCACTAGATTCCAGACCTCTTATATCGTTATGAATGAATTTTATCTACCTATTTTATCTAACCTATGTCTATATATATATAAAAGGCAGTCTGTCACTTGATTTCTCGAAATAGGTGGAGTCATAAAAGTCAAAACTCATTTATTCATATAGAATAGTTCGATTTCTGTCTCTTCATTATGATTCTAGTGACGGGGTTACAAGGAGTGAGGGGGGCGTGAAACCTTATAAGTCTAGTGAGTGTTGGTATAATAAACCTAAAGTAAATACGTAGTGTGGGATCAGCTATTTTAGAATCAGTTGTATGACATTTACCATAAAAGTAAAAATACCGATTTAGTTTTAAATTCAAATCGTTTCTGAATTGTCTCCTGCTAGTACAGCGGTAAGTCTAGGGATTTACAACGCTAAAATCCGGCGTTCGATTCCCCTCGGTGGACACAGCAGGTAGTCCGAGATGGCTTTCCTAAATGAAAAACACACACACACGTTCCTGAATTAACTAGTTTCTGTTATATCAAAAACGTTTTTAATCAACGAAGACCCTGTATGAAAAAATCAATCATTTTTTTCTTCCAGTTTTATTGTATATACATTTAATACCATCAGTACACAGGGTAACAACAGTATTATGCGATACTTTTGTTGCTAAGCAACATAACATAAAAGCTATTGGTGGAACGTAGTTCTACCGAAACGCACTGGCTTTTCTGTGTATTAGAAGTTGTTAATCCATCTAATTTTCACCAATAATTATTTTATGAATACGCCACGAACTGATTTCATGAATGACCTTAATTTTAATTGATTCACAAGGAACTGACCGACGTATGACCACCTCGACTACACTTATTTGTTGGCAAATCTTGATTTCGTAAAATTTCTTTCTTTGATTTTTTTTTTTTGAATTTCGCGCAAAGCTACACGAGGGCTATCTGCGCTAGTCGTCCCTAATTTAGCAGTGTAAGAGTAGAGGGAGGGCAGCTAGTCATCACCACCCACCGCCAACTATTGGGTTACTCTTTTACCAGCGAATGAATAACGGGATTGACCGTCACATTACAACGCCCCTATGGCTGAAAGGGCGAGCATGTTTGGTGTGACGGGGACTCGAACCCGCAACCCTCGGATTACAAGTCGAATGCCTTAACCGTCCTGGCCATGCCGGGTCAATATTTCTTTGAGCTAGCCATGAAATGTGAAGTTAGGGGATACATTGGATATTTTTACGTTTAATTAGTAACATTTTCCATGATCGGGTGTATAAAGAGGTTGCATTGAGGCCTAAGTGTTTATTCGTTTTATATATATATATACATATATATACAGATGTATATTTCGAACTTTATGACCTTTATAAAGGCTGTAAGCTGTGACGTTGTTCTCTTTGGTTCAAAAATGGTCATGTTATTGGCCTATCTGGTTCGTAATCTGACAGCGCAAGTCCAATAGCACCAAAGAAGACTTCGCCTCCTACAATTTTGGATACATATTCCAAAATGAGTAATCAGATATTTGGAAACTCACCATTCTGAGATAAGTTAGCTCAATCCGGACTAAAGGAATTGAACCACATGACACGACATTGTTGATAAATTATTGTTGTTCAGTTAACTTTCGAACAATGACTCGCAAGCGTCTCTCTACTGGCTAGTTACAATAGTCTGTAAAGGCTACACAACCAGTTAAGTTTGTTTGTTTGTTTGTTTTTGAATTTCGCACAAAGCTACTCGAGGGCTATCCGTGCTAGCCGTCCCTAATTTAGCAGTGTAAGACTAGAGAGAAGGCAGCTAGTCATCACCACCCACCGCCAACTCTTGGGCTACTCTTTTACCAACGAAAAGTGGGATTGACCGTCACATTATAACGCCCCCACGGCTGAAAGGGCGAGCATGTTTGGCGTGACGGGGATGCGAACCCGCGACCCTCAGATTACGAGTTGCACGCCTTAACCAGTTAAGAACAATATATTGTTATAAATATTATTTATAAATGTTATTTATATTTAAAATCAGTTGCAGGTGTAACAAGTTTATGTTTATTTTTATACCCAAGCGTACCTGGTTTCAATCATCACATATAAATCCACTAAAAGGTTTTAATTTCTCCTTACATGTAATAATCAATCAAAGGGAAACCGTAACTAGCGATCTGAACTCTGTGTACCATGGGGAATTTTAGCGTTGTAAGTCCGGAAATTAACTGGGAATTCAAAGCTGCTATGTTCATAGATCAATAGGTATATCTTACTTTTCTACACGAGGTCTTAACAATATTGCTAAGCTCACAGGACAAGGGGTATATCTTATATTCTTAACAAGGGACTTCAACAATATTGGTAAGTTCACATGTCAATAAGTACAACTTATTTTCCCAACAAGGGATTTTAACAATGTTTTGATCACTCACAGAAATTAGACAAAGTATCCCTACCAACGTATTAATCCTGACTTCAAACACCTCGTGTTTGGGTTTATTAGACACCATCTTTTCAGGCAGTATAATCTGACACACACATATTTAATGAATATTTTAAGGCGAAAACTCATTAGTGAATTTGGAAAGACGTTTCTGAATGTCTCATTTTGATTTAATACAGTCAATGGAGGTTAGCTGGCTGACTGTTCACACTGAAGTTTTATTATGAATAATGATATTGATGCTATGTTGTTATACTCGTTTCGTATTGTCAGTAAAATTCTACTGTGACAGCTGACTCTGATTAATTAAGTTTCAAATTTTGATTAAATTAAGTTATTCTTATCAGTAAGAGTACAGTGGATACCATTATTAAGTTGCGGAATTTCATAAGTAGCTTTCAATGACAAACTTTGTGAAAGTTAAAGTTTACTGTCATAAACTTTTAATATCTTACTTTTAAGTTGATGATTAACTGTTAGTAAGTTTTAATACCTGACTTTTAAGTTGAAGATTAAATGACAGTAAGTTTTAATATCTGACTTTTAAATTAAAGATTAACCGTTAGTAAGTTTTAATACCTGGCTTTTAAGTTGAAGATTAAATGTCAGTAAGTTTTAATATCTGACTTTTAAGTTAAAGATTAACCGTTAGTAAGTTTTAATACCTGACTTTTGAGTTGAAGACTAATTGTCAGTAAGTTTTAATATCTGACTTTTGAGTTCAAGATTGTCAGTAAGTTTTAATATCTGACTTTTAGGTTCAAGATTAACTGACAGTAAGTTTTAATATCTGACTTTTAAGTTGAAGATTAACTGTTAGTAAGTTTTAATATCTGACTTTTAAGTTGAAGATTAAATGTCAGTACGTTTTAATATGTGACTTTTGAGTTCAAGATTGTCAGTAAGTTTTAATATCTGACTTATAAGTTCAAAATTAACTGTAAGTAATTTTTAATATCTCACTTTTAAGTTCAAGATTAACTGTCAGTAAGTTTCAGTATCTGACTTTTAAGTTTAAGATTAAATGTCAGTAAGTTTTAATATCTGACTTTTAAGTTCAAAATTAACTGTCAGTAAGTTTCAGTATTTGACTTTTAAGTTTAAGATTAAATGTCAGTAAGTTTTAATATCTGACTTTTGAGTTCAAGATTGTCAGTAAGTTTTAATATCTGACTTTTATGTTCAAGATTAACTGACAATAAGTTTTAATATCTGACTTATAAGTTCAAGATTAACTGTCAGTAAGTTTTAATATCTGACTTATAAGTTCAAGATTAACTGTTAGTAAGTTTTAATATCTGACTTTTGAGTAGAAGACTAAGTGTCAGTAAGTTTTAATATCTGACTTTTAAGTTCAAAATTAACTTCAGTAAGTTTTAATATCTGACTTTTAAGTTCAAGATTAACTGTCAGTAAGTTTTAGTATCTGACTTTTAAGTGATTAAATGTCAGTAAGTTCTAATATCTGACTTTTGAGTAGGAGATTGTCAGTAAGTTTTAATATCTGACTTTTATGTTCAAGATTAACTGACAGTAAGTTTTAATATATGACTTATAAGTTCACGATTAACTGTTAGTGATTTTTAATATCTGGCTTTTGAGTTGAAGACTAATTGTCAGTAAGTTTTAATATCTGACTTTAATTTTGAAGATTAACTGTCAGTAAGTTTAGTATCTGACTTTTGAGTTGAAGACTAATTGTCAGTAAGTTTTAATATCTGACTTTAACGTTGAAGATTAAATGTCAATAAGTTTTAATATCTGACTTTGATGTTGAAGATTAAATGTCAGTAAGTTTTAGTATCTGACATTTTAAGTTTAAGATTAAATATCAGTAAGGTTTAATATCTGACTTTTAAGTTCAATGTTAACTGTCATTGCACCTATGGTTTTTTTGTTAGCGTTATATGGTGTCTAATTTTTTGGCATTCAGAGTTATTATAAGGTTTAATAGCTGAATCTATTAAAATAAAAGTTTTATGGTCAACACATTTTATTACTTGACTTCTAATACTATTATCTATACGCTACTATGTGGTATTATTGATCTGAAATTGTAATAAGTTTGTTGAATTGGGAGTTTACTAGTAGTAAACGTTAACGCCCTATTTGTTAAATCGAAGGTTTACTATCATTAGGTTTAATGATCCTTTGTTATATTCAGTATTTATTTTAGTGTATTTTAATATCTGAATCTGTCAACTTAAAGATGTAGTAGGAGTAATGTTTGACTTTATTGTGAGCGAGTCTTTGTACTTCACATTGTTTCTTAAGAGCAAATTAAAATTACCAAACTTATTGCTCTGAAGGTTAGTGGTATCACATTGTAATAGCTAACTTTAGTAAACTGAAGGTTTGTTGTATGAGTTTTAATATTTTACTTTGTTATGTTCTGGATATAATCTCAGCAAGCCTTAAAAATTAATTCTATAATAATGATGTTTTTAATATCGAGATGATCATAAAACTTCGCTTTATTTTGTTAAAAAGAAGACTTAATATTAGTAAGTTTTAACGCATGTCTTCAATGTACATTTTAATATCTGACATTTTTCCACTGAACCTTTATTATCCACTTGTTTTAATGATTAATCTTTGTTTCCTTCAGTGTAACATGTAATATCAGTAAGTTTTATTCCTTTAGTGTAATATGTAATATCAATACGTTTTATTCCTTTAGTGTAATATGTAATATTAGTAAGTTTTATTCCTTTAGTGTAACATGTAGTATCAGTAAGTTTTATTCGTATAGTGTAACATGTAATATCAGTAAGTTTTATTCTTTTAGTGTAACATGTGATATCAGTAAGTTTTATTCCTTTAGTGATACATGTAATAACAGTAAGTTTTCTTCCTTCAGTGACACATGTAATATCAGTAAGTTTTATTCCTTTAGTGATACATGTAATAACAGTAAGTTTTCTTCCTTCAGTGACACATGTAATATCAGTAAGTTTTATTCCTAAATTTATTATAATCAATGTTTCGTCCAGATGATTAGAGAGCTCGACTCGCAATTTAAAGGTCGTGGGTTTCAATCCCCGTTATAAGCTAGTTTCCATAGCTAAACAGTTCAGACATGCAGCGATCAAACACATAATGTCTAGGTCTAAGGTTCTAGTAAAGTATTTTTTTAAACTAATGTAGCTCTTGTAGATCAGATGTTTGTTCTTTTGCCTGTGGAGTCATTTTGATGATAAAACCACGATATATTTTAAACATTTTATCCAATATAATTTTTAGTTTTTTTAAGTATAAAGTTCATACTTTAAAAAATTTGTAAACTGAATGTCGATAACAATTTTGTGTTGTTGCTTAACTGTTTCTGTTTACTTAATATGGGATGTTCAATATAAAAATACTGTTTACACACACCTATAATTCTACAATATATATTGACCTGTATATATACGGGTCCTTGCTATACCTCAGTTTGGGTGCCCTCCTACATAACGCACCGAGAGACTTTGCCATTTATGTCATTCTTATTTCACCAAAAATGTAGAAAAGTAAGACTGAATCTTCCGAAATGACTTATTCGAAGTAGATGTGTTTGGAAAGTTATGGTCTCAAAAATCATTAATAGTAGAAGCATTCGAGAGATTATACTTTTGTCAAGTCATTAGTAGTAGATGCGTCTGGGAGTTTGTGGTTCTGTCCTGTCAGTAGTAGTAAACGTGTTTGGAAGTTAGCGGCTTTAGAAGGAGAGAAGTGGTAGATACATGTGGGAGTTTGTTACTTTCATAGGTCAATAACAGTAGAAGTATGTAAGAGTCTATGGCTTTTCTAGGTTAGTAGTTGTGGAAATATTTTGGAGTTTACTGATGTGGTAGGTTAGAAATATATGTACATTAGTGTTTGTGGTCCTGGTTGGTCAGACGTAGTAAATGCATTTGTAAGTTTATGTTCTGACAAGGTCATTAGTAGTAAACGTATCTGAAAGATTACAGTTCTGGTAGGTCAGTAGTAATAAATGTATTTGTGAATTTATGGGTTTCGTAGTATTTCCATTTGAGAATTTGTTGTTTTTGTAGGTTAGGTGTCGTAGATCTATATGGGAGTTAACGGGTTTGGTAGGTTAGTAGTAATAGATGTATTTGAGAGTAATATTCCGGCAAGGTAGTCGTGGTAAATATGTCTGGAAGTTTCTGATTCTGGTAAATTAGTTATGGAACAAAGATTTTAAAGTTTATGGTCCTGGTATGTCAGTATTAGTAGAAGTATCTGAGAGGTTTTGGTTCTGATAGGTTAGTATTAGTAGAAATATTTTAGAGTTTCTGTTTGTAGTAAGTTGGAAGTAGAGTAGATGTGTTTGAGAGTGTACAAATTTTGTAGGTTTTTAATAGGAGATGTGTTTGTAATGTTATGGTTCTTAGAGGTCATTAGTAGTAAATGCGTTTGGAAGGTTACGACTTTGGTAGGTCAGTTGCAGTAGATGCATATGAGAGTTTGTTACTTTTGTTGGTCAGTAGTAAAAGAAGTATTTAGAAATTTAAGTCTTTGGTTGGTCAGTAATCTGAACTGCATATGGGAATTTATTGTTTTGATACGTCATGGTAGTGGATGCATATGGGAGTTTACGGATTTGATAGGTTAATAGTAGTAGATGTGTTTGGGAGTTTATGGTCCTGGTTGGTCTGAAGTAGTAAATGCATTTGGGAATTTATAGCTTTGACAGAACATTAGCAGTAAATGTGTCTGGTACATTATGGTTATGGTATGTCAGTAGCAGTAGACGTGTTTTGGAGTTTATGACTTTGGTAGGTCAATAGTAGAAGATGTATTCAGGAATCTGTTGCTTTGATAGGTCAGTAGTAAATGCATTTGGGAGTTCATGGTTCTAAGAAATCACTAGTAGTAAACGTGTTTGGGAGTTTATTGTTCTGGTAGGTATGCTAGTAATAGAAGTATTTTGGAGTTTACAGGTTTGGTTGGTCTATAGTAGTAGATGCATATGAGAGTTTGTTACTATGGTAGTTCAATAGTAGTAGATGCATGTGATAGTTTGTTACTATGGTAGGTCAATAGTAGTAGATGCATATGAGAGTTTGTTACTATGGTAGGTCAATAGTAGTAGATGCATATGAGAGTTTGTTACTATGGTAGGTCAATAGTAGCAGATGCATATGAGAGTTTGTTGCTATGGTAGGTCAGTAATAGTAGATGCATGTGAGAGTTTATTACTATGGTATGTCAATAGTAGTAAAGACATATGAAAGTTTGTTATTTGTGTAGGTTAGTAGTAATAGAAGTATTAAATAGTTTATAGCCTTTGTAATATTAGATGTGTTTGAGAGTTTATAATTATTTTTGGTGAGAACTAGTGGACCCATTGGAAGTTTATGGTCCTGACTGATTATAGATGGTAAACTTGTCTGGGAGATTATTGTTTTGGTAGAACAGAAGTAGAAGTATTTGGGTGTTTGCAGCTTTGGTAGGTTAGTAATCTTTGATGCATATGGGAATTTGTTGCTTTAGTGGCTCAGTGGTTTCAGGTATACATGGAAGTTTAGGGATCTGGTAGGTAATTAGTAGCAAAGGCTAAGGAAGTTGTTCCTCTGGTAGGTCAGCACGAACAATCGTACGATATGTACTGTGCTAGGTAGATTGGTTGATATATACAGCACGAGCAATCGTACAAAAATCGATAGGTACTGTGTTAGGTAGATTGGTTGATATATACAGCACGAACAATCGTACAAAAATCGATATGTACTGTGCTAGGTAGATTGGTTGATATATACAGAACACGTACAAAATCGATATGTACTGTGCTAGGTAATATATACAGCACGAACAATCGTACAAAAATCGATATGTACTGTGCTAGGTAGATTGGTTGATATATACAGCACGAACAATCGTACAAAAATCGATATGTACTGTGCTAGGTAGATTGGTTGATATATACAGCACGAACAATCGTACAAAAATCGATATGTACTGTGCTAGGTACAGCACGAACAATCGTACAAAAATCGATATGTACTGTGCTAGGTAGATTGGTTGATATATACGGAAGAATACAAATAACAGTTCTGTTATTTAACTGGTTCAATTATGCTACGGTTTAACGGAGAGACAGTGAAAACAGCTTGTGTACACGCGAGTTTATCGTTTTTCTAGACGATCTTTTATGGTGTGTACTGTTGTTTGGGACATGTGGATGGTTTTTACCACTGAGTGGATTCTCACGTGTTGCTAGACGCTGCACTTTGCTTACCATATCTGAAGTATTCCAAGTGGCAGGTTGCTTTCACCCGTTTGTAATTTAGCAGTGTAAGACTAGAGTGAAGACAGCCAATCATTACCACCCACCGCCAACTCTTGAGCTACTCTTTTACCAACGAATAGTAGGATTGACTGTTACATTATAACGCTTTCACAGCTGAAAGGAGGAGCATGTTTGGTGTGACAGGGTTTCGAGCCCATGACCTATAGACTGCGAATCAAGCGCCATAACCACCTGGCCATGTCGGGTCCTGTTTTAAGGATTGGCCAAGATCTCCAATGCGATTCATTATCCTTTCTTTAATGTCATTAAGTACAGAGATATCCCATATTTGGAAATTATAAATTACTGATATTAAGACATCTTCATGGTCTGAGTGTATGAATATTTTGCTTCGAAACAAGCCTTCTATAAAGTGATAGATTTTTAAGGGCATCTCACTATATCTACAAAACATCAAACATCAATATGTAGTTTTGATAAAGTTCGCTCCATGGCAGCTTCACACCAGCGGTGGTTGTAACGTTACTTGCTGGGTTGCATATTAAAAATTATTTTAGCATATCCCTCTGTATAACAAGTGACATAGATTATACTGAGAAACGTTTGTTAAACCATAAAGTAAAGTTTGTTATCCTAACGCAACTAACAAATGTATTGGTTTGAGTTATCTAGTATGGTATTATTTGCTTATAAACAGACTGTTCAAGACAATATTTTAAGCTCTAGATATCAGATTATGTCTGTTTATGTTTTCTAGTGATCAAACCAGTATGGTGTGTTGAGACTTAGCTCCGTGCTCAATATAACTGTAATGTTTCAGCTTATACTGAAGTGAGTATTCTAGTCTTAGTAATCTTATAAAATTGTTGCATTTGTGCGTTTAATATCTCAAAATTTCGTGCTATATCTTTAAAACTTTGGTTCACCATGTTGCTCTTGTGACACATTAGTCAGTAACTAGTGATGTACCGTTCAATGGTCATTACTAGCCATAGCTTAATATTTAAATTCCATTAACAACAATCTTGCTTTGTTTATTTGACTGCCACCATGATTAGAAGAGACAATGTTAACGCGTTTCAACAACGGCAGAAACACTTAAAATAAAATTAGAGACGTACACAGGATAAAGTTAAACCAAACGAAAACGCGAAGACAAATGTTAAAAACAAAACAAGTGAAAGGTGAATGAAACGTTTCATTAGTTTGCAGCGTCTGCCTTTCCTTTCTATTTGTGTTTAAATCTTATAGTAACATTAAGAGGCTGACTTTGAATAGTATTGAGTAAGAAATCGACAACTACACGTTTTGTTCCTCTCATAAAATCTGCTTATATTTATGACCTGACGGAAGCCACTGATTTTGTTCTTTCCAAACAAAAAATTCACAATTGTTGGTTTCTTTAAATTTCGCATAAACCTAAATGAGGACTATCTACGCTAGCCTTTTTGACTTGACAGTGTAGGGCTAGAGGGAAGACAGCTAGTCGTCACCACTCACCATCAACTCTTGAGCTACTCTTTTACCAACGAATAGTGAGATTATTGATCGTTACATTATAACGCCCACACCGCTGAAAGGGCAAGTATGTTTGGTGTAACGGGGATTCGAACCAGTGACCCGCAGATTACGAGTTGAACGCCCTAACCATCTGGCTATGCCGGGGCCTGTTTTTCCTTAATACATATTTATATAAATAACATTAATTTTTTCGACACTGCATGGTCAGGTGGTTAGGTCAGGTTAGGTTATATTTTTCAATGGTCTTATGTTCAACCACTTTGTGAAACGTGAATGAAATAGACACCAGTGTATTAAAATAAATTCAGCAATATCGGTTCGATCAAAGCATCTCCCAGTGACACAGCGGAATGTCTGTGGACCCACATCGTTAGAAACCGGCTTTCGATACCCGTGGTGGGTAGAAAACAGGTGTCTATCGTGTAGCTTTGTGGTTACTTCTAACCAACCAAACAATCGATCAAAGCAGCGACCTTATACTGTTGTGGTGTTTGTGAATGTGTGATGATCTTCGGCTTTTCACTGATATCCTTCTTGTTTTAAATATATAATAAATTAATTTCACTTGTAGTGGTATGTCGGAGAGATGATACTCGATGAAACCAGTGAGTAGGAAAGACTGTCAAAAATAATTGTTTATCGTTTCTGTTAATATATCTATCACTGAGCTTTAAAATTAGTCGCTCGGTGCTTCAGCGACAATTTTCTTTATGCTGAAATGTGAGGTTTGATTCCCGCAGAGGACAGAACGAGAGTTCACTGTACAGTTTTTGCGCTAAAACTAACAAGCAGGAAAACCTTTCTAAGAGCCGTACTAAGAATTGACCAAGATTAATAATCGATACGTCATACGTGTATTTAACAAAAAAAACAACAGTCTCATTTAATGTACGTCTTTTAATGATTTTACTAATGAAATACATGTAGGTATCGCAGACGAAGGATCTCCTGGCTGTTAACAAAGTCGTGTTAGCGTATGCCAGGAGACGCCTCTCCTGTTTATTTTGTGTTTCACTGTACACCTTCTTGGTGCCTTTGTGGGAGAAACTGACATGGTAAAAGCTACTAATTGTTTTACTTTCTGTTATTCCAATCCAACACAACACACACCTTAATGACGTTACCATGGTAGCGAATAAGATTTGTAGCAACTTTCGTTTTTGTATATTTTTTACCTAAGAAATTTAAACTGAAATGCTACATATATTTTCCCGTCTATGTCACTTGGTTTCATCTTGATATACTTACTGCTTGGAAATCTTGTCTGTGTTTGCTAAGAACTTGTGACTTGTTTGTTCCTATTAGTTTATAAAAAAAAAAACTTTTTCTAACTCTGGAAGAAAATTACTGTATTTGATGATTTTTTCCTCTTTGTGGTGTTTCTCTCAGCTACTCTACAAAAGTAAACTTAAGATTGGTTATAATTAGATTCGTTAAAAACCTTGTCAGCCTTTATTTGGCACTAGATTACGGATGCCCGAAAAATAGGACCACTCTTAAAAAGTTCAGAAACTGTAACATTCTTCGGATCAAATATAACAGTACTTGTCAGATGATATAACATTTCTGTATCACTGTGATATACATACATAAAGGGTATGAGAGTGTTATGAACGTATGAAAACTAACCAGTTTCAACAGCGTCGAGTGAAAATAAAATTTGTGGATATATTTTTGACTTGCCTCAAACCGATGCTGTTTCTTTTAACCCTTCCAGAGATATCAAAAATTGAAGACTGAGTTAAATATTGATCTGGTAAAACGAAGTTTAATTAAACTACCAGAAACTAGAATAGAAACCAAACGCTGAAGTTAGATTTATCAGTGATGTCGTTTGAATTACTTGAGAAACACGAAATCGAGAACTTTAATGCCAAATCTAAATTACTACAGGGTCTTAATAAAACGTTTACATACAGTTGAAACAATAGATGTTTATGCGTGTAGTAGCTCCTGAGCTCCTTACCTTGATTATATAAAGATTTTCTTTAATACCTGATATTACAAAATACTTTTCAAAGAAACGATCTAATATATTAGTTAAATAGCTTAAATGTTAACATTTTCACCTAGAACAGTTGTTATGGTGTAGTAATTTTAAAATGTTTCAGAAAAAGTGAAAATTGTGATTTAATCGAACCCACGATTTTGTTTTCTCTGTAGCCCGTTAGGTGACCATACGTCGAATGGTGGAAATCTCACGTTTCACTTTCAGAAGCAGAATTTCACAAGACTCCTTCTTTTAAAGTGAAACATGATTAAATGTGGCTTAAGGACAAAGTTTGGACAGCGGTGCGCCCCGCTCACTCACCGTCCAGTGAAATAAACTGAGATCAAATTTTATACGAACACGAAATCCTGTATGCCAAGAAGTTGATTTAACTTAAGATTTTACGAATATGCATTTATATATCACACCATACATTATAAACATAATTTATTAATGGTAAATCCATTGATAAAGATTATGCATTATTATTAATGCAGTAATTCGTTTACTAATTTAGTTTAGTTTAGTAATTCGTGTATTAATGCGCATTATGATCACAACAATAATGAGCTTGTGTTAACAGCAGTGATAAAGAAGTGCGACATTAGAGTAAGTTTTTTTGTCACTTTTATCTTAAATGCTGTTGGTACTTGTAATGGTTATTGACTAAGAATCAACAGTGGGAATATTTTATTATTTTGACTCTAGTCCCTGAGATGTGATCTTCCATGGTCTCTGTGTTACACTCCTGATGACGAATAGTAAACTGAGCAATAGGTTGGTCGATCTAACGATATTTATATATACAAAAGAAATTTTCTTTTGTTCATCAGAAGAGAAGGACTAAGAATTTAAACGTTTGACTGTTTTTTAAATTAATTTTTTAAATTATCTTTTTTTCAGAAAACAGGGAACTTTTTTATTATAAATAAAATTGTGCCCTACTTACCCGTATTATTTTTTCTGAACCTCAATATGACCATGAGAATGATTAGTTAATATTTCACACTAAGAAGGACTATTTAAATTATTGGTCACCTTCGAAGGACAGCTTCATTATTGGTCCAAATAATCTCCTTACCTTCTGGTTATGAAAAAAAACTATTATATATTTGGTTTTGAGAAAGACCTAATAAAAGACTAAAAATGATTTTTTTTTTAATTTTTGAAACTGAAAATATTTACGACAGGTTTCACTTAATGTTGTAACCTCGCAATAATGTTTTCAATACTTGACCTTTAAAGGACTGGTTAGGTTTTTTGCCCCGAGAAGAACTAGTTTACTTTTGGTTTTAAGAATAACAACTAAATCCTGGATCTGGAAGAGAATAACTAATATCTGATAATGAGAGAAACTGTGCAATCTTTGACTCTGGAAGGGATATTTAAATATCTTGTTCTCAGAAAGACCATTTTAACATCTGGTTTTGTGATTGACCACGTAACTTTTGGTCCTAGGATTTCTGCTTAAATTTTCGTTCTCAGTAGGACTATTACATACTCGGTTCTCAGAAGAATCATCATTTTGTGTCTCACAATGGCTACTTGATGTTTCGAATTAAGAAAGATGACTTGATTTCTGGTTTTGAGAAGGACTGTTTAACTGCTAATTTTAAGAAGAACTATTTAACTGTTGGTTAAAGAAGGATTGTTTAACTGTTGGTTTTGAGAAGGACTATTCAACTACTAGTTGTTGACGAGGACTATTTAACTGCTGATTTTGAGGAGGACTATTTAACTGCTGATTTTGAGAAGGACTGTTTAACTACTGATTTTAAGAAAGACTATTTAACTACTGATTTTGAAGAAGACTATTTAACTGCTGATTTTGAGAAGGATTATTTAACTACTGATTTTAAAAAGGACTATTTAACTGTTGGTTTTGAAAAGGACTATTTAATTGCTGATTTTAAGGAAGACTGTTTAATTGCTGATTTTGAGAAGTACTGTTTAACTGTTGGTTTTGAGAAGGACTGTTTAACTGCTGGTCTTGAGAAGGGTCGTTTGTATTTTGAAACAGAGAACTAATAGTTACTTTCATGTTAACAGAAATATGTTTTATCTTAATTTCTTGAGAAAAAATATTTAACTACTGAGTTTAAGAAGAACTATTTAACTGTTGGTTTTGAGAAGGACTGTTTAACTGCTTATTTTAAAAAGAACTATTTAATTGCTGATTTTGAGGAGGACTAATTAAATGTTGATTTTGAGAAGTACTGTTTAACTGCTAGTTTTAAGAATGACTGTTTAACTACTGATTTCGAGAAGGACTATTTAACTGTTGGTTTTGTGAAGAACTGTTTAACTACTGATTTTAAGAAAGACTATTTAACTACTGATTTTGAAGAAGACTATTTAACTGCTGATTTTGAGAAGGATTATTTAACTACTGATTTTAAAAAGGACTATTTAACTGTTGGTTTTGAAAAGGACTATTTAATTGCTGATTTTAAGGAAGACTGTTTAATTGCTGATTTTGAGAAGTACTGTTTAACTGTTGGTTTTGTGGAGGACTGTTTAACTGCTGGTCTTGAGAAGGATCGTTTGTATTTTGAAACAGAGAACTAATAGTTACTTTCATGTTAACAGAAATATGTTTTATCTTAATTTCTTGAGAAAAAATATTTAACTACTGAGTTTAAGAAGAACTATTTAACTGTTGGTTTTGAGAAGGACTGTTTAACTGCTGGTCTTGAGAAGGGTCGTTTGTATTTTGAAACAGAGAACTAATAGTTACTTTCATGTTAACAGAAATATGTTTTATCTTAATTTCTTGAGAAAAAATATTTAACTACTGATTTTAAGAAGAACTATTTAACTGTTGGTTTTGAGAAGGACTGTTTAACTGCTGGTCTTGAGAAGGGTCGTTTGTATTTTGAAACAGAGAACTAATAGTTACTTTCATGTTAACAGAAATATGTTTTATCTTAATTTCTTGAGAAAAAATATTTAACTACTGATTTTAAGAAGAACTATTTAACTGTTGGTTTTGAGAAGGACTGTTTAACTGCTTATTTTAAAAAGAACTATTTAATTGCTGATTTTGAGGAGGACTAATTAAATGTTGATTTTGAGAAGTACTGTTTAACTGCTAGTTTTAAGAATGACTGTTTAACTACTGATTTCGAGAAGGACTATTTAACTGTTGGTTTTGTGAAGAACTGTTTAACTACTGATTTTAAGAAAGACTATTTAACTACTGATTTTGAAGAAGACTATTTAACTGCTGATTTTGAGAAGGATTATTTAACTACTGATTTTAAAAAGGACTATTTAACTGTTGGTTTTGAAAAGGACTATTTAATTGCTGATTTTAAGGAAGACTGTTTAATTGCTGATTTTGAGAAGTACTGTTAAACTGTTGGTTTTGTGAAGGACTGTTTAACTGCTGGTCTTGAAAAGGGTCGTTTGTATTTTGAAACAGAGAACTAATAGTAACTTTCATGTTAACAGAAATATGTTTTATCTTAATTTCTTGAGAAAAAATATTTAACTACTGATTTTAAGAAGAACTATTTAACTGTTGGTTTTGAGAAGGACTGTTTAACTTCTTATTTTAAAAAGGACTATTTAATTGCTGATTTTGAGGAGGACTGTTTAATTGCTGATTTTGAGAAGGACTAATTAAATGTTGATTTTGAGAAGTACTGTTTAACTGCTAGTTTTAAGAAGGACTGTTTAACTGCTGATTTCGAGAAGGACTATTTAACTGTTGGTTTTGTGAAGGACTGTTTAACTGCTGGTCTTGAGAAGGATCGTTTATATTTTGAAACAGAGAACTAATAGTTACTTTTATGTTAACAGAAATATGTTTTATCTTCATTTCTTGAGAAAAATAATTCACTCCTATTTTTGGTAAAGAATATTTAATTCCTCATTACGAGAAATACCACTTTACTTTTGATCTTCTAAAGGACAACGTAAATTATAATCCTGAGAACAAATGATTCCTGAGAAAAACGTGTTATTTCCTGGTGCTGAGAAGGACGATTTTTGATCACGTGATGGACACTGTAGATTTTGTTCTCATTAATGACTGTATTAGATCTAAGAAAGACTAGTTATCTTGTAGTTCCAAGCAGGATTTGTAAGTCCTCGTCTAATGAATTTATTTTTATGATTTTAAGAATCACTGCCTTATAGTCTTGTTAAAGGTTATGATTTTGGACATGAGAAGACATAATTAAGTTTTGGTTTTCCTAGATAGACCATTTACATTTCGCTACAGAGAATAGCCACTTTGAATCCTGGGAGCCACATGGTGGCTCAGCTGTAAGTCTGCGAACTCATATCTCTAGAAACCGAGTTACGATACCCGTGGTAGGCAGAACACACACAGCTTTGTTTTTAACGCCACTAAGTAAACGAACAGTTGAATCGTGAGAAAATCTTGCACCCTTAGTTCCATTCATGGTCTGAAGAACGGATACTTAACTTCGAAGACTGCCGAAACCATATGTGTGATATAATATCGCAATCACTTGAAGCTTTCGTTACTTTAATGTGTGCGGCAAAACCACTTCTTTGGATTTTCTAGACGTTACGACAACCTTTACCTCAACACTAGAAACAAGATAAATAGATCCACGATATATCAATTTTCAAAATATTTTATGAAAGAGTGGAATAACTTTTATTTTGTTATGCTTAGAGTTAGATACAATTAGATCTCAACTACGAGTATTTTAAATTCATTTTTTCATTTCATAAAAGCAGTGGCTAAACCAAAAGTTACACCCTCAAAAAAAGAAAAACGAAAATGAAAAAGAAAGAAGACACTTTATGAGTGTCACTTTCATGAGAATTAATTTTAAAATATCCTTCATTTATTTATTATTCCATTAATTTAATAGTCCATTATATTATACCTTTGTTTCTTAACCTAAAAACTCAGTCAGCAAGTAATTGACTTTTCAAAAGTTTGAAAATGAAAAAAATAACAAATATTATTTGCCGATTTTAATAATGTTTAGAAGTAAACGTGTCAACATGTTTCTGTTTCTTTGGTGTTGGGCCTACATAGCTACGGTGATGAAAGTTATTCTAATATAAACATTATCTAACTTACCACTATTAGCTGTCAAGAAATACGAACAGTAGTTTTATAAAACAGATCACACGTTATTTTCAGTACTGCGCTTCTAATGTTTGGTGAGCATTAATAAATTGCTTACATCCTATCATCAACATTTTGTGTGCATCAGTAAACTGGTATACATTATTATCAATACGTTGCTGCTAAGGTTTGATGTGTATTGATAAATTACTAATACATTATTATCAATACGTTACTGCTAAGGTTTGGTGAGTGTTGTTAAATAACTAATACATTATTATCAATACGTTACTGCTAAGGTTTGGTGAGTGTTGTTAAATAACTAATACATTATTATCAATACGTTACTGCTAAGGTTTGGTGAGTGTTGTTAAATAACTAATACATTATTATCAATACGTTACTGCTAAGGTTTGGTGAGTGTTGTTAAATAACTAATACATTATTATCAATACGTTACTGCTAAGGTTTGATGAGTGTTGTTAAATAACTAATACATTATTATCAATACGTCACTGCTAAGGTTTGATGAGTGTTGTTAAATAACTAATACATTATTATCAATACATTACTGCTAAGGTTTGATGAGTGTTGTTAAATTACTAATACATTATTATCAATACGTTACTCCTAAGGTTTGGTGAGTGTTGTTAAATTACTAATACATTATTATCAATACGTTACTGCTAAGGTTTGATGAGTGTTGTTAAATAACTAATACATTATTATCAATACATTACTGCTAAGGTTTGATGAGTGTTGTTAAATAACTAATACATTATTATCAATACGTTACTCCTAAGGTTTGGTGAGTGTTGTTAAATAACTAATACATTATTATCAATACGTTACTCCTAAGGTTTGATGAGTGTTGTTAAATTACTAATACATTATTATCAATACGTTACTGCTAAGGTTTGGTGAGTGTTGTTAAATAACTAATACATTATTATCAATACGTTACTGCTAAGGTTTGGTGAGTGTTGTTAAATAACTAATACATTATTATCAATACGTTACTGCTAAGGTTTGGTGAGTGTTGTTAAATAACTAATACATTATTATCAATACATTACTGCTAAGGTTTGATGAGTGTTGTTAAATAACTAATACATTATTATCAATACGTTACTGCTAAGGTTTGGTGAGTGTTGTTAAATAACTAATACATTATTATCAATACGTTACTGCTAAGGTTTGGTGAGTGTTGTTAAATAACTAATACATTATTATCAATACGTTACTCCTAAGGTTTGATGAGTGTTGTTAAATAACTAATACATTATTATCAATACGTTACTGCTAAGGTTTGATGAGTGTTGTTAAATAACTAATAAATTATTATCAATACGTTACTGCTAAGGTTTGATGAGTGTTGTTAAATTACTAATACATTATTATCAATACGTTACTCCTAAGGTTTGATGAGTGTTGTTAAATAACTAATACATTATTATCAATACGTTACTGCTAAGGTTTGGTGAGTGTTGTTAAATAACTAATACATTATTATCAATACGTTACTCCTAAGGTTTGATGAGTGTTGTTAAATAACTAATACATTATTATCAATACGTTACTCCTAAGGTTTGATGAGTGTTGTTAAATAACTAATACATTATTATCAATACGTTACTGCTTAGGTTTGGTGACTGTTGATAAATTGCTAACACGTTGTTATTAATACGTTGTTTCTAAAATTTAGTGGCTGTTGTTAAATTGTTAACACATTATTACCAATACATTATTTCTAAGGTTTGATCAGTATTAGTAAACTACATACACAATACTGTTACTGTGATGTTTCAATGTAAGAAGAAACCAACTGACAAATTAAATACGAGAAAACGAAAACCGAAACAAAAATGAAGAAAGAGAATGTTTCGATAAATTATCTTGTCATCCACATGTGCAGCTAACTCTAACTTCAAGTGAAGAAATCAATAACTACGTCGTTTAGAGTTGTCTAGGTCGACACAGTCGCCAGGTAAAGGCTAGAATCATTTTTTAAACAGGTGAAATGTTGGATGTTTCTTACAGGAGTTTGTTGTGTTTTTATTCACTTTTATTCTTCCCAGACGTTATTTCTTCGACGGAAACTTTTCTGGTGAAAAGTTGAGATGTCTTGAAATATAAAACAAACACATAATTTGTAATTACTAAAAATATTAATTAGATATAAGAGTCTTAAAAATATTTTCGAAAATAAAACTTGATTCTTTACTATTGAAATGTTAAAACTCAAGGAACTTGAGTGTGTATTTAAATTATTAAAATCGAGATACGAACAACCTTTTATAATATACAATTAGAATCTAATTTTGAACTACTAAAATGGAAGGAAAACAGGTAAAAAAGACGCCAGCCATAAATTCTTGGGCTACTGTACCCGTTTCGGCCCGAAAAATAATATTTCATTGACATTTTTGTAGTTATACTCACGTTAGGAAAGTGCGAGAAAAGAATTTTGGGCAACGAGCCACGAACTCTCGGTTTTACATTTTGATCTTGCTGACTACCATGCACTTTTGCAGCAACGGATCACCAATCATAAATCTAGCCATCCATAATTTACCAGTGTAAGACTAGAGGGAAGGCAGCTAGTCGTCAACACCCACCGCCAACTCTTGGGCTACTCTTTTACCAACGAATAGTGAGATTGAGCGTCACATTATAACGCCCTCACGGCTGAAAGAGCGATCAAGTTTGGTGCGACGGAGATTCGAACTCGCGACCCTCAGATTACGAGTCAAATGCCTTAACCCACCTGGCCATGCCAGGCCGAAAATCTGCTAAAATTGAAAAAAATTGATAGTATACTTACCAATACTTTAAACAGAAACATTGAAACTTCCTTAAACTCTGTAAGAAAATTATTATATTTCGTTCGTATGTGGTGAATTTATAATACAGTTTCTTCAGTAACCTTTACGCTGAATCTGAACAATTAATTTTTTTGTTTGAAGTGCCCTAACGTTTCGGTGTTTAAAGTAACTGACAAGAATTTTGAATCATATTTTTATCAGAAACAAAACTGATCACTCATTCCTTTCGTTATTTGTGTTCATTCAAGAAAATAATAAAATCGAAAGAAAAATAAAATAAGCTTTTCTGAGTTGAAATAATGAACCTTTTATGAGTAACTATCCAGACTTTTCACTCTGCGAATCCCCTGGTGAAACGGCAGTAACTCTTCAGATTTACAACGCTGAAATCAAGGGTTTGATTCCCCTATGTGAACACAAGAAACAGTCCGACGTGACTGTAATAAAACACACGGAAAACTTTGTGTGCTTAAAAATTGTTTCAACTCTTATTGCTTTGTTATGTTGTTTTTTACTTCTACAGAATTCGATTTTCATTGACTTGTTCGTTTATTTTAGTGCTTTGGTAGCGCCTGATGATGGCCAGTTGACTTGCTGAGAGTTTTTTTTTTCTTCTAATGCTAATTTAGTTTCACAAGTGTAGTATCGACACTAATGTGCAAGATATATAATAATAGAGGCACTGTGTTAGAGTATATTAGAGTGTATATTTATGACACAACGTTTTACAAGTAATGTGTTTTTATAAATCCTATATATTTTTCGTATATTATTCTCATTGGATTCCTGTTCTTAAGAATAATTAATAATTATACTGTTATTCACACATCAGTGCCAATACAATATATTAAAATCTTAATGAGTTGGAAACTATCCATTCTTTAGTGTCACTACAGCTTTGCTAAGAGTTAGTCCTCTCTTGCAAGCACTATGAAAATATTCTAGGCGTTTTTTACTTAAATACACGACCCGGCATCGTAATCTGAGGGTCGCGGGTTCGAATCCCGGTCGCACCAAACATGCTCGCCCTTTCAGCCGTGGGGGCGTTATAATGTGACCTTCAATCCCACTATTCATTGGTAAAAGAGTTGGGAGTGGGTGGTGATGACTAGCTGCCTTCCCTCTCTAGTCTTACACTGATAAATTAGGGACGGCTAGTGCAGATAACCCTCGAGTAGCTGAATGTTAGTTAACTGGTTCTGCGTGTTAGCACAATTTTTCTAAGTCTTAATAAGTTGTAGGAAACAACTTGCATATTATGATGTTTAGTGACATCTACATATAGAATAATAGATTTATTTCACTACAACGTGAAGCAAATACGTCATCATGCCTAACTGTTTAAGACAAAACATTATTTAGAAGTAAGTCTATTAAACTACAACAGCTGTCCCAAAATGTCATATATTTCGTAAGTTAAGTTAACACCTCTTAGAAACAAACATGGACATGACATTTTGTACTAAGTCCAAAACTTAGTGTCTGTCACAATACCATATACCATTCAGTTTTAATGTAATGCTTCTAACACTTAACACTTATTAAACACTAAGTGCTCGTTAGTATCATAACAAGTTTTTGTGAGTTTGAGATAACTACTTGCATAATAATATTAATAATTTTTAAGATTTTTGTAAGTGTTCGTAAACCATATTTTATAATTGACGTCAAACAATTATACTGAGACTCGATGGCTACAAAACATAAAACATGTTAGTTTTCATAAAGTGACTCGAGCAACTAACAGCATTAATATATATATTATAAAAACACATGTGTAATAGTTTTAATACACTCTTTCAATGGCTAACATATTTATTTGCAGATAAATTTCAATTAAATAGTTGCAAGTTTGACGGGAAGAAAAAATTATTTGCAATTTAACAAGAGTGCAATTCTATTGCGAATCAAGTTTCAGAAACCTATTTGCTCGTTGGTTTTAACACTTTGGTTCTAAGAATTGGTTATCATTAGCAAACTCCTTGAACATTAGTGCCAGCACAGTGCTTCTGAAATTTAGTGTTTATTTAAAAGCTGACTCATAATAAGTTTAAACACAGTGCGTCTAAGTGCTGGTGGATATTATACAAATGTAAAAATGGATTAGAACCAACACAGTAATTCATAAACTTACTGAGTACGAATAAACTACTAACACACTAGTACCAACACAATACTTATCAGACATGGTGGCTATGACTTTTTATGATTATTTTAAAACTACTAACACACTAGTACCAACACAATACTAATCAGGCATGGTGGCCATGACTTTCTATGATTATTTTAAAACTACTAACACACTAGTACCAACACAATACTCATCAGCCATGGTGGCCATGACTTTCTATGATTATTTTAAAACTACTAACACACTAGTTCCAACACAATACTCATCAGCCATGGTAGTCATGACTTTCTATGATTATTTTAAAACTACTAACACATTAGTACCAACACAATACTCATCAGACACGGTGGCCATGACTTTTTCTGATTATTTTAAAACTACTAACACACCAGTGCTGACACAATACCTATGTAGGTTCAAGCAAATGTTTTGAAAACATAGTGGAAATTCATAGAATACACGCACATTAGTTTTGAATAATGCTTTCATAATATTTAATTATTATGATAGGCTACATGCGAAATAATTTAAATTTGCGACTTTTAATGGAGTTTCAGTTATCGGAAAGCTACAGGTGTTTCAGTGTTAAAATAGTGTTTAAGGCTTAGAAAACAATAAATAATTGTCCATGTTTTATTACCATTAGTGGGCTTCAAAACCTTTTAGCTTTTGGAAAATTGCATGTCCATTAGTGTAACTGCAAACTACATATGTTTCAGAGTGTTAATACAGTGATTTCAGGCCTTTGAATACCACACTTACGCTAGTGTTAATATCAGGCATCAGAGTATTATTACATATTATATATGTATTACTGTTATCACATGGTTTTAAAACTTATTGAGTTTTTTACCAGACTCATAAGCGTAGTAAACTACACTAGATAAACATTAATTTCTGTATCCTATTTTTAGGAACTTCTAGCTAGTATAAATTTGTACGCATGCTTGATTCTTTGTTAAAACAAGCTAATCGAGGGTTACTTAATTAACCTTCTTTTAAATATGATAGACTAGAAGAAAGACCATCAATCAACTCATTAACCGTCAACCTTTAAGTTTCTTTAATCCAACAGTGCGACTGATTGTCACATTATAACGCACCGAAGGTTAAAAGAGGCCAGTGATGGGTTTCGAACCTACCATCTCTAAATAACGAAACGAGCGGTCTAACCACTAGCCATGCTTATTGGTTTTAATAAAAACATGCATTTATATGTTCATTAGTCTCATAATAAATTTTTTAAAACTTAGTAAGTTTTTTACCATACGTTAAGAAGTTAAGCGTATTTATCTACCAAGGTTAAGATGCCTTTCTTACACATTTTTTATGAGAGAACTAATTTTTTCATTTCCTTTATGGATAAAAAAACAGGTGCACTAGTCGACATGTAACAGCATCCAAAACATAGTCGCACAACACAATTTCAGATTTTATTTTAAGTATGTCGGTTTCTCTTTCTAATCCAGGTAAAATATATTTGTAATCTATCTTAACCGTTGAACTATTCGTAGAATTAGGTGTAATTTCAACTTATAGATAGCACCTTATAATTGGGATTTACACGTTTATGCACTTCCATTCCTGGAGTATGTCTTATGTTACACTTTTCATTTTCTGTCCCAGCAAGGCCAGGAAGTTAGAGTACTTCACTCGCAACCTGAGGGTCGATGGTTTGAATCTCCGTTCCACCAAACATGCTTTCAGCCGTGCGAGAGTAGTAAAGTTACGATAAATCCCACTCTTCGTTGTCAAAAGTGTAGCCTAAGAGTTGGCGGTGGGTGGTAACGACTAGTTGCTTTCCCTCTATTCTTATACTGCTAAATTAGGGACGACCAGCGTAGATAACCCTTGTGCAGATCCGGCATGGCCAGATGGTTAAGGCGCTTGACTCGTAATCTGAGGGTCGAGCCGTGAAGGCATTATAATGTGACGGTCAATCCCACTATTCGTTGGTGAAAGAGTAGCCAAGAATTGGCAGTGGTGGATAATGATTAGCTGCCTTCCCTCTAGTCTTGCACTGTTTAATGAGGGACGGCTAGCGCAGATAGCCCTCGTGTAGCTTTGCGCGAAATTCAAAAACAAGCAAAGACAAACATGATTGGTATTTTTAATTATTCAGCAAAGATGCAAAGATTCCTAGTAGCACAACAGTATGTCTGGGAACTTATAACGTCAGAAATTGGGTTTCGATACCTGTAGTAGACAGAGCACAGACATCCCATTGTGCAGCTTTGTGTTAAACTGTAAACAACGAATATTTATTTTAGAACCTTTTAAAAGTGTTTTTACTTTGTACGTTTTGTTTCATACAATATTTATTGTTACGGTTCTGAAATGTAACCAAGACTTCCTTAGAAATGTATTTATTTATACATGTGAGAGAGGTTTAATGTAAACGTTTGAAAAGCAAGAAAATGCTTCTCTTAGACTTTTTTAGAACTAGATTAGAACCTTGAAACAAATATAATGACCTCAAATATCAACACCTTTTCCTTACTATTTTCGCTTTTTATAATATATACCCCGGTAGGAGAGTGGTATGTTTACGGACTTACAACGATAAAATCCGAGGCTCGATTCCCAACGATACATACAGAAGATAGCACACTCATTCTTGTTTATAGAACGAGCGATATGAGATTATTAAGTTTTAAGGAACGTGACCTTTCTATTTGTAGTTAGTCCAGAGTTGTAGACATCTGGTGTGGAACAGCATGGAACCGTCTCTGTGCCGCGTAGAATATAGAGCATTTGAATTATATTGTGTGATTTCTATTTGCATTATGGATTTCGTAATGACGTATGTGATTTTTTTAACTTTTCGATTAATTGGAAATTAAGTGAAGTTAATTTGGCCTTCAGTAACACCTAATTAACACCATTATAACACTTATCTAAAGGGAAAATATAATCGAAACGTTTTATAGTTGTTTGAATAAATATAATTTTTCCTTTTTTAACCACCTTTAATCAAATATTTTTGATACACAAATATATTGAAATCTCCAAACGTGAACACGCCAGTGATTATATTAGTTTAAATCAGCCATTAATTAACAGACGACAACATGGATTTTATCATTTTTATTATTAATAATTAAAATGCTTTAAACATATTTTTTAGCTTATAATAGGTATAATATAGAATATCTATTTGTATATATATATATACTTGTAAATTTCAGGTTCTGTACTGTAAAATACTAATGTGATAAAACCAAACACAACAGTCACCATTATCTCAATGAGTAGTGGAATGTGTCTGGCGTTTTATTAAGATATATACTGAATTATAATGACTTATTTCTGAATAACTTCTAATGCTTAACATTTTCTAAAATTACACATTGTGAATACTTTATGTGTTGAGACAAAAGCTACGTAGTCAAACATTTTGTAATTTTCTTTTCGAAAGTAAACTGAAATCAGTCAAAGAAATAGTTTTGAATACTACAAAACCAAAGTGACAGACCTACAGTTTTTACGTGTAGAAGGACACTTGCTAAGATATAAACAATAATTGAGTCTTTCGTAAATTTCTAGTTTTAAAGGGATGTTAGGCTACTTAGATACAAATCAAGGTTACATAAAGCTTGTTACTCTGAAGTACAGTGTCATCTCTGTTTTCCCCCAGAACTAATTCTCTGGCTCGTTCGGTTCATCCTACTCTAGGCTTTGGATTTATAGATCTCTGCCACCAAGCGGCCTTGGTAAAGGTCCGTCATTCGTTTGAGTTAATGGTTCGTCAAGATCCTGCCATCTTGCTTCTTTTCTTTACAATTTCGTCGACATATTTGAAGTCACCACCTTCATCACTGAAGGCTTGCCTCGACGCCCTCTAGACTTTTACTTTTATCAAATCTCGCAATAGGCATTAACAGAACTTTCTACTAACTCCGAACAAAAAAAAAAACTTAGCTTTTACAAAACTTTATTCGCGAGCGGGCGAAGGGGGATAATCTACGTCCCTGAACACCCTAGTTGGTAAAATGGAATATCTTTCCTCAAAACTAAATACCTGCCTTAGTTTGTTTGATTGTTTGTTTACAGTGTTATCAGATGAAAGTAGTTGATATAATTCAAGTAACATGGCTCGTACAACAACAAGCCACTGCTAAATATTTTAAGGATATGCAAGAGAATTACGAAATACGGAAGTGGGTGTTAAAAACAACAGGACAGTTTCATAAGACAGGGACAACAACTATTTTAAACTGTGAAGCTGCTAATGGTTTAAACATTTTTTTTCCTGAATATTATTTGCTTATAACCGAGCCTGAAATAAAAAGATTTGGATACCTACGTTTTTGGAATTACTTTTTATTTATTCATAATATCTTTTTATATTTTCATGCTTTGTTTCTTTACAGAAAAAGAAAATTTAAAGAAGCTTTTGATCGTTTAGCCATCCATCTTGATTAATTCAAGAATCTACGGCGAGAAAAAACAAAACAAAACGAACCATCGTTTTTCGTGTCTTTTCTTATCTCCGTGAATTTCAAAACTAAAAGTTTCGTTTGAAAAATATATTTTTTACGTCATGGAATTATATTACTTTATCCTCAGTTGGATAAACTGGTATTAAATTTTTTGATTCTCAGCGAATTTGTTTCTTTCCTTGTTTCGAGTTACGGGAATATATCTAAAAGGTGGTTTAAACATATTTTTAGAAAGTGAATCTTATTTATCAGATTTTCGACGTAAAAATAAGGAAATAATGTTGTTACTTTAGAGCATACTTATTAACTAGAATATAGACACTATGGCGACCTTGGCTAACCCTCAAAGACCTAACGATTCTAACATAACGGACACTAATATGATGACAGATATTTTCGGACCTGATTACCATCGAACGGTTCGCATTGTTATCATTGCTGTAATGATAGTCGTTTCCTTGTTGGGAAATGCGATAGTTTGTTGGCAACTTCTCGTCTCTAGATGGCGTCGCCATTCGAAACCTAAAGTACTCTTCCTTAACCTCGCTGTTGCTGACCTATTAGTTACCATGGTGACCATGACATCTCAGATAGTGTGGGAAGTAATGGGAAGATTATGGATAGCTGGTGATGTCTTCTGTCGCTTCTTCAAGTTGCTTCAAACATTTGCACTCGTGTCTTCTACCTACGTGTTAGTCAGTATTGCCCTGGATCGTTATTATGCCATAATACACCCTCTAAGGCCGCATGTCCCTAAATGGAAGCTTGCCTTGATGGCCTGGGGGGCCTCCCTGCTTCCCTCACTTCCCAATGTTTACATTTTTCGTGAAGTTCAAATTGACGAGAACCAGTCCTTCTGCAGTTCCCTCTTCTACACTGGGAAGTTTCCGCAGTTTTATCGCCAGCTCTACATGAGTTTTGTATTTTTAACTGTTTTCATAATTCCGTTTTGCCTTCTAGTAGCACTTTACTCACGTATTTTACTAGAAATATGGCGTCAGTCGTCTTCCATGAAGAAATGTCAGCAGACAGTGTCGTCACTTCCACGTGCAAAAATTAAGACGTTAAAGATGACGATGGCCATCTTTGTTGCCTTCATAGTAACAAATCTTCCATACGTCATCCAGGAAATGGTACTAGCTTTCGGAAATCCTGAAATTTTGAACAAGAATATAATAGCGTTGTTTGGAGTCATCTCAGCTAGTAATAGCGCCATTAATCCTTACATATACTTGACATTTCATTCCAAACTAGGTGCGTGGAATCGCTTCACCTCATGTTTGAAAACTGTTAAAAATAGCAGCGTATCCAGAATCCAAACTTGGCACTCGAGACTTTCTTATAGAAACACCTCCATTACAAGTCACAGTACGCGTAATTCTGCCAATGTTTTCAAAGTACCTCATAAAACAGAATTTGAATCAATACAGCTTACAGTTATAGCAAATTACAGTCCACCGACGAAAAGTGCAAAGCTTGTTTAGACAAGAATCTTCTATCATTTTATTCAATATCAATTAGTGTATACAATACGCACTAACCGATGTGTATATTCATATATATTTTGATTCTCTTCTGTACGAACTCCTCGATAAATAAATATAAATTTTATGATAATTCCTGCAAGTTATTATATTGTACGTTTTGATTTTACTTAAATAAATGTGCCAGTTAACATCAGCCTCGTGTGTTTTTAAACATTTACAAGGACTTAATATATCTTCATCTCACGTCGTTATTTATTTAAAAAATATCCTGAATATCCAATTTGAGGAAATTGGTTTTATGTTTAAAAAAAGACGTTATTTAAAACAATAAAAAACAGACGTACAGGAATACCAGCAAACTGACAACAAATTATATTTGATTTAGTTTTAATAGATGTGTTTATATTCCTCAAGTGTACTTAATTTGTCATCTCTCAAATTATAATTTTGAGTATTAGTTTTTAATAATAACCGTTAGAAGAGAATCTGGTACTTTTTGCTGATTTTTCCCGCAGAATAGCCAGAGCAAAATAAATTTATAGCTATTCAACCAACAATACATACAATAAAATCTGTTAACGAATCAAGACTATGAAAAAGGGGTAATAGTTGAAGTAGTCTTCGTTTATAATAAAGGTTCAACAATTAGTTGAAGTAGTCTTCGTTTATAATAAAGGTTCAACAATTAGTTGAAGTAGTCTTCGTTTATAATAAAGGTTTAACAATTAGTTGAAGTAGCCTTCGTTTATAATAGAGGTTCAACAATTAGTTGAAGTAGTCTTCGTTTATAATAAAGGTTCAACAATTAGTTGAAGTAGTCTTCGTTTATAATAAAGGTTCAACAATTAGTTGAAGTAGTCTTCGTTTATAATAAAGGTTCAACAATTAGTTGAAGTAGTCTTCGTTTATAATAAAGGTTCAACAATTAGTTGAAGTAGTCTTCGTTTATAATAAAGGTTCAACAATTAGTTGAAGTAGTCTTCGTTTATAATAAAGGTTCAACAATTAGTTGAAGTAGTCTTCGTTTATAATAAAGGTTCAACAATATTTCACTAAAAAAGAATTCGAGTGTAATAAACCAAGTCTGCATATAAGAAGCACACGCTAATATTAGGGAATACATTAAAATAATGAATAATTTACACAAATGTTACCACCAGATTCTGTTTAGACTTTTAATAAGGATTGAAAATACTTATATAAATATATATATGGTATTATTGCTTTAAAAAGGCTTAACAACATCTGAGATAAAGAGTATTTGAAACTTGATTAGTGTTTTAATAACGCTTAACGACACAAGAAAGATTGATTTGGTTGGTTTTAAATTTCGCGCAAAGCTACACGAAGACTATCTGCGCTAGCCGTCCCTAATTTAGTAATGTAAGACTAGAGAAAAGGCAACTAGTCATAACCACCGACTACCAACTCTTGGGCTACTCTTTTACCAACGAATAATAGGATTGACCGCCACATTATAACGCCCACACGGCTGAAAGGGCGATTATGTTTGGTGGGATAGGGATTCGAGCCCACAACCCCACAATTACAAGTCGAGAACCTCAACCAGGCAGGACTCTACAGAGGACAGGGTACAAATTTTATGAGTGTTCTAACAGGGCGTAAAAGAAAGAAAGCTTAGATTTCATCAGCATTTAACAAGGCTCAACAACAACAATGGGAGTGTAAACAACATAAAAACATATCGAAAAGTGAGAAAAGTCATAATTAGGTAGATGTGTTAACAAAACTCACGAGTAAGACAGAACACCAATTAATATCTTCACGTCAATTAATTACTTTCAACCATATTGTATCAAAAAGAAAATAAACCAAGAAAGTATATAAAAATATTTAAAAATTGTCATAGCTTCAAAATACCTAAAATATAGTTCATATTTATGTTACTATAGAAGCAGGAGAAAACACAAAGGATTCTGTGTTTACACAGTAAATAATGTCTAAGTATAGAGAACACCAAGGAAAGAATTTTGTCTTACAAAGTATTATAATATCTATATGAGACAACATCAAGGATTCGGTACTACAGACTAATAATAGCTAAAATAGAGAACACAGAAGATTATTTATCAAATATCGATTAGTAAATTTAAATAATATTTAAGACATATTGAAAAAGTTCACTCTTAGATTTGTTATAAGAGTTAGAAAGAGAATAGAGAGCGACTAAAGTATCAAAGCTAAGTAGAGTCTACAATTAGACTAGTGATCCAGCAGGAGTTAGTAAGAAGATATGAGATCTGCTTGTGTTAATATAAAAATAATGATAATATTAATAAAGAAGTAGAGAACTTATAAACATGTTAATAACTTAATCAACAATGATAATATTAATAAAGAAGTAGAGAACTTATAAACATGTTAATAACTTAATCAACAATGATAATATTAATAAAGAAATAGAGAGCTTATAAACATGTTAATAACTTAATCAACAATGATAATATTAATAAAGAAATAGAGAGCTTATAAACATGTTAATAACTTAATCAACAATGATAATATTAATAAAGCAACAGAGAACTTATAAACATGTTAATAACGTAATCAACAATGATAATATTAATAAAGCAATAGAGAACTTATAAACATGTTAATAACGTAATCAACAATGATAATATTAATAAAGCAATAGAGAGCTTATAAACATGTTAATAACGTAATCAACAATGATAATATTAATAAAGCAATAGAGAGCTTATAAACATGTTAATAACGTAATCAACAATGATAATATTAATAAAGCAATAGAGAGCTTATAAACATGTTAATAACTTAATCAACAATGATAATATTAATAAAGCAATAGAGAGCTTATAAACATGTTAATAACTTAATCAACAATGATAATATTAATAAAGAAGTAGAGAACTTATAAACATGTTAATAACTTAATCAACAATGATAATATTAATAAAGAAGTAGAGAACTTATAAACATGTTAATAACTTAATCAACAATGATAATATTAATAAAGAAATAAAGAGCTTATAAACATGTTAATAACTTAATCAACAATGATAATATTAATAAAGAAATAGAGAGCTTA
Source organism: Tachypleus tridentatus (assembly GCF_004210375.1). Taxonomy (NCBI): domain Eukaryota; kingdom Metazoa; phylum Arthropoda; class Merostomata; order Xiphosura; family Limulidae; genus Tachypleus; species Tachypleus tridentatus. The sequence goes on from NC_134828.1 coordinate 90,690,226, forward strand.
TAAACATGTTAATAACTTAATCAACAATGATAATATTAATAAAGCAACAGAGAACTTATAAACATGTTAATAACGTAATCAACAATGATAATATTAATAAAGCAATAGAGAACTTATAAACATGTTAATAACGTAATCAACAATGATAATATTAATAAAGCAATAGAGAGCTTATAAACATGTTAATAACGTAATCAACAATGATAATATTAATAAAGCAATAGAGAGCTTATAAACATGTTAATAACGTAATCAACAATGATAATATTAATAAAGCAATAGAGAGCTTATAAACATGTTAATAACTTAATCAACAATGATAATATTAATAAAGCAACAGAGAACTTATAAACATGTTAATAACGTAATCAACAATGATAATATTAATAAAGCAATAGAGAACTTATAAACATGTTAATAACGTAATCAACAATGATAATATTAATAAAGCAATAGAGAGCTTATAAACATGTTAATAACGTAATCAACAATGATAATATTAATAAAGCAATAGAGAGCTTATAAACATGTTAATAACGTAATCAACAATGATAATATTAATAAAGCAATAGAGAGCTTATAAACATGTTAATAACTTAATCAACAATGATAATATTAATAAAGAAATAGAGAGCTTATAAACATGTTAATAACTTAATCAACAATGATAATATTAATAAAGAAATAGAGAGCTTATAAACATGTTAATAACTTAATCAACAATGATAATATTAATAAAGCAACAGAGAACTTATAAACATGTTAATAACGTAATCAACAATGATAATATTAATAAAGCAATAGAGAACTTATAAACATGTTAATAACGTAATCAACAATGATAATATTAATAAAGCAATAGAGAGCTTATAAACATGTTAATAACGTAATCAACAATGATAATATTAATAAAGCAATAGAGAGCTTATAAACATGTTAATAACGTAATCAACAATGATAATATTAATAAAGCAATAGAGAGCTTATAAACATGTTAATAACTTAATCAACAATGATAATATTAATAAAGAAATAGAGAGCTTATAAACATGTTAATAACTTAATCAACAATGATAATATTAATAAAGAAGTAGAGAGCTTATAAACATGTTAATAACTTAGTCAACAATGATAATATTAATAAAGAAATAGAGAGCTTTTAGGCATGTTAATAACTTAATCAACAATGATAATATTAATAAAGAAATAGAGAGCTTATAAACATGTTAATAATTTGATTAACAATGATAATATTAATAACGAAATAGAAAGCATATCGATATGTTAATCACTTAATCAACAAAGATAATATTAATAAAGAAGTAGAGAACTTATAGACATGTTAATAACTTAATCAACAAGGATAATATTAATAAAGAAGTAGAGAACTTATAGACATGTTAATAACTTAATCAACAATGATAATATTAATAAAGAAGTAGAAAACTTATAGACATGTTAATAACTTAATCAACAATGATAATATTAATAAAGAAGTAGAGAACTTATAGACATGTTAATAACTTAATCAACAATGATAATATTAATAACGAAATAGAGAGCTTATAGACATGTTAAAAATTTATAGAGCAAAGATAATATTAATAAAGAAATAGCGAGCATATAGACATGTCAATAACTTAATCAACCATGATAAAATTAATAAAGAAATAAAGAGCTTATAGACATGTTAATAACTTAAGAACAAAGATAATATTAATAAAGAAATAGAGAGCTTATAAAGATGTTAATAACTTAAGAACAAAGATAATATTAATAAAGAAGTAGAGAACTTATAGACATGTCAGTATCTTAATCAACAATGATAATATTAATAAAGAAATAGAGAGCTTATAAACATGTTAATAACTTTATTAATATAGATATAGAGAAATAGTGTTTTAAATTTAAATTAATATAACAATATAGTATAATTGAGGCAGGTTACATGTTCTTAGTGAAACGAAAATTACCATAATTTACTGAGAAATTAGCAGTTTAAATTTAGTTTAATATAACGGGTATTATAAAATTTTCATGGAAAGGGGTGCAACATTATTTATTGTTAAGTAATGTTCGCAAGTAATTTAGTGTAAGAAGTTAGTTTAAGGACATTAAGATCAACTTTCCGTCTAGTTAAAAATTTCACGCTATTTATTGAAAAATGGAGTTCTCATTTTGCTGAATAGTTTAGTTCTCATTTTGCTGAATAGTTTAGTTCAGCAATAGACAATTTGTGTCAAACGTAGTTTAGGGTGAAATGTTAGTTTAAGAGTATCTCATGAAGAGAGCTAACATTTAGTCCAAGCTGCTATGTAATGAAGCTTCTATATTCATGTGATATAAATTAAAAATTAAACGTTATACATGAAATTCATGATTTTATATCCTGACCTTCAAAGCTGTGTTAAACATGTTTTAAAATGTTAATTTTGATAGACAAATGTATTTTTAGTATGTCAGTCTAGAACAATTTTTGCTAAAATTTCAAGCTTTCTCCATCTCACAGAGCAGAAAATAGTTAAAACTGACCACCCAGAGGTTAAACTGTTTATCCCGCAAAAGAAAACAAATGAGAAAAGCACCAATCGCCAATCCTTGAAGTACTCGGCTAATTTTGATTGACCAAATGGTAAAGTTTGATCATTACTTTTGTAGAACATTCAACGTTTTAAAGTGAGGGGCGCCCGGTAATGCCAAGTGGTTAAGGCGCTCGACTCGTAATCTGAGAGTCGAGGGTTCGAACCCCCGTCACACCAAACATGCTTGCCCTTTCAGCCGTGGGAGCGTTATATGTGACGGCCAATCCCACTATTCTTTGGTAAAAGAATAGCCCAAGAGTTGGCGGTGGGTGGTGATGACTTGCTGCCTTCTTTTTAGTCTTACACTGCGAAATTAGGGACGGCTAGTTCGATAGCTCTCGTGTAGCTTTGCGCGAAATTTAAAACAAACCAATGCAAAATGAGGTATACGTTTGGTAGCAATGAAAAAAGATAAAACAAAGAAGAACCTTTGTATTCATAATACTTGAACCTTAAACACTAGGCCACGCTTGGTCCTGCCCTATGTTTTGTTGTAGTCTCTACATCAAGAACGTGGTATTTAAGTTATCCACAGAGGAGAAGATTACATTGACGTATATAACGTTTATCGTTACCAAACTTTGTTCTATTTATACATATAAAGGACTGAGACTCGGTGAATGTAATGGTCAAATACAAAGAACTGGGTTCCTGTCGTGTTCTTCGAGGTGAAACATTACTGATGTGGTAGAACACTTGTTCATCAGGGTGGAAATATTTCATTGTGGGTTAGGAACGATTGGGGAAAAACTGATATATACCTGTTATGTTATCTGATATTCTACAGAGCTCCAAGGAATTAACACCATTCGTTCACCTTCAGAAAGCTCCACCTGTTGATCAATACAAAAAACTGAAACGTTTCATGTAGTTTTCACAACACAACTTACTCTATCAATAGCACAGTCCAATGTCTACAGTCAATGTTTCAATGACCGCTGAAGTTATATGTACTTTAACTAATCAGTTTTCGATACTGTTTTGGTAGTCTTTTTTCATGTGATGAACTTCTGGTCATTGTTAAGTAATCCAGTCATTTGGGTCAAAGTCTCTCGTTTGATGTATAAATCTGTTCAGTCGTCATTCCCCGCTACACTTGGTAACGATTGATGACACTTGGAAAAGTGGTGAGAGATATGGTTTTCTAAACGGTCACATTTCAAAACAGGAGGTATTCCAATTCTTACCCACTGTCTTCCAAACTAACCATAATATTACAAGGACTCTACGTTACTCAGGCAGCACTTGACCAAACACGTCATAAAAGACTATTTTTAAATAATCAGTTATATTCAATGTCTTATCAATATGAAACATTTGTCAGCATCTTTAGGCTGAACATGAATGTCGTGTTCGTGATACTAACATTCAACTGTCGCCTCAACCAGTTACACCTCTAAACATTCTGTTTCGTGTGTCTCATGTAAATATCAACTATATCCGTCTTACGTTTACAATATACAACACAGTCTTTGAGCTTTCTACATTTAATTAATCGTTGTGTATTTCCTGGGGGTCTTTGGCTGCAACTATTAAATTATGTTTGTACCCCTATAAGCAAAACTAACAAGGCATCCATTACCAACAACTGTTGGTGTTGATTTTTCCACAGAAGTTGAAATTTGGAGACCATCGGTTCTTTCAGTGAAAGCAGCCTTTACGAAATTTATTTTCTTTATAGAGCAAGAAAATTCACTTTCAAGATTTACGCTCCAGGGAATGATTGAAAAATTTCAGTTTGAATGGAAACACTATGTTATTAGACCTTTCTGAGAGTCTTTCAACACTGCACCCAATCAGACTTTTCTTTCATCATGATATTTTCAACATAGGAAAAGCGCAAAAGGAATAAAAGATTTGACTGTTGCTAGTATGTACACCAAATAGTTAAAGAGCAGAGTTTTGGCCAGATGAACAATAAGCCAGGGCAAGTATTGTATTTCAGTGACGCGAAACGAAAACACACAGCTTCCATACCACATGAGGTCAGTGGTGAGCAATATTGCTGACAAACACAGATAAAAAGAAAAATATATCTGAGTAAACTACTGAAAGGATACTTTTATATTTGTAAAGAAACAGATTAATGCCTAACGTAGCACCCAATAGATCTGTTAAGGTGCTATCTATCAAACCAGCACAGTGTGGTCAGTTTTCTATGAAGTACAAAGGCCATGACCAGTGCTGAGAAACACAATTCTGCGGTTATCACAAAGCGTATTCTAGTTATAGAAAAAGAAGAAATACTAAAGTTCAGTGACAACTCGAGACGATGCGTCTTCTCTGTTCTTAATGTTTTCTCATCAAGACGTTTACAAACTATATATTAGAAGAAACACAATTTTTCAATAATGGTCTAAAGTTGCATTACCAGATGAAAGATTGTCCATCAATGTAGGACAATAAAGCACTTTTGTTGGAAAGTGGCCCGGCATGGTCAGGTGGGTTAAGGCGTTCGACTCGTAATCTGAGGGTCGCTTGTTCGTATTCCCGTCGTACTAAACACCAACAGTCGCTGATGTATTGGTTGTCAATCCTCAACAATTGTGGCTAAGGAGGGCAAAATGATGCGCATTTTGTCCAGAGTTAAAATGAAAAACACCTGAAAAAACTTCACTAAACAACAACATAAGGAAGACGAGATCAAATATTTCAATAGATTAGGTTAGAATTCTCCACTGACAAGATCGCAATGAAGAGTCAGATAAAATCTTCATACCAGGATAGACAAACAATTTCTGGAGTTAATAAAGGTGGTTTGGAAAGCAACAAAAATCACTGTGCCCTGACGTAAGGCTACAAAACAAGAGGAATAGTGCTAAGTGTTTTTATCCGCGATTAACATCTTTATAAATAACATTCAACACAGAAGCTGGAAATATGAGTTATATTAAAATTATTCCTCAGCATCACCACCACGCCGATACTATTTAGTACATGTTCTACGTAATAACCACGCATCATAATAATAGTCCAACATGATTGTTTTCATTAAAATGCTCCATTGTAAAGCTGTCAAGTCCAAAGCATACTGCTAATCCTTGTACTTTCCATAATATATTTGTGGATGAGGATGGTGGTTTTCCAGCATTCATTCCTACAGTTCATTCACATAAACATCCATAGACGCTACATTAGTGACTTAACTGATGTTCCTTGAAATAAAAAGCTACTTGACTGTCAAGCTGCTTGAGGCATGTTACTGTTCAAATGATATGCCGTGGAAAAAATTCATGTACAGGGTGTTCGGAAAGTCACTGTGCAGTTTTATCTGTTAATAAATATATAAGTGTACAGTGACTTTCCGAACACCCTGTACAAGTGATTTGCGTTGATTTTCCAAATGAAGATCTTTCTTTAATATGTTGCATAATGTTGTCAATGGTGAGTACGTGGATGTTTTTTGCTCTTGACTTTTGTGTTATTGGATTCTTAAACTGTAAGAACAAGTCATACTTTGTTTCTCAAAGTTGAAAAACGATTTGTGTCTGATCTCTTTCTACATGATCTTTTGATTACGTGTATCTATATTCTTTAACTATTACGTAAGTTAGACGTCCTCATATAGGAAATTTTAAATATCCAAATAGAGATATTTATTTTCTTCGTGTATGAATATCTTGCATCGAGAAAAATGTTATACTGTCTTTTGAAAGACATTCTATTTTCGGTGGCATCAAACTACCGTGTTTCTCCGAATATAAGACAGGGCTTATATTAATTTTCACTCCAAAATATGACACTAGGGCTTATTTTCGGGGGATGTCTTATTTTGATATATTAAAAAAATGAAGTTACAAAGTAAAACTATTAAACTAACCATTTAAAATAAACTATTATTAAACTATTAAACTAACTGGTTAATACTTAAACAAACTAATTAACTAACTATTAAACTAATTAATAAATTAATTTTTTTTATTTCTTTCCTCTTCCTGCCACTCTTAACTAGGGCTTATTTTAAGGGTAGGACTTATATTAAAACTATCCCCAAAAAATCACACTAGGTCTTATTTTATGGGTAGGTCTTATTATCGGAGAAACACGGTATTTCCAGGATGGCAAAATGTAGTTCTGACACACGTCATTTCAATGCAACATTATGTTGGTTGTGATTGTCATGTGACTTCTAATCGATAATTAATGGGAACAAATTTAATTAATTCTAATACTACCTCCGATACCAGGATGTGCCTTTTGTAATAGAGGTGCTTGGATGGCATCGGGCGTTGTTGAATAGGTTTAAGCTCTCAGTCATTGAGATGACCTGCAGAAGGTCAATATGTGCCCAACTTCTCACTTGAGTTGACTAGATAGATCGGTTAATTGTTTTAATTATTTTAAACACACAGCATTTACTTTACCTTGTATAAACTGGTATTTTCGTGCACAATTAAAATAAAAAATTGTTTTGTACGCAAAGTACGAGTCTTCCCCAAGCTTATATGAAAACGAAATAGTGTCGGAACAGCTGCTCTGTGATTGGTTCTCTATTGCACACCAGAGATAGCGAAGAAAGTTAAACTGGTTGCACCATTGCAACCAGTATTTAATCATTGATTGATATTTTATGGAAGGAACATAAGAGAAAAACTTCAGAAAGATTTCATGACAACACTCCTTCCACAGCTAACAGTGTTGAGATTGGATTTCAATCTATCAAATCCCTGATGACTTGAAGTGATATCTAGTACATCACCTCTCTTCTGTTCTAATGAACGAGGCTCTGGTTAAAATAATAATCCCCTAATGCATTAAGGAACTCTCCAGGAAATCGTTCATTTAGAACAGGATTGAATGATCAACATAGGGTATGTGTAAACTCAATTTATAATGCTCCTTTGTTTACCAGCAGTTGCTGGGCTCTCTTGTTGCAACGTCTGTATATTCGAATATGTTAAGAACCTTTAGTTACAATTACGTTAATTAATTTCATCACCTGCTAACTCTTTTAAAACAGAAAGTATGTTATACGAATCAGTTTGGGCTTCAACAACGTCGTAGGTAATTCACTGAAAGGGTATTAGAAAGTAGTCTCGTGTTCTGGAATACAAAACACAGTTAATGTACTATTAATACAAGTTAAAACACAACAAATAATACTTGCAGGAACACGGTATTAGCTTTGGACTAACTACAGGGCTCTTGACTTGTTCCTTTCAGACTTATATACAGCGCAACTGTATTGATTGATCAGTTGGGGTAAAGTGCGTATTATTAACAGAGTTTTTATTCACTACTTCGTCCCATGTTAATGGACCTTCACCAGATATGGCAGGAAGGTCTGTTGGGTCCATGCCGTGATACGTGCAGAATTGCGTATTTTACAATTTGTGTTTCGCAGTTTTTATGCGTGTTTGTTTGTTTTTACAAGTACATATAAGGGGAGCAAGTTTTCATGTCCTAATATAACCTTTCATTAACCACGAATTTACATAACTTCCGTTCAGGGCAAGGGTACGACAGTAAATAAACAACAAAGAGTTTAAGCTGATGGGACCTACAACTATTTTAGTACTTCGAGGAAGGAAACTGTTCTGCTAATCTTGCTGTTTATTGTACTGCATTATCATAACCGTGTTCATGTAGCTTCCATTTGGTGATTAAATCAGTTATGGTATTGATTATAGCTATGGCAAGCTAAAGCTTAGTGAGATCTTCAAAATCATTAGTAAAGAGATTAAATTACCACCATACTGATAGGAATTCTACACAAACTGGAAGGTGTGGTTTTAACTTAAACGTTTTGACACTCATGTTTTCCAGTACAGCAAAAATCGATTTTTGTAAGTTCCCTTTTAAAATCGTTTCCCTTGTACTATGAATACAATAATGAATCACATTATTTTTCATCTTTCATTACAGAAACTTAACATTTGTTCTATGGCTATCAAAATATTCCTTCACATTGAGTCTAATTTAAATTTACGGTAATAAAATATTAAACAGCTTTCTGTTTATTGGTGCCTCACTTCAGCATGGTCAGGTAGTTAAGGCACTCGACTCGTAATTTGAGAGTCGTGAATTCGAATCCACGTAACACCAAACATGTTCGCCCTTTCAGTCGTGGGGGAGTTATAATGTAACGGTCAATCTCACTATTCGATGGTAAAAGAGTAGCCCAACAGTTCGCGGTAGATGGTATTGACTAGCTGCCTTCCCTCTAGTCTTACACTGCTAAAGTAGGGACAGCTAGTGCAAATAGCTCCCATGTAGCTTTGCACGAAATTCAAACCAAGCCAAACTCTTTATCATAAGTGATGTGCAGAAGAGTAGCTTAGCGGCACAGCATCAGAACTGCATCGAGGAAAGACATAAGTTCGTTCTTGTTCTCGGAACTTGATGTTACTCGATGCTCACTAATTGTTTATGTCATAGCTGCTTTTTGTCCATAGCTTTTGGATAAGTGATACTGGTCATGGTCTACGAATCTAAATGACGATCACTTTTGTTTTGGTTGTTTATTTATTTTTTGAATTTAGCGCAAAGCTACAGGAGGGAGGGCTATCTGCGCTAACCGTCCTTAATTTAGCAGTATAAGACTAGAGGAAAGGCAGCTAGTCATCACCACCCACCGTCCATTCTTGGGCTACTCCTTTATCAACGAATAGTGGGATTTATCTTGACATTATAACGCCCCAACGACTAAAAAAGCGAGCATGTTTGGTGTATTCAAACCTGCAACTCTCACGATCACTTTTTATATGAAATAATTTTTTGGCGGAGCTTAGTGTTCAATATGCTGGACTGTGGATCTGAAGATCCATGATTCGTGTCCTGTTAAGGCAATAAAACATTCTCCACGTTCTTGGGTCATGAATACGTTATAAGAGTGATGATCAAATCTCCCTCGTTGGTCATAGGAGTCGAAGAGTTTGTAGTTGGTGTAGTTGACCAATTGTCTTCTATCTAGTGAATACATCTAAACACCCAAAACAAACTAGCAAGCATAATACACAATAAACATCATTTTATCTGGTATGATCTACAATTGGTTCCCATTTAGAACTGTATATTTCGTATATGTAAATTTTGAGATAATTGTAGAAACTTCGTGCAGTTATTCTCAAATTTACCAATACAAAGTTATTAACGTCTATGTGATTAATTATTTTTATGGTAGAATTAGACCCAAGTAATGTGATGTCAATATACTTTCACGTTTTTATATTTTTGATTTTCCTAAGCCCTCCAGTGGCAGAGCTATATATTTGTAAACTTACAACCCTAGAAACTTGGATTAGACACCAGTGGTGTGCAGAGCACAGATAGCCGAGTGCTTTGCAACAAATAAAATTCCTGCCACTACAGTTATTTTGACTTTGATAAATTTTTGAATGTTTATACATGACTTACATTTTATTATCATTATATTATCGAATTATTTAACACTCCCCCAGTGGCACAGAGGTATTTTGAAGACTTTAATGATAAAACCCTGATTTCGAAACTCGTTGTTGGCAGAGAAAAGACAGCCCATTGTGCTTAACTTCAAACAACACAATCATTTAACTTGTAGCATGTAGCCCCCCAGCTAGTACAGCGGTATGTCTCCGGATTTACAACGCTAAAATCAGGGGTTCGATTCCCTTTGGTGGGCTGTGCAGATAGCCCGATGTGGCTTTGCAAAAAGAAAAACAAACAAACAATTGTAGCATGTAACAATAAATTACTCAAATACAAATATGCAAGTAGAGTGGTCTGTCACAAAGCAACTACTTCCTTGTAGATGCTAGCTCGAAACGGCGCAACGTTACCTTGAGTAACCATTAACAAAAGTAATGCAATTGGACTCCATTATTTGGAAGGTTGTGCTTTGGCTGTTGTTAAACATTCTACTGTATATAAATCTTTATAACGATTTATAATTGTTTGTGAAAGTTGTTTTTCTAACTTTAATAATAAGCTGTAATCTTGATGACGAGAAACCCGCTCTGAGATACAATAAACCGTAAAGTACTCCATACATATTTAATTTAAAACAATGTTATTGAATTACCAAAACTAGATGCTATTTAATCAGTTCAAAAAAATTAAAAGTATTTCGTGTCTTCTTCTTTCAGTTATTTTGATGCATGTTATGTATACAGAGACGAAACAGTTATTATCCTTTTATCGATAAAAACATGAATAGATGTAATAACACAATTAAATATTTCTTCAATAAAGGACATTGTTGTTGTTGTTTTGAATTAAGCACAAAGCTACACAATAAGCTATCTGTGCCCTGCCAACCACGGGTATGGAAACTCGGATTTTAGCGTTGTAAGTCCGCAGACATACCGCTGAGCCACTGGAGAAGCAATAAAGGACATCACTCGGTGTTTGTTCAAATCGAGAATTACAATTTATTTATGAAATATGTGAAACAAAAAACACACGAGAAAAGCAATAACATGGAAATAACTTTTATATCGGTTATTTTAAAATGGCAAAACTGAAGTGTAAACTACTTTTCTACTTACAGAGTTTCTAGAGCTTTTGTTTTGTAAAGACTATCGATGCAAACCACCAAAAACTAACATTTTGTCCGATATCTATTACGTCTTCTCTGTTGAGCCACGGCCCTGCACGGCCAAGCGTGCCTCTCAGATAACTATTCGTTGGTAAAAGAGTAGCCCAAGAGTTGGCGGTGGGTGGTGATGACTAGCTGCCTTCCCTCTAGTCTTACACTGCTAAAGTAGGGACGGCTAGCGCAGATAGCCCTCGAGTAGCTTTCATAAAACAAAACAAACTGTTGAGCCAATAACGTTTTCTATCCCGAAGTAAAGAGAAAAAGTGAAAATGTTAAAACTTCGTTCAGTTCCATGTTTTGTTACCACTTAGACTGATCTAAGATGACATTGAAACTGTTTTTTTATTTGCTAACACAATTCATCTCGCTGATGTTGCAGCGGTAAGTCTGTGTTCTTATAATGGTAAAAGTTTCATTTTGATATCTGCGCTCAGCAGAGCACAGTAACCCCATTATGTAGCTTTGTAATTTACAAACACATCAGGTTAATATAAACATATAATTCCGCAAGTACAGAAGAATAACATAACTATATAATACCGCAGGTACAGCAGGTTAATATAAATATATAATACAGCAGGTACAACAGACTAATATAAGTATATAATACCGCAGGTACAACCGGTTAACATAAATATATAATACAGCATGTACATCAGACTAATATAAATATACAGTATCGCAGGTACCACAGACCAATATCAATATGTAATACCGCAAATACAGAAGGCTAATACAAATATTTAATACCGCAGGTACACCAGACTAACATAAATATATAATACAGCAGGTATAGCAAGCTAATATAAGTATATAATACAGCAGTTACAAGCAGGTTACTATAAATATATAATACAACAGATACAGCAGAATAATATAAATATATAATAACGCAGATACAGCAGACTAATATAAATATATATTATCGCAGTTTCAGCAGACTAATATAAATATGTAATACTGCAGATATAGCAGGCTAATATAAATTTACAATACCGCATGTGCAGTAGGCTAATGTAAATATATAATACAGCAGGTACAGAAGATTAATATAAATATATAATACCGCAAGTACAACAGGCAACTATGAATATATAATACAGCAAGTTCATATAAATGTGTAATACCGCAGTTACAGCAAGTTAATATAAATATAAAATACCGCACGTGCAGCGGACTAATATAAATACGTAATACTGCAGGTAGAGCAGCCTAATGTAAATTCATAATACAGCAGGTACAGCATACAAATATAAATATATGATATCGCAGTGACAGAAGGCTAATATAAATATACAATATCAAAGGTACAGCAAACTAATATAAATATCTAAACCGCAGGTGTAGCAGGCCAATATAAATATCTAATCCCTCACGCTAATATGAATATATAATACAGCTGGTACAAGCAAGTTACTATAAATATGTAATACAACAGGTACAGCAGACTAATATAAATATATAATACAGCAGGTACAGCAAGTTCGTATAATTATATAATACATCAGGTACAGCAGACTAGTATAAATATATAATATCGCATGTACAGCAGGCTAATATAAATATCTAATACCTCACGCTAATATGAATATATAATACCGCAGGTACAGAAGGCTAATGTAAATATATAATACCACAGGTGCAGCATGTTAATATAAATATATAATACAATAGGTACAGCAGACTAATATAAATATATAATACCGCAGGTACAGCAGACTAATATAAATATATAATACCGCAGGTACAGCAGACTAATATAAATATATAATTTCTCAGATACAACAGACTAATATAAATATGTAATATCGCAGGGATAGCAGGCTAATATAAATATCTAATACTTTAGGCTAATATAAATATATAATACCCAGGTACAGGAGGCTTATATAAATATCTAATACCTCAGGCTAATAAAAATAAATAATAACGGAGGTACAACAAGCTAATATAAATTTTATCAATTTTGGTGAATACTTAATACACCAAAGAAAAGAGAAAATGCAAAATAATGTCTGAAAAGCTTCCCTCATGTACATTGTACATTTTAATAAAGTTTAAGCCCTTTCCAACCTTTTTCTTTCTTTCTAAAAGCGACTTCTTTGTCATTAAATTGGAAAATGTATAATATAATTTACATTCATAGCTAGAGACATCCACAATTAAATTGGGCATAACATTTATTCATAACTGACGGAGCAAACCATAAATATGGTTTGGTTTGAATTTCGTGCAAAGCCGTCCCTAATTTAGCAATATAAGACAAGAGGGAAGACAGCTAGTCATCACCACTCACCTCAAACTCTTGGTCTTTTCTTTTACCAAGGAATAGTGGAATTGACCGTCATATTATAACGCCCCCCACGGCTGAAAGGGCAAGCATGTTTGGTGCGACGGGGATTCAAACCCGCAATTTTCGGATTACGAGTCGAATGCCTTAACCTCCTGGACAGGCCGGGTTCCATAAATGTGTATTGTTTAAAAAGGAATAATGTTAAAAAAATATTTAATTTCTTATTATATTATATTTATTATATATAATATTTATCCTGAGCTGTTTGCTTATTTTGAGTTAAGCAGAAACCTACACAATGTTGTATCAGTGCTCTGCCTATCACGGGTAACAAAATCCCGTTTTTGGCGAAGTAAGTCCGCAGACGTTCCGCTGTGCCATTATCTATTGAGATTTGTTTTCCACAATAAAGGTGCACTACGTCATTCAATCTGGCATCGTAAATAACCCGCTTTATAGAAACCGAATTCACAGATAGCAAGAAAACACAACAGAAGCCACAATAAAGACACGATTTAAAACCAACCAGAATAACCAGTCTACACGGGAAAAAAATCGTAAAGAAGTATGAAAATCTGTGACATTGAGACGTTTGTGAAATCACAAAATATTCTGACATATATCAAAACTGTCAATTAGGATTCATTTGTGAAAACGACAAAAATTGTGAGAATAAATTATCATAGCATTTCATAAAAGTAGAATTTCACACGGCATTAATTAAAACTTTGAATGTCCTTTTCTAAACTACTGGATTACTTTTGAAAAAAAAAGATAACGAATGACGAGATATTGAAATAAGCTTTATGTGTTATCTGCAAGACAATGCTATAAAAATATTCGTAGTGTTATACCACGTCCCTTTTGTGCTTCAAGTCGAGTCAATTATGAAGATTTTTGTTTACAAATATATAAAACTGACAAGTTATTTTCGTAGGAGATTAATTATACATATCACATGCGATACATTAAATAAGAGAGCAAATCACTTCTAAAATTAACAGTTAATAGCTCCATCTTATAAAACAATTTTTTTGTAAAACTACTTCCATTAATAAATTTTACAAATTTTGTAATTTCGTTATTCGTCCTTCATCCACTAGAGGCCGTATAAAAATTATTACGTTGGAAAATAAACATGAGATTTGTAACTAATTGTAAAATCGCAGAATAAATAATACTTACTATAAAAATGATATAAAATTAAACGCTTAGTGTAATAGAAAATCACTACTTTAATTAATAAATATTTTCTTCTTAAAATCACCATTTCTTAAGCGCAGCCTCTTTTTTGGTAGAATCAAAAATATCTATTGATATTTTATATGTGACTACACGTGTAAATTACGGGCACCATTATATATTGGGTTCGATCACACAGAAACACTAGGATAGAGCTTTTACCATATAAGTCTGAAGCTATGTAAAACAGAGCGTATAGTTCTATCAACTGAATTTTCCATATACGTCTTACCTTCAGATATTTATATAACCATTTCCACTGTCTGTTTTGTGAAATAATTACCTCTACATAAGCTTGCCTTTTGTGTTTTACAGAAGCAAGCTATTTTTATTGTTTTCTTAGTTCAAAATTACATGTTGAACCACCTACACTTTGTCCACCCGAGGAATCGAGCCCTGGATTTTAAAATTGTAAGTCAGTAAACCTATCGATGAACAACTGAAGGGTACTTAAGAAAAGATGAAAAATATTCCAAGCAAATATGATTTCCATATATTCTTAAGCTCGAAGTAACAATAACATGCACGAGCAACTGGCTAACATGAATTACACTAAATACACTTGTTTAAGTTAAAGTTCGGAGAGAGGTGATTATACTTCAAAAGTATTATTAATGAACTACATCCGTCTGGGAAATTATTTGGACAACGTTTAGAGCTGCCAGCATAAATCTTTATTAGTCAAAAAATACTGTTTATTGTCACAGATTTAGTCGTGTTTGTGTGACACAATATCTAGCATAACTAATTCTACAATAGCGTATATGATCAATCAACAAGTAAAATATGAGATGTAATTCTCAAAACAGGGGAAACAAGAATTAATGGAAAGACCATAGCTTTATCCAAACAACGAAGATTTGCCCCAAATAAAGCTATGCAGACAGGACACTGCATGGATTCACATAATATACTTAAACTGTCTTTACACCTTATACACATGTTACATGTACTGTATTTACACACCTTACACTAAAGTTACATGTACTGTATTTACACCTTATACACATGTTACATGTACTGTATTTACACCTTATACACATGTTACATGTACTGTATTTACACCTTATACCCATGTTACATGTACTATATTTACACCTATACACATGTTACATGTTGTACTACACTATTCTTACATGTGCTGTATACACACATCTTACATACATTGTATTTACACTATACGCACATCTTACGTGTACTGTATTTACTACATACATCTTACATGTGCTGTGTTTACACTATACACATCTTACGTGTACTGTGTTTGCACTTTACGCACGTCTTACATATACTGTATTTACACTTTACACACATCTTACATGTACTGTATTTACACTTTACACACATCTTACATATACTGTATTTATTACACACATCTTACATATACTGTATTTACACTTTACACATATCTTACATGTACTGTATTTACACTTTATACACATCCTACATGTACTGTATTTACACTTTACACACATCTTACATATACTGTATTTACACTTTATACACATCCTACATGTACTGTATTTACACCTTATACACATGTTACATTTATAATATTATTATATCTTCAACACAAGTTTCGGAAAGTTTGAATTTTGCTCCTTTTGCTTCGCTCGGATCAACTAATCCAATTTTCTGTAGGAATTCAGTTTATATTTAAGTATCAGTTTTATATCTACTTTATCCATTATATATGTCTACAATTTAAAATGCACTGTTATTCATCCTTTAACATGTATTGACTGTCTTCCTATCTGTTTATATCTGTGTACTATATTCTCTCGTTTATTATACTTTCCACTTTCGACGCACTGTTTATTTACATATACATTTCTCTGTTTATCTGTAAATTTTTACACAGTTCATCAACTACAAAACTCTATTGTTTCAAGAAACAGCATATATGTAGTTTAAATCCAAAGCTAGCTACAAAAATTAGTCTTAGATACATAAACAATTTTACTGAAGAAAGAAAAAAGTTAAACAATTTTAATGAAGAAATAAAACACTTAAATAATTTTAATGAACAAAGAGGACACTCTCTATTTTTAACACTGAGTTTTAAATTTTAAATAATTGAAACTATTGCTCTGACAACTATTTTGAATTGCAGTCACTTTTAATTAGTGTAGATCTATTGAAACAGGACAGACTTTTATTGACAGGTTATCGTGTATATAAAGTAATTCCACAAGACCAAGCCAGTTGTTTTATGGAAACTTGGCCCGGCATGGTTAGAGGGTTAGAGTTCTTGACTCGTAATCTAAGGTTCATGAGTTCGAATCCCTATTGCACCAAACATGCCCGCCCTTTCAGCTGTGGGAACGTTACTAGGTGAGGGTCAATCCCACTATACGTTGGTAAAAGGAGTAGCCTAAGAGTTGGCTAAATTAGGGATGGCTTGGTCAGATAGCCGTAGAGTAGCTTTGCGCGAAATTGGAAACAAAGGTAACCTTTTCGTAAGGAGGTGCATGAATCATTCCCCTCAGGATCATTGCAAGTGCTTTCCGACCCTAATTTAAGATACATTTTTAAATCTCTTACGCTTTCTTCTAGCATTTCAAATAGCAGAAAATCGCTTTATTTTTACTACATAGAGGAAAAGTGTGTCATATAATTTTAATATAAACAGCTACAATCTATGAATTTTTAAAGGAAAGCACAATAAATACAACAACGGGGAAAAAATCCTTGGGAGTTTACTCCAACTCTGTTTTTTTCTTTCAGAGGATATCTTGTTTATCGAATGTCAAAAAATGAAAGCAAATAACCAGATCAGTCAATAAACTGTAACGACCTTTATGTTTTGATTATATACAATTCCATGTCTCCCCAGAAGTAGAAAAAAAAGCCTATAAACAAGCTAAAGCCTATTTAACACCGTTTATATAGGTTGATGTACAAGGACTGACACAAATTATGCAACATTTGTTTCGAGAATAAAAATTAATTTTCTTCACAATTTCTGTATTACGATATAAGACTCATGAAGCTCGTATAAAATTTGTTTTGTTTTGTTTTCAGCTGTTTCTAAGTGCATATGGATGGCTCTATATCCCGTACAACATGTGAAGCTAAGAGCTGTATTAAATATTTATTTGAATTTGGAAAAAAATATCAGGGCGAATAATACCATAGCTAGCGGCATCTATTGGTTTTACGAAAAACTATATTTCGTCATTAGAGAAAAACACTTTCATCATTTACAGAAATCTTCAAGCTGTGTTTGTGTCAGAGTAGTTTATTTATAGTGAATGTTTGCTGAGTGCGTTTTGCTATATGTATTTAATCTCATTCCTTTATAACTCGCAAATTATAACCGCGAATGTGTTATAAGAATGAATGATCGATGAGAGTAATCCTAGAGTCGGTGGTTGGTACTACTGACTGCTTTAGTTTATCAGTTCAAAATTATGAACGGCAAGACTTGTGGAGTTTTGCACGAAAAAGAAAAAATAGCACCTTTATTGAAAATTTTTTAAAAGTAGATACTTCATGGACTATCATAGAATGAGTTAATGAATTTAACTACATTATAAAGTTTAAAATTTAAAACTGAAATAAAATTTAATTTATGAACAGGTATTAAGTTCAAAAATATACTGAAGTTTGTTTTTGAATTTCGCGCAAAGCTACACGATGACTAACTGCGCTATCCGTCCCTAATTTAGTAGTGTAAGACAAGAAGAAAGGCAGCTAGTGATCACTATCCCCCCGCCAACTCTTTTATTTTACCAACGAATAGTGGGACTGACTGTCACATTATAATGCCCCCACGGCTGAAAGACGAACATGTTTGGTACGACGGGAATTCGAACTGCGAACCTCAGATTACGAGTCAAACGTCTTAACCAACCTGGCCATGCTAGGCCTTTTAAAATGAAAACTGAATTGTCTACGACAGGATTAGAACCTTCAGTCTTATGATCCGCAGTCAGACATCTTATCCTTTAGGCCACTCAGATTCTTGCACGTTTAAGGGCTCAAACTAAGATATATGTATGTTAAGTATTTTTTTTTTAACTTGCTTGTGCTATGGGCATGTTTTGTTGTTGTTTTTTTATAATAAAACATTCTGAACGAATTTGTACTTATGTATCAAATCGTAAGATTTCTATTAACACCAGGTATAACACTTTTGTTTGGAAAAATAATAATCCGTTTCTCAGTAAAAAGTGTGTTTTAACAATACATTACCATAGTTAACTAATTTCATGTGTGAACTTTAACATCTAAGTTGTCACTTTTTATCCTATATACGTTTGTTACTTTTAGTATTTCAATATACATTCAAGATTTTGCGAAATTTTGAAACCAAATAACAAGATATTATATAATATTAATTTAAATTACTGGAAGCTTGACTGAACACTGAAGGAAAATATATGAAATACTAACAACAATTAACATGTTATTTCTATGTCCAAACGGTAACTGCTTACTTTTTATATTAGAAGCAGGCGTGAAAGAACAGCGGACTCGTTAATTAAAAACTATAAGTGAAAATACAGACCAGTTGCTAGAATAATGAAATTAACACGAGACAAAACTGAAATTTCAGTGCGACACCTGGCTTGAGAAAAGACTTTATTTAATGGTCTTTA